>NW_026856323.1:0-372348 GCF_026571515.1 Ruditapes philippinarum | reverse complement strand
ACGACCGACGACGGGTTAACATGCAGTAGCTTAAATATACCCACTATATTAATCACCCTGAAAATATTCATGTGAGTTACCTTAATGGGTGCAGTTTGCCAAAAATTTTATTATGGGTGCTATTTACCCAGATGTTATAACAAGTGCAGTTAACCCTGATATATGTGTGAATGTTTTGTACAATTTTTGTGCAGTTTACCCAACTTTTATTTCTTTAATCTGTTCATTTAAATGGGTGCAGTTTACTCAGACATATTTTTTAATTTGTACATATATGGTGCAGTTGCCCAAAAATATTTTCATTAGCAGTTAAGTTCGTATAATATTGGGTACAGTTTGCCCAAGATATAATTTTCTTACCTGAAGCGTTTTTGTATCAAAGATGCATATCTGGTGCCGTTTATTCTGATATATGATAGATATTTGGCATTATTTTCTCCCTCACTACGTTCGTCCGAAAATAAAACAATTATTTGCTATACTTGACAAGGAAAAACAAAGACAGTATCGAGTAAGAAGGCGGTTTGCTACTTTTTATTTCTTAAAGTCGACAATATTTCTCATAGCAATACATGAATAATAACGTATTTTATCATGTAATAAAGACAATATATATCTCCAAAGACAAATATTCAATCAACATAATTATACAGATAATTGAGCCATTGGACAGTTTTGTTACAACATAAAGCAACAATCTCACTTATTTAGACAAATTAACTGAACAAACGTAATGTTACTTGTACAGTAGCAAACCTCGAATGACTATTTAGCCGCGAAATACGCACGAGAAAAACGAGCACTATTCATACCAAATACTTTTAAATACCACAAAGCAAAAACTAGAAAGTACCTAAAACAATATTTATTATTTTCTCCCTCACTACGACCGTCCGAAAATAAAACAATTATTTGCTATACTTGACAAGGAAAAACAAAGACAGTATCGAGTAAGAAGGCGGTTTGCTACTTTTCGAATGCAAAGATGAGAAAACTACAAGCCTAGACTTTTAGTAACGGAAAGTTGATTCTCAAGACTGTAATGAATATAACCGTCGGCAGAAGAAGGAGATTTCCAACGACCGTGCTTATTAACTAATCTAGCATCTAAGTTCGCGTCGCTGTTTGCCGCAGCAGACGCTCCGCCGCTACGCAAACTATGTAAGCCGAAATTCGAACCGTCTTCCCCAATTTTATTTAAAGCCTCTATAAGAATTTCACGTGCTCTAGTATACGACAGAGGTGAACCGGTATCGCAAAGAACGTATTTATCTTTACTTTTTAGAAAGCGGACCTTTGAAAACAAATATTCGCCCGAAGCCAAAGTGAGATTAGCTGCTTTAATATATTTCAATAACCACGTCACCGGACATAATGCAGTATTGGTTCTAGCTATATTGATCAAAGTACCATGTTTAAACTGATCAGTTTTACTTTTTCTTATTCTAATAGAAACATGATCATCATTAAAGTGTATGTCTGACATTTGAATCAATGAAATTTCACTGTAACGTAAACATCCTGAAAATCCAAGAATACAAATCAAACACAATCTTAAATTTTTTTAATTCATAACATCATTTACAGAGTACACATCGATAATTCTTTGTAAAATGTCAATGTTAATCGGTTGTTTTTTCTTTGATTGACACGAGAGTTCCTTCCTACAACCATCGTACGTCAGCTTCACAAGTCTGTGGTCACATGGGTTATCAAACAAATGAAACTCGTGTTTCCATTTAATAGCATAAAAATAAGAATCTAGAACAGCACTACTAACTTTCTTAGAGAATAAATCACTAAAGAAAATACACACTGTAGATACATTGGCTGGTAACGATTCAAGAGAATGACACTTACACCACTCTGTAAACTTTACAAAAAATTGATCATACTTTTTGTTTGTGTTCTTGGATTTTGAGGATCGCACTATGTCCGGTAACTGGTGAACGGCTGCACATAAACAAGGATTACAGGCAAAGTCCAATACATCACTCCAAACCCCGTTGCGAGGAAACTGCAACAATAACAATTATTAATATAGACATATGCAAAAACTTAATAATAATGGGTTGATATTACACATTTTCACTGTCTTATATTAAAACAATCTAATAATA
Organism: Ruditapes philippinarum; assembly: GCF_026571515.1. NCBI lineage: Eukaryota > Metazoa > Mollusca > Bivalvia > Venerida > Veneridae > Ruditapes > Ruditapes philippinarum. Next base: position 370,228 of record NW_026856323.1, on the reverse strand, counting down.
AACAATCAAAGATTGTTCCTCCCTGGTCACTGGAGCAGGGGCTTCATAAAAAAACTTCAACAAAAACACATTCGATAATCAAGGATTAACCTTCCCTGGTCACTGGAGCAGGGGCTTCGAACATTTAATAACGTAAAATGTATTATAAATGTAGTATTTACACTGTACACTCGTATATCCTTACAAATAATCAAGTCACTGTATAAGTAATAAGTCACTATCTTCTTACAATAAAGTCACTATAAAATCACAATCTCTTTACAATAAAGTCACTATCTCCTTACAATAAATTCGCGTGAAAAACAAACAAGTTAATATCGTCACACGATATTAATAGTTCTTAACTCTAATTCCTTATTTTCTAAATCTTATTAATAATTTTAAAATCATATTAATAACTCAAGAAAAACGAATTTTTAATGCGAGAACGTTTCCATTAAAAGGCGAAATAGCAAAAACACTATGTTTGCATGATCCTGGAATGAAAAACTGCCTAGGTTTACAATACTCTATGAAATCTGTCACAAAGTTTTGAAACTCTCTGGTATGTATATTGACAAGTAACGGCCAGAAAATAGCAGACTCCCACTTCGGAACTATTAAAGTTCCCTCTGCCTTACAAACAAACATATGCTGTAAAACTCTAGGAACTAAATTTACTGGAGGAACAACCCAATTATTTTGATTTCCCCAGTTATAAGCAAATGCATCAACCCCAGACGTACCAGGACACCAGAATTTTGAATAAAAAACGTTCAATTTATTGTTTACATTGTTTGCGAACCAGTCGACAGTGAAGGGACCCCATTTAGCATTAAGAAACTTAAAAATATGTTCCGATACGCCCCAGTCGTCCCAATCAAAAATCTTACTCGCGTCGTCTGCTTCAAAATTCAAAATTCTAGGAACCCAGGCGATTTCTAACAGAATACTGCGCTGAACACATAAATCGAAAATTTTTCTAGCAATAGTTTGTAAAGGACCCTTTGTACTACCCTGATTAACTATTCTTATAACGTTTTGGTTATCAGAGTATATTTTCACGAACCTATTATATAACTGATCAGAAAACGTTTAGATTGCAAATTCTAAAGCTTTCATTTCCCTCCAAGTTGAACTCATAATACGATCATCCACTTTAAACATAAAATGAGCAACTTGATTGGTGGAACCTAGTAAAATACCTGCTCCTGCAAAATCACTAGCGTCTACAAAAAGAATACGCTCTGGAATCCTGTAAATAGGCATTACTGATCTAAATGTTAAATTTGACAAATTATTGAGCCAAAATTTCAATTCATTAACAGAATCTTGATCAAGATATATACGACTATCCCACGTTAATCTGTTTACAATTGGTACATGTAGATGTCTGGTCATGATATTACAAATATTACCAAAACTAAAGGACATTGAAATAATATTTCCTACTACTTTTGCTAAAAAACGTGCAGTAATAATAGTGTCAGATTTGACGCAGTTAATCAATAACTGTTTCAATTTATCAATTTTCCTAGAGGGTATCTCAACGGTACCTTTATACATGTTCCAAATAAACCCTAGCCATTCTATAATCAAAGTAGGTGACCAAATACTTTTCTCCTCATTTACAAGAAGACCTGCCTTGTGTAAATCTGAACAAACCCGCTCGCTAACCCACTGACAGACTTCTGGAGAATCAGTACCCCACCCGTCGTCTAAATAGACTATGATTTTAATCCCTAGGGTTCTCCCAATACTTAACAAGCGGCCTTAATAATTTAGTAAAAATATAAGGCCCCGAACTTAAACCAAATGGTAGAACAGTGTAGACATAATATTTGCGACAACCGTTATCTTCCCACGAAAAACCTAAAAATTTGTGAAAGTATTCATTAATACTAACGTGATGATAACCCGAGCGTAAATCAAATTTGAACATGAGATTTGCCTTTTTTACAAAAATGTAATGCTTCTTTGCAACCCTCGAATTTAACTTTTAAAATCATGTACGAATAAATTTACATGCCTGAGATATAAAATTAATCTTTCTTTGCCGGTTGAGTTAACAGACACGGTTAACGGATTTACACAGTATGGCGCATAGTGCGTTTCTTTAATGCATTTCTTAACCAAAAGTTCTGAGATAGCTTGACTCACGAATTAAGAGTGTTTTAAAAGCTGACGCGTTATTTTAAGAAAAACGGGAGAAGGTTCTGTATCAAAAGGTATCTTATAGCCATTTTTTATAATATCTTCAATAAAACAATTAACTTTTATCTCATTAACCCAGAAATCTACCTTATTTCTTAGACTAACATGTGGATGTAACACGTTTTGTTCACAAGAGTTATCAACATGTTTTGTACAAAAATACTCAACTGTATTACTTATCCGGCTCACTTCCGGCTGTACTTGATGACCTTGGGTGACCTTCGTAGCCTGAGAACCTGGGAGGAACTGTGCTCCTCTGGACGTAAGGGCAGGCTTTGGCGTAATGTCCTCCGAGGTGACAGATGAAACAAGACCCGAGCGGGAATCGCTGCTGCTGGCTCGAACCTCCGACATAACCCCTTGGCATAACTGTCGCATTTCCTGGCGTAAACCAACGAAAGGACTGCTGCTTATAAGTAGGCGGTTGAAAAGGCTGCTCAGATGAGAACTGCCGCTGCTGTCTCGACCCTGACTGGGCGTAAGGAGAATACCTACGCGCCTGGGTAGCACGTGTGATGGCCCCGCGCAGTTTAGTTGCATCATCATCGTTATCGGCCAGTGGACTGGCATCATACTCTTTAACAGTAAGCCAACCATGCTTATCGGCTATCTTTAGCAACTTGTTACGATGCTGAATGTCTTTAATGTCTTGTTTGACCAGTTCTTGAATAGAATCGAAGCTACGTAGATTGCAGAAATTGTCAATTTTTTGCAAAAGTTTCTATTCTATCAACGTTAAAATCAAACTGAATTTGCAAACCTTCACTTTTGAACTTGAATTTATCGGCGGCGATTTCTTTGCTGGTGTCCCAATTCTAGCTTCAATTTGGTCCAAAATGATATCACGCTGTCTGTCTAAAGCCCTCTCTAAAGTTGTATTAAACAATGAAATTTGTTCCGAATTGGACAAATCAATACTTCTGCCTGGCCTCGTGGGCGATTTTTCAATGTCATCCATCATTAATTAACTGAACAAACGTAATGTTACTTGTACAGTAGCAAACCTCGAATGACTATTTAGCCGCGAAATACGCACGAGAAAAACGAGCACTATTCATACCAAATACTTTTAAATACCACAAAGCAAAAACTAGAAAGTACCGAAAACAATATTTAATATAGGCGTTTATCTATTCGCCTCAGGGCAAAATTATCTGTTTCTACTTAAGGACTACCTTTAAGATACTCTACATCTTGGACATAAGATAAAGTTATCTTATGTCCCAGTCTACATTGATACCGATGATATGGTACTGACTATTATCTGTTTTATATGTGTTAATATACAGGATTTCCAGTGATTCAATTCCAAGCCTGGTTGGTTGGCTCATCTCTGATAAAGGGCGCCTTTCATCAATTATGCACTCGGCCTGATGGTATTAATATTGGGCTCGACTCTGTTGGTGGATCACTCACGTGGGAATTTTTGGGTGGTATGCGCATACGTGATATTGAGCCTACTATTACATGTATTAGGTATCTGTTATCATTTAAAAATCCACCAGAATATTTGCTTGTACATTGCGGTGGGAATGACATTGGGTCTTCCACATCAGCAGTTATCATTACAGAGTTAAAATCAATATTTGTTCGCTTGCAAAAACTCCTTCCAAACTCTAAATTAATTTGGTCTCAGATTTTGCCCCGTCTGTCTTGGAGATATGTGCCTCTTGTTCTTTTGGCAGAAAAGGCAAGAAAGCGTATTAACAGTGCCATAAGTACATACGCCATAAGAAATGGGGGCCATTATATCAAATATCCTGAACTATCTGTAACTAACCGTGGTTATTTTGCATGTGATGACACTCATTTATCTCCCTCTGGTTACGATTTAATGTTAGATACAATTTCAGAGGCACTTTCCTCATTTTCAAGATTAAACACACCAGTATTTCCAATACAACCGTCATGACTTGGTCGTTGATTTGGTTTATGTTAGCCTGCTGTTGGCGGAAGGTTCTCTCATTGTTTTTCGAGACCCTTTTGGCGATTTTCTAACATAAATGTATAGGTTTTAGCTATCGATGACGAAGCAAAACCTATTATATATAAAAAGTTCTAATTCTATAAACTTTAAAAATTTAATAACCAGTCATGACGGAAATTATATGCCAAACCTTTTAATAAAATAAGTTAAACATATGGTTCGTTTGTTATCATTATTATTATTATTACAATATGAAATTTGATATTTAAAGTGACTATGTTGAAAAATAAATTATCAGTTTAAGCGCTTGAGTTTAAACTATTTATTTTTACACATTATGTCACAGTATTTTTGCAATGACCTGTACATCTGGCTCCTCCTCCAGTATGTCAGTCAGCCTCATTCGCGCATGCTCAGTAGACTGGGTATATAAACCGAGCACGCTCCTGCAAATTCCTTTCTGATCCAGTCTCTGAGGCTCTCAAGCTGTCCCGAAGTAACACGGGATAAAAAAAACCCACCCACCCTCCCATTTTGCCTTGCTGTTGTCTCTTTTTCTGTTTTCAGGTATAACTGGCCGCCGCGGTACTTTAAGCACTTCTTCGTCATGACTGGCATTGCCATGGGAACAGTTGACAATGGCTACTTAAACATCCCCAGAAATTACCATCGTATGTGTAAGCATAACAACCCTGCATTCTTGACACCTGTGGGATGAACTTTAACTTCATCAAGTCGCGACTTTTTATTATCAGAAGATTGACTTGTAACTAATTGTAACCGATGACGGTACAATGATCTTTATAAATAATCTATTGTATATACATGCTCCAACTTCAGCAAGTTGCGATTTTTGAAGATCGACTTTTAACTTTTGTAACCGATGATGGTACAATGAACTTGTATAACTTAATCTTTCGTATATATATATATGTGAAACAAAGCTTACCATTATAACAACATGTCTTTTATTCCAAATTCATTCGGCGATTTTCTAACATAAATGTATAGGTTTTAGCTATCGATGACGAAGCAAAACCTATTATATATAAAAAGTTCTAATTCTATAAACTTTAAAAATTTAATAACCAGTCATGACGGAAATTATATGCCAAACCTTTTAATAAAATAAGTTAAACATATGGTTCGTTTATTATCATTATTATTATTATTACAATATGAAATTTGATATTTAAAGTGACTATGTTGAAAAATAAATTAATATTAGTGAATATTTAGCTTAATAGCATGAAAGAAAAAAAATATGGTTAGAGACAGACTGACAAATACCACCCATCGTAAGCTAATTTTCAATCTATTGGTAATTCAAAAAGATATACAAAAAGCTCTCCGATTCAACAAGGCATCAAGTAATAACAAAAACTAAACTAATGTGCGTAAAATCAGCCTGGCGATATTGCTTGAAATGAATCAGTCATTTCTTGTTAAGAAAGTCAATGAATTTTGACAGATATACTAATAGTCAATCTTATGCCAAACATATATTTTTCAAACTTACCGAAATAAAAATAAACAACCACGCGATAAAGATTTAAAAAATAAAACAATAAAAAACAAGACATTTATTATAGATCTGTAATATAAGAATTTACAGTTACGTTTTCTACTTGCATTTGACACAAACAGGTCAAAACATTTATCTACTCTGCCAATAAATAAATTTCATTATCATTTTATGTAACATTCGAGCGTTTATTTATTGTTAGTTTAAAACTTATTTACTCTATGCACGAAGATGCACAACGGTTAAACTGGTAATTGTGTTGCGTTCTATTGTTTGTAATCTCGCTATTGTCTCATTACAACTGTCGGTTGGAAAATGTTCCGTCATAAAATCTCTATTTAATGCAAACAAAATGCAGACAATTTTACAGCGTTGCTGGAAAAACTGCTTTTTATAAAATCATTCAGCGTAAATATTTATTTTTCTAAAATTTTTTTTACCCTTTAGGGGTTTCCCCACTTTATACCAAGGTTTTAAAAAGAAAAACCCAAAAAAAATAGGAATTATGTTTTTTCTGATATGGGGAAATATTAAAACCCACTCCCAGTAATTATTCAATTAATAATTTTTTAGATAAAATTTTTGGGAATTTGTTGGGGAAGAATGAATCTTTTCCCAGGTTATTCATTTTTCTGTGATGAAAATTTTGGTAAATATCGTTTTTTACTTTAAAAATAATATTTTTTTCTACTTGTAATCAGCAAATCAGGTTAAATACTTTTAAAACCCACACGTCCCGGGTAAATTTAAATAACGAAAAGGGGTTATATTTCCCATTACTTAAAAAGAATGATAAACAGCGCTTTCGTTAATTTTTTTCCCCTTTTACTATTTTTTTTACCCTTCGTGACTTTCTTAGAATTTTTCGTCCCGGGGAAAAGAACAAAAAAATGTTTTTGCAATTTTTAAAAACTTTCGGGAATTTAAAACATTTTTTAAAATTTCTTTTTTGATTTAAATAATTAAGGGACAAGTGTTTAAAAAAATACCCCCAGAAAAAAGGTCCCAAAAAAGCCGTTGCTTTTTCCGAAACCCAAGTTTTTTTGTAATGAAAAGGGCAATCAAAAAAATAAAATTTTTAAATTTTAAAAAGGCAATTAAAAATTTTAAGGTTTTTTTTAAGATGTCAAAAAAATGGAAAAACATTTTTAAGGGAAAAAAGGGGAAAAATAAAATTTGGGCCGTCAGAAACCCGCCCCTGATCCCCAATTCTGAAAAGGAAAACTTTTGTCTATGATAATGTCTTAATTGCAAATCATTCCAGACAACAGAAATGGTTAATGATGAAAAGGAGAGACAATTTTCGTCGCTTTAACGCATTGTTATATTAAATTTGTATTCTATATGTTAATATGCCTTAAATGTTATTTTGTGCGAAAAGTATAAAAGCCATCATTTCAAAACGCGATATACTAAGTAAATTTTGTGAAGGTGTCATTGAGATCCTTAAAAGGCATTTAAAACAAGTATAATTTATTCAAACCTCTCTTCGGTTTGATTGTTTTGTAGGCATTCTTTTTCTCACTTTTAGATACTTTATCTTACAACATGCTACTTTGAGGCTTCATTTTTAGCTCGACTTTTTTTTTTTGAAAAAAGTAGAGGTATTGATATAGTCGCGGCGGCGTTGCCGTTGCCGTCCGCAAACTTGTACCTGGGTCATAACTTTTTTTATTTCTTGATGTATTGTCTTCATACTTGGCCACAACAACCCTTGGGACAAGACCTTTCAGTAGACTACACTAACCTTGACCTTTATCCATAAATGACCTTGACCTTCAAGGTTAAAAATCAAAATTTTGCTTTTTCATGCTGTTATTGGCTGTAACTTATTTTTGAATGGATTGTCTTCAAACTTGAACATAATAATCTTCAAGGATATCCCTTAAAAATAACCAGACTGACATTGACCTTTACTCATAAATGATCTTGACTTTGAAGGTCAAATTATTGAAATTTTCATTTTTTTTGGCTATTATAGGCTGTAACTTTGTTATTTTTGAATGCATTATTTTCAAACTTGAACATAATAATCTTCAAAGATAACCCTTAAAAATAACTAGACAGACCTTGACCTTCACTCATTAATGACCTTGACTTTGAAGTTCAAATTACTGAAATTTTCATTGTTTTGGCTGTAACTGGCTGTAACTTTGCTATTTTTGAATGGATCAACTTCATATTATAACAGAACATACTTAAGGACAAGACCTTGTTGTGACTTCACAACGTGACTTCACCACGTGACTTCACCACATGACTTCACCACCTGACTTTACCACGTGACTCCATCACGTTACACCACCACATGACACCACCACGTGACTTCACCACGTGACCTCACATGACACCACCACGTGACTCCACCACATTACCCCACCACGTGACTCCACCACGTGGCTCTGACATTACCACGTGACTCTACCATGTGACATTACCACGTGACTCTACCACGTGACTCCACCACGTGACTTCACCACGTGACTCAACCACGTGACTTCACCACGTGACTCCACCACGTGACTTTACAACGTGACTCCACCACGTGTCACCACCACGTGACTCCACCACGTGACTCCACCACGTTCAAACATTTCTTTTTTTGCTTTTAGAGAAAGTAAAAAGTCGAGCGTTGCCCCCGCCCGGCGGTGGCTCTTGTTTGAGAACTTTCTGAAATATGAGAATTGGCTTTATAAAAGCTATATTCATGGGAAATGTGTATTCAAAAGAGACTAAGACACTTATTGGAGTAACACTCCCAAAATCAGTTTTGGCATTAAATGAACGACTCGCGGTTTTAAAAGGCCAGTTTACAACAATGGCGAAAAAGACATGAAACAGTCAAACAGAGTTTTGTTTGTTTGTTTGTTTTATTATTTTTTTTTAACTCACACATTTTAAAACTCACAGCACATCTATGAAAATGCAGAAGGAAATTGCTAAATATTTAAAATGAGAACACCATTTGAAGTCAGTTTTCTGTTTTGTGTTGCAAACTTAAAACTGAAATATTCTAGGCAGCGCAATTTGAACTTTATCAGAATATGTTATTTTTAAATTGATCTGACTTTTACATAATTCATTAAAGCAAAATAAGAAAAAAATGGTGCAATTTTATTAATCTATGACACTAAGCTTTCTCAAATGCTATACTCAAACATATTTTAGCTTCGAACTACATAATCTAAAGTTACAATTCTCTTTTTATAGCAACATGCACAATTTTTAGCATCTTTAAATAGCATCTTTTTTATAACTGTTATTTATTTTGATCAAATGCCTTTTATGTCAGGATCCTTAAATACAAGAATATAACGTGTTTTTATGTTTAATACAATGACAATAGTTCCGTTTTAAAATGTCACCTTATTTTATAATTATGTCTTTTATTTTTAAACAGTCAATTCATAAGAATTAGATTAAGTATTACTCAGTACATGGAAACATTTTTATTGAAAAATAAATAATAAGATCTCAAGCAAAACAAGAAATGTTAATTTACTTGTCTAACATTACAAATATGTTTACCATATATGATTTGACATTGGTGAAACGTGTATGTTTTTTATTTAAAGTCTTCCTATCTGCAACGATTGATATCGTTCTTGACGTATTAATGTATCCAATTTAGACATTCACCGCCTCGATAAGGCATTGTTAAGCCTTTTTCGGTATGCTTTCATGAATATTTTACAATTCTTTCTCAATCACGGCCATTTATTTTGAGCAAAGCTTACAGTCCTACACCCGATGTATATTGAATATTATTGATCTTATAATTAATGATTATACATAATATGTTATACAAAGCAATTTGGTTTCTTTTTAAAAATATATCCATATGAAGAGTTATGGCACAAGAGTCACACAATTAAACAGGACAAAGATAAGCACATACTATTTCCTGTTCATTAAATGCGTTTGAAAAAATAAACAATGTTACAGTATAGAGCGAGGTGATTTGTGCAGGGTTACAGCATAGACCTAGCGATTTTTATCCGATTTTGTTACAGTTTATACCCAGATTCGTTTACAGTTTAGACTTCGAAATTTTCTATATATACTAGGTAAAATGTTTGAATGTTACATAGACTTTTAAATCTCTGTGAGCTTATTGGCCTGATGGCTATTCGATTGTTTGTCGTACACATGTGTGTTCAATCTCATCCGCTCAGTAACTACTTGACTAAATGTGATGAAATTTACATGACTTTCTACAAATTAGTTGTTAAAATGGTTTCGGTTGCAATCGGGGATACGAAAACCCAAATTATAGATTTTGAAAAAGGCAATGTTTAAAGACCCTTCTCGTCTCGAACCAAATGCATTCAAATCAAATCATGATCATGCATGGCGTCGTTTCGAATGCTTCTTTGTTGAATTTACGATTATTTTGTCGTAATTAAATTAAAAGTCGTTTTTTCTTATTTCAGACATTCTGTATAGCAGTTTTCATGTTTCTGAAAAAGAAAATAATATTGAAAGTTATAGAGTATAAATTAAGGTCAGACAATAACAATATCTTCTCTAGTGAGCCTGATGGAGGTACATAAAAGTGGCAGAGTCGGGATAAGGCCGTCGACTGCAAATTATCTTTCATTTACTGCTGTAGTTGAAATCCAATCATGACTTTGGATTCTTTGTATGTGAGGAATCTATCAAGCTAATTTACGGAAGGTCAGTGGTTCTAGTCAGGTGCCCACTCGTGTCTGAAATGTTTCACAAAGGGATTCTGAGGTCTTTTTTTACACTAAAGCAGGAATGTTTTCGCATGACCTCAGTGTCGTTGAAACTTAAAATCCAAGAAAGCCAAACGTAACAAACCCTTTTAAATACTTACAAAATACATTATGGTAGATGGAAATTCCAACTTAAAATAAAATTCAAGGTTGAAAAATTGCTCACTTAAATACTGTTTAATCATTCTTAGGGTATTGCCTGCTTGTTAATTGTGTCTTTTGACAGCTTATCTATGGTATGCAGGATTCATAACCTGCGATCCCCTCTCAAAATTTCATTGTATTTAGTTTCACTCATTGTATTCTCGTTTAGGGCACACGAAATTATTAACCTGGGGGTAATATGCCGCTTTTCATAGAATGGCAATAACGTGTAACATTGAAGGTTCCATGATAACCGCCATATGAACATATCCACAGATGTTAAAAAATCTAAAGTGTAACAGTTCATGTTTAATGTGAATTCTGCTGAAACCGGTGCTAGGAGGCGTAGGCGGTAGCTTGCAGTTACCACTACCGTCCATGAACAGGTTTAATCAAACTGATCCTGCAACATTTTTATGTTTTCCGTGTTGGACTTAAGTATTCTTTTTTCTCTATTTTATTACTAATAGGCATTATTTTAATGTGTAATGAAATCAAGCAATAATCTTTCTTCTCTCAATACAATTCGATAACAGTTATTGTTGTTGTCGTGAAAACAGTCCTTACTTAGGACATTACTTATTCTGCAAAAAGTCTCAATCTGAAACTTAAAGTAAGAAAAATAGCAAACTATAACTATTCTGCTGAAGAAAAAAAGTAATACAACCTTTCAAGAATGTATTAAATAGAAAGGTAAGAGTTATTTCATAAAAATAATGGATACACGAACTTTGTTTGAAATTTGGCAAGTATCTAAACTGTAACCAAAATCTGGGTATAAACTGTAACAACATTGCATCAAAGTCGCTAGGTCTATGCTGTAACCCTTCAAAATTAACCTCGCTCTATACTGTAACATTGTTTATTTTTTCAAACCCATTTTACCAACAGGAAATTAGGTTCAACTGGTCATTTACTTTTATAAACGTTTCTAAACAAAAAGGACTAACGTTTTGTAGATTTACTTTATCTAGGCATACTTAAATAATGTCGGAATGGGGAAAAATGCGTTGGTCTCTCGATTCAAATTTTTAAACTGTCAAATCTGCACATTAATGAGACAATATAGAGATAAATCTGCGGTGCAGGGTCTGAAGAAATATATGACTAGATACCGGATTCTGTTCCTTACAAGCAAAGCAATAAAACATCTTTTAGAAACTAAACTGCTAGTAGTATGGACTTGAATAAAAATCACATACATCTCTTCCCATCAATAATCCTCCATCTTGAAAATTCTATACTGTAACCGAAAAACGCGATACTGTAACACGTTCCCTACGGTGATCTGATTAAAGAAATCAATGAAAGACCGTATGCCCTTTGTTAATACTGCGACCTTACAGATCACTGAAATACGTAAGTCTCTCTTCTCTTCATGAGAGCAGTATAACTATTTCCAGACAACTGATTTAAATAATTAATTATACGGTTAAGGTTCAATAAAAAGCTTAATTTATCGGTTCTAACCAAACAATGATGACCCTGTGATATATCCGAATGTGGCCCCCTCGGAAGTATTAAAACAGCAAAATAATATGAAAATTGCAGATTGTAATACACACAGTGTTAGTAAATAATAGTTATTATCTTGAATATTCATTAATATACAAATCAATTTCAAACCTACAATTTATAAACCTTTTTACTCAAACATAATATAAAAACAGCAAGTTTCATATATATATTTTCAAAACCAAACACCAAACAGATGGTAAATTAAATATTATCGAATTCACCTTGATGCAAAATAAGTTAAGAAACCAAGTTAAATTAAATATAAATATAAATGCAAATAAAGTATGAAAGACCAACCAATTGATTTTCTTCACTTAGAATATGCACATGATAAAGACACACTTAGTTGTCTGTAAATCAATAAACGTGTTTGGCACCGAACACCTGTAAATGACAATACAAATAGTTTATGTCAAAAACAAAACCGTAAGAAGCAAGTAATATTCAATTTTATTGCATAATGTTGTAAAAAGTATCAGAATTTCATGGTAAATATCCTGTAATATCTGTAACGTTCTGACTCCAAAACAGACAAATGTTCTCAATATAAACACAACACTGTGAAATACAAGTAACGTTCAGCCTTTTTATTTATATTAAAATTAATACAAAAGGCCAGATCTCTGTAAAAAACAAAGTTGCTGAGATTATTTCGTAATAATGGTTTCTGAGTGTAAAGTATATTTGTTCCTGATTCCAATTACAAGATTGCAACAAAAGTGTTTCTATATGTGCACATATATCTGACGTTATTTGATAAAAACATTATCAAACAATGTAGCATTCTGATTCGGTCCAAGAATTTCTAATATATTTGTTGTTCTTTTATTTATCTTTTTTATTCGAAAACGTCGCCAAACCAAATGAAAAAGGCTGAAACTTATAACCGAGTGTACAAAAATCTGGAAACCAAGTGATCCCTCGGAAGCATTTATCAACAAAATTACAAGAGAATTGCAGGCTCGGTTTGATTGAGTCTGTACATGAGCGGTACTCAATTCTCAACACTCAATAGTGCTGACATCAATGAGCCTGAATGAGCAGAAAAATATAACAACACTGAAGTGAAGTACGGGCAACATTTTACAAATGCCACACAGCACTTAACACCTGCTGTTGTGAAGTATAAAAATCTGTAAACGAAGTGATAAGTTGTATCTATGTATTTAAATACCAAACGTATAAAAAAAGCAAAGAAACCGTATAATCGTTGTGGATAAGTTTGAAACGGGGAGAATATATTTTTATACGTAATGAATTGTAACAGCAGACATGCAACGACTTCTTTGTTGATAAATAAATATTTTACATTGAGAATAGTAAAATAATAAGAATAAACAAATTGTATAACATCGGTAGATTCATTTTAATTCTAACAACTTTCTATGTAAGATGTAAAGGCATGCTTGCAAGGGAAAGAAAACTGAATTACAACAGAATAACAAATTTTACTGCTACCCTTTTGCGTGCTTAAAGCACATATTTAGTGAGCAACATGGCTTACTTTACTTTTCATTTAGGTGTTATTGTGATTTCGTAAAAATATATTTCATCAATTTTAAAATGTAAAAGTAATTGTTATTTCAATTTAATATTTTGTAATAAATTCTACTTTTTTCAAAAGATGTAAGGAATGAACCAACCTAGTTCATTTTAGGCAGGTTAGTTCCAATACTAGCCCTGGGGTCAATTTTGCTTCAACCTTCAGGGGTCAACGGTTTTCGAAAATATGTTTTTTATATCTCTCTGAAGCATCAAAAGCAAAAAATATTTTGCAATAAAAAATTGTCAATTCACCTAAAAAATATGTTCAATTCATATCTCTTGCTACAAAATTTAAGCCCGCCAAGGGGAAGTCATGTTTTTTTTATAATATATATGTGCAACGTAAAACCTGAACATTTTTATCTGAATTGAGGGAAGCTTAAGCTTAGATATCTGATATAAAACATTGTCTTGTAGACGTATATCAAGTTGGTTCTTATTATAGCTTTTGGTACAAATAGTAAAAAATGGTTGTTTAAACCCGGGGAGATCATCGGTGTCGCCCTAGCATAACTCATCTGCAAACCTATTTTGACACTGAAGGCATCTAGACATGTAAATAGTATATTTCAATTTATCAGACAAATAATTGCATTCTACATTATATGTTTTGTAAGATACTGTTCAAGTCAGTTTTATAACATGTGAAGTTGGAATTATCAAATGGTTCAAGTGCTATTGCAAATTAAATTAGTTATACCAGGAACTTTTGTAACATGGATATTCATTTAGATAAATTGTTTTATAAAAACCGACTAGATACTTTCTTTTGAAAATACAAGCCAATTTACGGAAACTACGTACCAAGGACTAACGAAGGAAAACGTTAACCAACAAGACACAGTATCAGTTAGGGTTGTTGCTAGAGCACAGTCCATTGGTGACGGCCAATGTTTTTTTAAATGTTCATGTAAAATAGGTTGCAAGACAAAGTCCTGCAAATGTCGGAAAGCTCCGATCTTATGTTATTCCAGGTACCACAACGGCTTGACCTGTACAAACAAATAACAGTCATCAAAGGTGTTGATTGTAATTAATGGATTACTAAAGTGTGAAATTTCTTCTTTCATTTTGTAACAAATATTTTTACTATATATTGTTCTATGCTTACATCATATGTCTTGTATATACGTGTTTTTCTATTCTCAGTACTACATGTTTGTCAGGATTGTTAACTTTGCTCTTTTGTTCATGATGTGCTTTATAAAGTTAGTGGTCTTTATACAAAATATTTAAAATAAATTTAAATATTGTAGTATAGACAATTATAGAACGCTTGAATACAATTCATTTATTTTATGCTTTTCAGTGGATTACTGATTTATCCGTGAAAATTATATTTGGTAATTTCACAGTGAAAATTATCAAAATATAATTTCACTTTTTTCAATGACGAAACTACTTTTTTAAGATTTTCCCCATGTGGTACCTCAATTTTATTTTTGCTGACAATTCTGACAATGTCAGGCTGTTTAAAGAAAAAGGAAAGCTGAAATTGATAAATACCTTAAACGTCAAAAGTAATAAAAAGAAGAAAACTTACTTCTATTCATTCAAATTCCAATCTGCCACCAAATTTCGTCTCTAAATTTTTTGTTTCATTTTTACAGTCTGAAAAATACATTCCTTCCACATGCAAACTGCTCTTGATGACATTTGGGCATATTAAAGTATCCTACGAGTAATAACTGCCGTATGCTTTATGAAAAATTGAAAAGCAATGACAGCTACAGCTCGTAGAACAAGTAAACCAACCCAGCGTTCCGAGCAAGTTCCAAGTCTTCCATTTTCATAGCTGCTTTTTTCATGTTTTCACATCTGTCAACACTTAATTATTGTCTGTTTCAATCCTCAAATATGTTTTCTTTCTTTTAAAAAGGTGTATGACTAACAATTCCAAATGATATCCCTCTGAATCAAACACAAATTATTTTCCTCCCATGAAATACACAACTTTAAAAAATGGCTGCCGCTTACATTTAACAAAGCCAGGTCTAATATAAATTCGCAGTAGGTAACAGAAATATGGATGGATGGTTGGAATTTTCTCCTACACGAATTGTTTGTTTTTATTATTAAAACAAGCGATCATTCATATTTTTTAAACAAAATAAATAATATCACTGTCATTTAATGTTGATTGTCGGACTTATTTTTCAGCTCAAGACTTCTTGTTTTTAATGAGAAATTCGCACGAAATGGGGCTCTCAATGGGGAAACAGATTTTAATATTTATGTTAATATTATGGAAATTTCGTTTAAACTTGTTTTTTAGCATAAAATAAAAAGAAAATTTGTTTGTTTGTTGTGTAAGATGTAATTTTATTTCATCTCGTGAACTTTAAAAATAGTATTCTCACTCGTGGCTACGCCACTCGTGAGAATACTGTTTTTAAAGCCCACTCGATGAAATAAAATTTCATCTTACACACAAACAAACAAATATCCTCTATATCTTGTACTTAAAATAATTGTTATAAAAACAAGGATGCATAAAACTTTGTTGTAAATAATTATAGTATTTTAGTTGTTTACTTGATGGTCATTGAATGTAAGAATTTCATCGCTAATCAACATGATCTAAATCAGCAATCAAATCAGGGAATATGTGTAAAAATGAAATAATATTTTAGGGATTTGATGTAATCCCTAGCGAAATCAGGGAATTCACGTATTCCCCAAAATCACCAGGGATTACGTGAATTCCCTGACTTGGTTAGCTATTACGTGAAATCCCTGGTTTTACACATTCCATGTAGCAAATACATCAGGTCAATAAAAAAAGAAATTTAAGTAAAGAAAATAACTTTCAAATTATAAACAAAATTAATGTCGGCTAACATACGTTGATAACACCGAGAGGTTTCGAAGAGGAAATGCTTGTTTTACCTCATTTATAAATTAACTACGTGTATTTAACGGCAACGCCAAGTACAACCAAGTACAACTGTACTCATTTTGCGGTAATTCGAGTCTTTGTGTCTTTGTTTTTCATTTTATATAATGCTCGTATGTAATATTAAAACAAAGTAATTATATCCTAATTTATACTTTTGTTCAGTTTAAACATCATCTGCTTTACTCTTTAATTAAAAGGATGGGTTCAGTTTAATAACATTGAACATCGAAAGTACATATAAATATCTAAATTATAGAAACAAAAAGTTTTAATCTTAACAAAAAGAGCGAAATTCAATCGTGAATCGTCGTTATGTCTAATTTATCTCCTACTTTTATTAGATTTTGTGTCTGACAGCAAGCAATATATATTTATTAATTCTCGTCTTTAATGCATAGACTTTGCGGATATTAAAATGAGAGTTGTCTCTCTTTGTTAGTGTAGTAAATTTGATAATTTATAATATAACCCACACATCTTTTGTAACATCTTTTGTAAAGTACATTTGACATTTTATGGATTAACGTTAGTTTGAAAAGACAATGAGTAGCATAAGTTCAATTACCCCAAACTAAACCTAGCTATTTCAATGAACAGTACATATTTACAAGAAATAACAATATCAATTTGCAATAATCAGGCAATAAAAATTTGGATTCATTCAGAACAATAAAATCTGCATTCAGGTATGATTAAGACTACTTTTCAATACTAACTAATTCCATTTTGACATTTGCTAAACATAAACGTTGACCAAGATTCAAGATTCAAAAATTGACCAAAATTGTGTTGGTCAGCCGTAAATTCAAATCAAACAAACGCACCAATGAACGATTTGAAACTGTATTTTGATCAAACAAATTACGAATAATATGTAACAAATTTGTAAAAAAAAACGCATTACTATACGTTAAATTAGGATTATCGCATGGTTTTGACTATTTTTTTTTAATTCTTTTTACACCATTATAATCTGTACACTGAATGAGGATTTTAAAACTGTATTGATGATATTAAGGCTGTTTTTCCTTGATTAATAAAGGACTAAACGGGAATAAAGCAGTTGAGTTTGTTTTGTACCTGATATGTGTCAGTTTATTTTTTAAAAAGATCGGTGAGAGGGATTAGTTAGATTAGATTTATAACCAAAAATATTAATGTTAAATGCTTTTTTTAAGCTTACAAAATGTTACGCATCAAGTAATACATTTCACAAGACAAAAAATTGAAGGGTATGTTCACTGAAAGAATTATAACCATTGAAAAAGGTAAATAGGTATTCAATACGCAAGTTCTAAAATAGAAGTATGTTACTGTAACAGTATTTCTTTTGTTCTTCTTTGTTTCTTTTTCTTACTTTTATTGTATTATTTGATATAATAATATATATTATATAAGGCAGCTTATGACCGCATCCGTAAAATAATCAGATAAAACAGTTATAATATGTATACGCGTTAGTTACGGGTGTATAACACTGTAATGGTGTCATCTTTGGATGCTTCTGCAAATAAATTACCCCGGCTTAACCACCCTCGTTCATGCCAGTGTTATACCCTCGTAACTAACTCGTTTTATATACTATAACATAAAATTAAAGGTTTAACAGGCATCTCGTTAACATATAACTCTAGCAAAAACAAACATGTCAGCACAAAATATCAAAATATAAAGTTAGCAGTAATTTTATCACGAAAACATTTTTTTAATTAAATTAATGTTCCTTACAGACAGAAATACAATTTGAGCTAAATACTTTAGGTTAAAATATTATCTCAAGCTAAACAGTCCTTCTACTTAAAGTTGCGTTTAAACATATACCGTCTTATACTGTTTGTCATTTACTTTTCCACAAAATGCCCTTATAATATTACAAACATAAGTTTCGTTGTTCTGCTTTCCTAGAATAGCTATGATTAAAGACATTCGAATGCAAAAAAAAAACAAACAAAGAAACAAAAACAACCCTCACAAAATAATTATCTTAACTGTTCTTTCTTGAATCGTAACATTTATCAAGCTTAGCTATAAAATTGTCTATAATTTGTTAGCATTTGACTGCAATTTAATTCCGGAGCAATTTTGAACCGCAAGTTGTAATGAGACTTTAGCGAGATAGCTTAACAGTAAAATACACCACAATCAGCAATATAAACATTCTTCATCTTCGTGAATAGAGTAAATTAGTTTAAAATGAAATAAAAGTAAACACTAAAAGGTTACAATATTTGTACTTTACTTATGGATCATGGCAAGTAAATTGGACCAATAAAAATATTATCATGTTTAATCTTAGTATACTCAATTGTCAGAACATAAACTCTATGACACACAAGTACGACATGCTATCGAAAAAACTAGATGTGTGAAACAAGAAAACGAAATGACTTTGCTTTGATAACTAGGTTAACATTATATACACTTGTCTGATTTGTTAATAGTAATTAATACAAATGTTATAATTACATAATAATTTGATGATGGTTTTGGCAGACACTATGTTGTAAATACTTTGTTTTACAACATGTTTGACATAGCCATACTTGTGAGTATGCAACGCTTATATTGATCTTCGGAATTAAAATATCGTGATATGCAATCCTGTCTGTAGCCATTTTCTTGATAGATAAATAAATAAATTAATAAATGAATAAATAAATAAGGGAAGCGTAACAAGAAAAGACATAAAACAGTATGAATTTATTGTTATATGTATCATGAAATAAAATGGCATACTGTAATATAAAAATAATGCCATTTAAACAAAAATGCTATAAATTGTTTTAGTATAATTATTATGTTCCGAATAAATTCAAAAATGCTCTAAGTCAAAGTACTCTAATGTATTAATTTTTACTGTAAAATACATGAACTGTTTATCAAAACAAGATGAAGCAATACTATCGTTTTCCACGTTAAATTTTTTCAGTTCATTTCCTCAGCATTATAACTTAAATGAAAAACGTTAACTAAGAACTTTTTGTCGATGCTCTCATTTTATTAGACGCTAACGTGTTTTTAATACAATTTGCCTATTTTTAAACATAATTATTTCGAGTAAATTTTATTAAATACTTGACCTTCAAACTGGCTCTCCGCTCTGTCTTGATTTTTTATTTTCTGTTACAGATTGCTATGAATCATAAACTCTCATTCATTTATCTCAACTCAACATATCAAGGTTTGTTTATGTTTTCTATGAAAAGCATCAGCGCCAAAATATCTATAAGAAATATTTAGTTTCCTTACTTTGATAAATGGACTGTCGAAAGCACCGAAAAAAATTCCGAATACATATCGATTGCCAAAACGTCTCGTTGCTACAAATTAACAACAACGGGTTTTATTGTCGAAGAAGCAACGAGATGGTGAAAAATGAATAAATTTAAATGTCTAAGGAAAACCTTAAACGTGTTAGTTTCATTAATTGTGATTGTTTAAAATGCAAACAAACAAATCTTATGGTATCTAGATAATACATTTTATTATTTTTATTAAAAGTAGATCAAGACAGACAGTTGTTAAAGTGACTCCACTGATGTTTAAAAGCCTAAAACATAACATTTGAATTTCTTACAATAATAAGCTGGGACAATTTAAACAGAAATATATGCAAAGATAGTTAAGAAATGTACTTTGAAATAAATTCATTTGAAAATCGTATGTTTATGCTTTCTTTAGCCCGATTTGACTGAAAGGTATTTAAACGCTTTTCAATTTTTGTCATTTTTTTACAATTTGAATAATGATTCTGGGAAAACAAAGTGCGCCAATGATCTGAAATTTGACGATGATTGAGGCAAAAATGCGACCGCTAGAGTGTTAACAACTAAATGTGAACGGACGACGGCCGACGGACAATCATTGATCCTAAAAGCTCACCTTGAGCATGCTCAGGTGAGCTAAAAACTGCCAGTTTTTTAACAACACTATATATTCATATTGATATGACCTATGTGAGTAGAGTTTTAAACATTACATATTAACTGTGTGTGAAGTTAAAACATCTTTATTTCATCTTTACAAAGAGACTGTGTAGCAATTATCAATATTTTCTTATATCAAATTTGAGCATAGTATATCTTTAATGTTTGTTTGTTTATTTCATTTTACGCCTTTTTCCAACAGTATTTCAGTCATATAGGCGGGTAGTTTCCTAACCATCGTTCCTTGAGAGCTACACCAGTACTAGACTACCTTCCTCCGCGCTAAACTACCAAAGCATCTCCCGGGGATCGAACCCACGCCAGAGAGGTAATTGGATAAGAAGTAATCGACTCTAACCCGTCGACTACGGAGGCGGTACAAAGATTAGTGGTCTCAACCTACATCAAATGGTTTATTTATCTGGAAAAAATCTTAACAGTCCCATCATGTCAAACAACCTCCCTTTAAACTCTATTTGTTTATATCGTTTCTATATAGATTATTTTAAAGCAGCCATCGAATCAATATCTAATAAAGTGCTTAAATGAGATTTAAAAATATCATTGTTCCAGAGCTAATTATTATTTTGTTGAATAACGTCGCGAGTTCATGAATCCGCGAAATAATTCATGAATGGGGTTTTCTCGAAATAAAGATCACGCAAATATAAAGAGATTTACAGTATTAAACAACTACTCATGATCGCAGCGAGAACTAAAGTCTGAATAATAGGAAAAGGCCTCTAAGGTTAATAACATAATTATTACATTGGATTATTACCATATTGTTAAGAAGAAGAAAGTACAGATAAAATGCTTTATAGCAACCAACTGGAAACACAAATATAAGTTTTTGATATACAGATGTAAGTCCTCGGAATTTTATGCAAACGTGTCGATTGAAACGAATATTGAATTCACTCCTTACTCCAACGATAATAAGATACAAAGTATTGTTTAAAACAACATTTATTAACATTGTCCATGCACAAATTTCGTAAGAGAACAACATTTTATTTAAGTTCGTGTATACAGAATTCTCTTAAGTTTGACTAGTAAGGAAGCGACAAGCTTATAGGTACACTTTAAAATCCGTTCCTGGAAAAAATCAGTACTGAGTAATGAGTGTAAAGTTTATTGCTCAAGGAAACAACAACTTGCCCCTAACACGGATCATCAGATTACTAAATTGGATTTAAGTTATTCAGTTTATTGATTTAAATGCACTTAAAAGAATGGTACTGGTTGCATTAATTAATATAGTAAATATTTATAATTATATTAGAATTAATGCGACTATTTGTAATCTCGCCATGGCTTTTTTCTGTTATTGGTATTTTTCGTATGTTTTCATACAAAATGAATGGCTCGTTTAGTTTTGGTTTTAAAAATCCAATTGCTGATGTTTATCACATTTCAAAATATGTTTTGCAAAAAGAACACAATTGACCCAGACGGAAAACAAATAATTCTCCATTATTCTGTTTCAGTATCAATGGAGGTCCCGGAAGAAAGAAATACAAACTGTCTGCCTTGACGTAAAAAGTGACTTCTTCTATTTACATATCAATAAATCTGTGAATTTAGGTCTGACATATTTGTATTAATGGAAGAAAATACAAGAACTCTGTAGAAAATAAAAAGTTTTGAACAATCTGAAAAGTATCTGACAACAATAGTTGTTATTTTTAATAACATTCGATTTATCTAATTTGAAGGTAAGATAACTGTGATTTGTTTTATCAATTTAACAAAATTACAGATAAATAGACTTGAACGACAAAATATGTATTATTCAGAACAAATAATTTGAAATATACGGTATTTTTTTGGAAGCAACAATATCGTTTTGATGATATCGATGTTAAGCCTTGTGTAAAGGTATCAGTATCAAGCATACTATTAGAATGTTTCCATATTACATTCTGTCTGTACAATAGCAATACTTGAATAAAGCGGTTTGTATTTTCTTTTATTCCCTTTTTTGTTGTAATAAAATTAGTATCCGCACTCTACGAGAAAATCACATTCATAAATTTTGCAGACGCTTTCATTTTATATTAAGAAATAAAATTAATATACACTTTATTTCGTACTGATATGTAAAGAGCAAAATTTATGAATGTGATTTTCTCGTAGAGTGCGGATACTAATTTATTACAAGATGTGATTTTGTGAAATGATTGCGGTCCATTGATCTTTCCATCAACGTAGAAGACTAGACATCTGTCTCGATCGAGTAACCTACGGTTGGTATCAGATGCAATTATTGAAATTTCTGGTTTCTTTTTAGACGGGTTTTTATTACTTCAAATATTCAACTAAATATACAATGTTGAAAATGAAAGCTGAATTAAGTTTAAAAAAAATTTAATAACACTTTTCTGTCCCTCCTGTTGAGATACTATGCTATTTATGTAATATGTAAAACACAAGTATCTTTAATTCTTGCAGTCGAATTAAATTCTTCAGTCTACGCCCCATAGCACCGGCTAATTTAAAAGCAAAACTACTCTAACGAGTCAGCGACTTTAAATATGTAATAAGATAATTTACTCAGTTGTATGTTGTAAGTCGTTAAAAGACCATAGAATTCCATTATGAATGAATGGCTTGTAATATCTTATTTTAAAAATCGAAAATCTTAATTGTATGCGACTAAAACTTTCCGAAATATCAAACATGTAAGATATAATAATTGGATCACTCAGTGAGAACTTATTAAAAATGTGGAAACAAAGTGATCCCTCGGAAGCATTATTCACAACATAATTACAAGAAAATTGCACACTCAGTTTGATTGAGCCAAATATATTTTACTTCTCAGAGACTAGAAGTGTTTTAGAAGCGTATTAAAGTAAATGTAAGCATCAATGCTGATCAATTTAGATGTAAAACTGAAATATCAAAAGTAATTCTCAACACAAAATTTAATAATTTAATTACAAAAAGATGTAAAACAAAGACATATAAACAAACAAACATCCAAATTGTGCAAAACAGATGATTCAGTTACTTGTTAGTCAGTAGCAATTCAAGTCATTTAAGTTTTGTACGCAATTTCCAGCCGCCAGGCAATTCAAGACCTACCGAAGTGTAATACCTAAATATTCAATACATCAAGACCTCATTTATCAAAAGCACATATAAAATGTTAAAAGTCGCTATGTTATTGGTATTAAGAAAGACACGACACCATGTTGTCTAGACACAAATCTACATTTGAATGGTTCCAGCCACATTTTCTCTTCCTTTTATGATACCTTTGTGCATGAACTATAGTTTCATTATTATTCTATTTGCATAGAGATAATTTGAGGCACAATTGTTTTCAGTATTATTATACTGAATATAACATATACCCCACAAAAGGATTGTGATTACATAACAGTTTAAGTTTATGTTCTTAACCGTGTTAATAATTGTAGGATATGTTGCGATGATAGAAAATGTTGCGTGTATTCCCATGGCAAACATAATATGCCTTGTTTATTTACATTCATAACAATACTTTCAGTGTTTCTGATATATAAAGTGTCAAATTGAACTTAAACAATTTATTTGATAATAAGATGTCGATGTTGTTATTGATTTACAAATATTGTAGTGCTGGCATATTGAAGTTTTATCTTTTAACATGCCTTTGCTAATTCAGAAGTAGAATTTTTTGTCAGAAATGCAATTCTGTTCCTATTTCTGCTTCTGTTAAAGTTGGGCAACAATCGATTTCCTATTACAATTACTACAAAAAATGTTTCATGATAACAATTCAATAACGTTGTTGCGATAAAATTAAAAATTTCATAAGTTTTCTATTTCTGTACTTTGAAATGCCAATTGCAAAAGTAATCAATTTAATATTCACACGCATACATACGCTTTAAAATAAAATAATGACAAATTAATTTCGTTATTTTATCAAATTCTGATCCAGACATCAAGTAATTTTATAATTATATAATTGTTATCCCCGTTTCCAATACATAGGCATTCCGGATATTAAAGAAATACTGTTTCGGAGTCTTTTCATAATGTAGTACTGTGGAAAATCATAACTTTAAAACAGACAAGACAAAAAATTAATGACATATCATACAAACGTTTATATTTATATTACTGCATTTGAACTCCCATAAGTGGCGTCCGTGGCCGAGTGGACGTTGATTTGCTCCTCTCCGTTGTAGGTTCAAATCCCAACAGCAACTCTGTATTATTCCATGTTAGTAAAATATATTCCTAAAATGCCAATTCGTGCTTGAAGTCATGCACGGAAGAGCACCTGAGATGTTCCTCCACCAGTAAATCAATACTGAAAATATCCTTATGACATAAACTGTGTTAGTGCGATGTAAGGGAAAATAGAAAGGAACTCCTAAATAGCACTCACATTATAGATTATTATGTTCAAGTTTGAAGACGATGCATTCAAAAATAACAAAGTTATAGCCAAAAAAATGAAAATTTCAATAATTTGACCTTCAAAGTCAAGGTCATTTATGAGTGAAGGTCAATGTTTGTCTTTTTATTTTTAAGGGATATCCTTGAATATTATTATGTTGAAGTTTGAAGACAATCCATTCAAAAATAACAAAGTTACAGCCATTAACAGCATGAACAAGCAAAATTTGGACTTTTAACCTTGAAGGTCAAGGTCATTTATGGATGAAGGTCAAGGTGTGGTTTACTGAAAGGTATTGTCCCAAAAGTTGTTGTGGCCAAGTATGAAGACAATACATCAAGAAATAAAAAAGTTATGACCCAGGTACAAGTTCGCGGACGGCAACGGCAACGCCGCCGCGACTATAACAATACCTCTACTTTTTAAAAAAAAAAAAGTCGAGCTAAAAATGAAGCCTCAAAGTAGCATCTTGTAAGATAAATTATCTAAAAGTGAGAAAAAGAATGCCTACAAAACAATCGAAACGAAGAGAGGTTTGAATAGTTTATACTTGTTTTAAATGCCTTTTAAGGATCTCAATGACACCTTCACACATTTACTTAGTATATCCCGTTTTGAAATGATGGCTTTTAGACTTTTCGCACAAAATAACATTTAAGGCATACTAACATATAGAATACAAATTTAATATAACAATGCGTTAAAGCGACGAAGATTGATCTCCTTTTCATCATTAACCATTTCTGTTGTCTGGAATGATTTGCAATTAAGACATTATCATAGACAAATGTTTCCCTTGTCAAATTGGCATCAGAGCGTTATCTGACGCAATTTGATTTCCTTCTTTCATTGAAATGTGTTCCATTTTAGACATCTAAAATAACATTAATAGTAATTGCCTTTAAATTAAAATTTTATTTTAAGATTGCCATTGCATTACAAAATCTTGCTTTCGGAAAAAGCAACGGATTTTTTGCACCTCTTCTGGGGGTATTTTAAGCACTTGTCATTAATTATTTAAATCAGAAGAAATTTAAGAAATGTAATGCAGATGTCTTATAATTGCAACACATTTTTGTGTTCGTTTTCAAAGACGAAAACTTCTAAGACTTCACTGAAGATAAAAAGATAGTAAAGAAAATATTAACGAAGCGCTATTTATCATATCTATACATACTTGTACTGAAGTATAACTTTACGTTATTTAACTTTTACTGTGACGTGTGCTTCAAAAGTATGAACTCTGATTTGCTGATCACAAGTAGTATAAATATTATTTAATGTAAAATCGATATTACAACTTCACATCACAGATAATGAATAACCTGAACAGATTCATTTTTCTTAACAAATCAAAATATTTATCTAGAATCTATTATGATAATTACTGCAGTGGGTGGAATATTTCGCATATCAGAAAACATAATTCTCATATTTTGTTTTTCTTTAATACCTATGTGTATAATGTGTAAACCGTATGGATAAAAATACTTTTAGATCAATAATATTACGCTGACATGATTGTATAAGAGCAGTTATCCAGCAACGCTGTAAAATTGTCTGCATTTTGTTTGCATTAAATAGAGATTTTATGACAGAACAATTTCCAACCGACAGTTGTAATGAGACAATAGCGAGATTACAAACAATAGAATGCAACACAATTACCAGTTTAACCGTTGTGCATCTTCGTGCATAGAGTAAATAAGTTTTAAACTAACAATAAATAAACGCTCGAATGTTACATAAAATGATAATGAAATTTATTTATTGGCAAATGCTTCACAACATTTAATCAATAACATATATGTACGTTTATTCAGCGTAGATAAATGTTTTGACCTGTTTGTGTCAAATGCAAGTAGAAAACGTCTGAAATATGTTAAAATAATATGATAGTATTTTGGTATGTTTGTTCATGATCCTTTTTATTCGGGCATATTGACATGTCAATGATAGCATGATATGGTGTTTTGATCTATCCCAATTATGTGCGTTCTCTATAACATGTATACTGAAAAAAAGCAAATGGAGCTTATCTTTCTTAGTTGTAATTTAACGACATAAACGCCCGTGTAGTGCCTGATTTCATAAAAAATCAACACAATTTTGAATGCAAAATTAAAAAGAGATCATTATCTAAATATGACAGTGACTGTTGCTCTCATAGTATAAATATGCATGTCGTTTGATGCGTAATGAATCCTCGCGAAATGTGTAGCGATCTGAATAAAGCAGTTATAATGAACATTGATAATAACTTGTTAGCATACTAAGAAAAGTCACTTGTTAGTGAAGGGACATTCACAGGGATAATATTTGGCAAAATGAAAAATTGTGAATCTGTTAATCCAACAGAGAAAAAATTGTTAACTGTAAATTCTTATGTTACAGATCTATAATAAATAACAAGAAATGACTGATTCATTTCAAGCAATATCGCCAGGCTGATTTTACGCACACTTGTCTAGTTCGTGTTATTACTTGATGCCTTGTTGAATCGGAGAGCTTTTTGTAACCAATAGATTGAAAATTAGCTTACGATGGGTGGTATTTGACAGTCTGTCTCTAACCATAGTTTTTTTTTCTTTCATGCAATTAACACGTTTGCGAAGCTAAATATTCACTAATATTAATATATGATTCATTCTTTTGAGGTTTATATCTTTTCGTAAATATATATGCTTCCCATGTGTGTATGCCACAATTAACAATATGTATTTTTTTTTTTATCAAAAACGTCCGGTCAGCAATTGAATAACGGTTGTAGTAAACACCGTGTCTGTGCAGAATTGACATATCAATAGGTGAAAATTGAAATGAATTGTATTAAATCATACTTTGGTCATGTTTCCATAAATACTTTATCAAATAAATATAAAATAAATTGGCCATCATTTGTATCTATATATACTATTTAAGAGCTAATGTTAAATATTTTAGTCAGTGTATAGCAGACTTCTCAGCAATAACATTTATATATAGTCATACAGCAACTGTCCGCGTGTTGTATTACTTAAATGGAAGTGTTACACGCACAGGTAACCATTTTCCAATCACTTTATCTACTGAGAAAGGAAGTTAAAGTTGTTTTTGGTATTCAAAGGGAATATTTGATAACGGCTTTATTTACTTTGAACCAGTCTAACCTTAGAAATTTTCGAAAATTAAATATCAAAAGTAAATTAAACACTTGTATAATTCTGATTACTAAACTGATTTGAATACACATCATGCAAGCAACACTCAAATAAAAAATAATACAAAGTGATATCTTACACTTGAACATATTTAGTACGAGACAGCACTGACGTTTTAGAAATGATAGGAATGCAATTAAATGTGATATGTGACGTTAAAACATTAAAGTCGTATCTGTGTTGATTTATTTTCTTTAAATCTGATGCCTTGGACAAGCAAACAACAGACAATGTAACGTGTTTTTAGTTTGATCAACATTTGTAGTGCAAATTACATTCATCAATACAATACACCAAACGTTACCTTTTTCATCTTATGTTCGTCTATAATTTATTGATGTAATTGCATTGTACATTTTTGAATATTTGTTATGTTTAAACAAAATGAAAATTATAATGCATGTGTTGTTGCGGTAAACTGGATATCTTCTTTTTTGCCCTTCACATTTATGAATAAAAATAGCAACAAAAGTAATTTTGAAGTAATCTGAATAATAACTGTGTTTTGATCAAACAAATTACGAATAATATGTAACAAATTTGTAAAAAAAAAACGCATTACTATACGTTAAATTAGGATTATCGCATGGTTTTGACTATTTTTTTAAAATTCTTTTTACACCATTATAATATGTACACTGAATGAGGATTTTAAAACTGTATTGACGATATTAAGGCTGTTTTTCCTTGATTAATAAAGGACTAAACGGGTATAAAGCAGTTGAGTTTTTTTGTACCTGATATGTGTCAGTTTAATTTTTACAAAGATCGGTGAGAGAGATTAGTGAGATTAGATTTATAACCAAAAATATTAATGTTAAATGCTTTTTTTTAAACTTACAAAATGTTACGCATTAAGTAATACATTTCAAAAGACAAAAAATTGAAGGGTACGTTCACTGAAAGAATTATGACAACTGAAAAAGGTATAAAGGTATTACATTACGCAAGTTCTAAAATAGAAGTATGTTACTGTACATGCTGTAACAGTATTTCTTTTGTACTTCTTTGTTTCTTTTTCTTACTTTTATTGTATTGTTTATCTTTATTTTAGCAATAGCAAAAACAATTGAACAACTGCATTGATGGAACGCATCCAATTGGATTATTTGATATATATTTTATATAAGGCAGCTTATGACCGCATCCGTCAAATAATCAGATAAAACAGTTATAATATATATACAGTACGCTCAGCGCGGCTTTTTCAAAACCCGCGTGACCCCGCGGATGAGGTTTACCGCGGACAAAAATTTGCTCAGAAAATTTTCACCACCGCGGACATAAGTCGGCGGCTGAAATCGTTTCCCCCGCGGAACGCAGTGGTCAATTGCGGAGGAACGCGGCGGTCAAACACCGGTCAACGCGGTGGAAACCTTAAATTTTAAAAACTAATTACTGTATTTAAACATCAGTATACGTACGTACATGTACTGTAACATGTACTGTACATATACATGTAACTTAATGTGAAATTTGTTTAATGTGAAATTTGTTTGTTTTCTTTCTTTTTTGTTGTAATAAAAGTACATGTACAAATGCAGTGTGTTTCTTGTTCTTCTTCTTGTTATTGTGTTGGGTAATGTATAATATAAAGACGCAAATTAAATTTAAAGCATTTAAAGAACTCTCTTTGTGTAGCACAAACGAATTATGAACATTTATGTATAATACTACTATTTAAATACATATTAAGTAGCGGCGACATGTCCCCTTTTCACACATACAATATCTGACAATATAGAAAATATGACAATATACAATATCTGACAATATACAATATCCGATAATATCTGACATGATGGCAAAGAGAACCTTTTTGAATTTGTGTCAAATATATATACGGTATGTACAGTATACATAAACTTTTTGGCAAGTGTCATGCATATTTCTCATGTCCATTTTCGACGGGTTTTTACTGTAAAAAAAACACAAACAAACAAGTCTACCCGTTTTTAAAGAATATAATTGCATACAAATAAAATCTTATAGATGGTTTAAATATCTTTTTCTTTTATTTCTAATATATGTACATGTATTTTATTTATGTCCTGTCTTGTATTCACACTCATCGACCTCTTACAGGACATGTACTGTAGCGTCAGTCATCATTGAGAAATCAGCACAAATGTCCTTCTTTTTTTACTAAGTATCATATTTATGGCTCCCATATAGTTTAACAGCAATAATACTTATAGAACCACAAGGAATGAACAAGTAAAGATGACAGTGATAAATGACGATTTCAGTTGTAAAAATATTGGTATGTGGACGAATAGTTTTGTGAACGTTTATAACAAAAATTTTAAAAACAACAACAAAAACAGGTACAGCTGTAATTATTTTTATTTCAAATTCCGTTCAAATAATTTAACGTATAATAACATTTAAGGAGACGATTGTGGTCAATTTTCAAGTCATTGTGTAAAAAAGATGACGTTAAAAATAATAAAACGTCTATTATTTTTGGAGGTTAATTTATACTGACCAACTGACCATGGCGTTCCCCCGCGGGAAACGGGTGACTGATTTTATCGATAAATGAAGAACGGTCGTCAGAATTTTGTCCGCGGTGGAAACAACTGAACACCTGGGGATCACGGGGAAATTAGGCTTCTCATCGCGGACGAACCCCCGCGTTTGTCCGCGATAAAAAAAAAATCGTCCGCGGTGGTATCGCGGAAAAAGCAAAACCCGCGGTGAGCGTACTGTATGCGTTAGTTACGGGTGTATAACACTGTAATGGCGTCATCTTTGGATGCTTCTGCAAATAAATTGCCCCTGCCTAACCGCCCTCGTTCATGCCAGTGTTATACCCTCGTAACTAACTCGTTGTATATACTATAACATAAAATGAATGGTCTAACCGGCATCTCGTTTATATATAACTCTAGCAAAAACAAACATGTAAGCACAAAATATCAAAATATAAAGTTAGCAGTAATTTTATCACGAAAACATTTTTTTAAATTAAATTAATGTTCCTTACAGACAGAAATACAATTTGAGCTAAATATTTTAGGTTAAAATATTATCTCAAGCTAAACAGTCCTTCTACTTAAAGTTGCGTTTAAACATGTACCGTCTTATACTGTTTGTCATTTATTTTTCCACAAATTGCCCTTATAATATTACAAACATAAGTTTCGTTGTTCTGCTTTCCTAGAATATCTATGATTAAGAAATTCGAATGCAAAAAAAAAAAAAAAAAAAAAAAACAACCCTCACAAAATAATTATCTTAACTGTTCTTTCTTGAATCGTAACATTTATCAAGCTTAGCTATAAAATTGTCTATAATTTGTTAGCATTTGACTGCAATTTAATTCCAGACTTTTTCGAGATAGCTTAACAGTAAAATACACCACAATCAGCAATATAACCATTCTTCATCTTCGTAAATAGAGTAAATTAGATTAAAATGAAATAAAAGTAAACACTAAAAAGTTACAATATTTGTACTTTACTTATGGATCATGGCAAGTAAATTGGATCAATAAAAATATTATCATATTTAATCTTAGTATACCCAATTGTCAGAACATAAACTCTATGACACACAAGTACGACATGCATCTACATCGATTCATGCTATCGAAAAAACTAGATGCGTGAAGCAAGAAAACGAAATGACTTTGCTTTGATAACTAGGTTAACATTATATAAACTTGTCTGATTTGTTAATAGTAATTAATACAAATGTTATAATTACATAATGATTTGATGATGGTTTTGGCAGACACTGTTGTAAATACTTTGTTTTACAACATGTTTGACATAGCCATACTTGTGAGTATGCAACGCTTATATTGATCTTCGGAATTAAAATATCGTGATATGCAATCCTGTCTGTAGCCATTTTCTTGATAGATAAATAAAAAAATAAATAAATGAATAAATAAATAAGGGAAGCGTAACAAGAAAAGACATAAAACAGTATGACTTTATTGTTATATGAATCATGAAATAAAATCACAATTTTTGGCACACTGTAATATAAAAATAATGCCATTTAAACAAAAATGCTATAAATTGTTTTAGTATAATTATTATGTTCCGAATAAATTCAAAAATGCTCTAAGTCAAAGTACTCTAATGTATTAATTTTTACTGTAAAATACATGAACTTTTTATCAAAACAAGATGAAGCAATACTATCGTTTTCCACGTTAAAGTTTTTTCAGTTCATTTCCTCAGCATTATAACTTAAATGAAAAACGTTAACTAAGAACTTTTTGTCGATGCTCTCATTTTATTAGACGCTAACGTGTTTTTAATACAATTTGCCTATTTTAAACATAATTATTTTGAGTAAATTTTATTAAATACGTGACCTTCTAACTGGCTCTCAGCTCTGTCTTGATTTTTATTTTCTGTTACAGATTGCTATGAATCATATACTCTTATTCATTTATCTCAACTCAACATATCAAGGTTTGTTTACGTTTTCTATGAAAAGCATCCGCGCCAAAATATCTATAAGAAATATTTAGTTTCCTTACTTTGATAAATGGACTGTCGAAAGCAACGAAAATAATTCCAAATTCCTATCGATTGCCAAAACGTCTCGTTGCTACAAATTAACAACAACAGGTTTTATTGTCGAAGAAACAACGAGATGGTGAAAAATGAATAAATTTAAATGTCTTTGAAAACCTTAATCGTGTTAGTTTCATTAATTGTGATTGTTTAAAATGCAAACAAACAAATCTTATGGTATCTAGATAATAGATTTTATTATTTTTATTAAAAGTAGATCAAGACAGACAGTTGTTAAAGGGACTCCACTGAGGTTTAAAAGCCTAAAAACATAACATTTGAATTTCTTAAAATAATGAGCTAGGTCACTTTAAACAGAAATATATGCAAAGATAGTTAAGAAATGTACTTTGAAATAAATTGAAAATCGTATTTTTATGCTTTCTTTAGCCCGATTTGAGTGAAAAGTGTTTAAACGCTTTTCAATTTGGGTCATTTTTTTACAATTTGAATAATGATTCTGGGAAAACGAAGTGCGCGAATGATCTGAAATTTTGCACAAAGATTAGTCTGGAAAAAAATATTTAAAGTCCAATTATGTCAAACAACCTCTTAGGAGTCCCTTTAAACTCTATGTGTTGTATCTTTTCTATAAAGATTATTTAAAAGCAGCCACCGAATAAATATCTAATAAAGTGCTTAAATTAGACTTAAAAATATCATTTTTCTATATTATAGATATCTTTTTAAACATACACTCGGTTTAAGACTACAACTGTATGGACAGGAGAAATTACAAATACATTAGGCATTTGTTTTTTTACTTGTTGTTTTACTTGTGAATGTGAACATCATG
Organism: Ruditapes philippinarum; assembly: GCF_026571515.1. NCBI lineage: Eukaryota > Metazoa > Mollusca > Bivalvia > Venerida > Veneridae > Ruditapes > Ruditapes philippinarum. The sequence continues at coordinate 336,879 of NW_026856323.1, read as the reverse complement.
TGTGAACGTCGGAGGTATTCAGAATTGTAATCAAAATTAATACACGGGATGGGCTATCACTTTTTAATAAATTGAACATTTTCGCATTTGTCTTTTATATATGAATTGAATGTTATTCATGGAAACATTGGCTAGTGTAATGCCTAAACGTATTTAGTGCATGTATCAATAATCTCTACTTCATCAATTTATGACGACAATATAGCACATAGATGACACCTTTATTACAAGGATATCAAGGATAATATGTTGATGTAATAGCAGTGCAAAATCAAATTATAGTGCAACATTTTGATAGTATTAGACGTATCGGACATTGAATTATTATTTCATTGAATTACGCCGCGAATTCATGATTCCGCGAAATAATTCAGTAATGTCGTTTTCGCGAAATAAAGATCACGAGAATATAAAGTGATTATCAGTAATAAACAACTATTCATGATCATAGCGAGAACTCAAGTCTGAATAATAGGAAAAGGCCTCTTTGGATAACATATTACATTGGATTATTACCATAAGAAAAAAAAGTACAGATAAAATGCTTTATAGCAACCAACTGGAAACACAAATATAAGTTTTTGATATACAAATGTCCTCGGAATTTTATGCAAAGTGTTGAATGCAACGAATATTGAATTCACTCCTTCCTCCAACGGTAATAAGATACAAAGTATTGTTTAAAACAACATTTATTAACATTGTCCATGCACAAATTTTATAAGAGAACAACATTTTATTTAAGTTTGTTTATACAGAATTCTCTTTAGTTTGACTATTTAGGAAGCGACAAGCTTATAGGTACACTTTAAAATCTGTCCTTGGAAAATATCAGTACCGAGCAATGAGTGTCAAGTTTATTGCCCAAGGAAACAACAACTTGCCCCTGACATAGTTTAAACACGGATCATCAGATTACTAGTTGATTGATATAAATGCACTTAAAAAGATGATACTGGTTGCATTAAATACTATAATAAATATTTAGAATTGTATTACAATTAATGGGACAATTTGTAATCTCAACACGGCTTTTTTCTGTTGTTGATATTTTTCGTATGTTTTAGTACAAAATGAATGGCTCGTTTAGTTTTGGTTTTTAAAATCCAATTGCTGATGTTTATCACATGTCAAAGTATGTTTTGCATAAAGTACACAATTGACCCAGACGGAAAACAATTAATTCTCCATTATTCTGTTTCAGTATAAATGGAATTCCCGGAAAAAAGAAATACAGACTGTCTGCCTTGATGTAAAAAGTGACTTTTTCTATTTACATATCAATAAATCTGTGAATTTAGGTCTGACATAGTTGAATTATGAAAGAAAATACAAGAACTCTGTAGAAAATAAAAAGTGTTGAACAATCTAAAAATTATTTGACAACAATAGTTGTTATTTTCAATGGCATTCGACTGATCTAATTTGAAGGTAAGATTACTGTGATTTGTTTTATCAATTTAACAAAGTTACAGATAAATAAACTTGAACGACAAAATATGTATTATTCAGAACAAATAATTTGAAATATACGGTATTTTTTGGAAGCAACAATATCGATTTGATGATATTGATGTTCAGCCTTGTGTAAGGGTATCGGAATCAAGCATACTATTACAATGTACAATGTTTCCATATTACATTTTATCTGTACAATAGCAGTACTTGAATAAAGCGGTTTGTATTTTCTTTTATTACCTTTTTTTGTTATAAAATTAGTATCCGCACTCCAAGAGAAAATCACATTGCATAAATTTTGCAGACGCTTTCGTTTGATATCAAGAAATAAATATATACTTTATTTCGTACTGATATGTAAAAAGCAAGAGACATACATCTGGTGATTTTGTGAAATCTAGACAATGATTGCGGCCCATTGATCTTTCCATCAACGTAGAAGACTAGACATCTGTCTCGATCGCGTAACCTACGGTTGGTAATTATTGAAATTTCTCGTTTCTTTTTAGACGGGTTTCTATCTATTTCTTCAAATATTCAACTTTTAAGACGATTTCCTTTTTATTTCTTAAAAATATTCAATCTATTCATCTTATCACTTCATTTGTTTGTTTTATTTTAACAGAAGTGTTAATAAATTGCTGTTTTATATGTCTTAAACTAAATATACAATGTTGAAAATGAAAGCTGAATTAAGTTTTAAAAAAATGATAACAATTGTTTTTGTCCCTTCTGTTAAGATACTATGCTTTTTATGTAATGTGTAAAACACAAGTATTTTTAATTCTTGCAGTCGAATTGAATTGTTCAGTCTACGCCCCATAGCACCGGCTAATTTAAAAGCAAAACTACTCTAACGAGTCAGCGACTTTAAATATGTAATAAGATAATTTACATTGTATGTTGTAAGAAAGACGTTAAAAGACCATAAGATTTCCATTATCAAGAATGAATGGCTTATAATATCTAATTTTAAAAATCGAAAATCTTAATTATATGCGACTAAAACTTTCCGAAATATCAAACATGTAAGATATAATCACTCAGTGAGAACTTGTTAAAAATGTGGAAAGAAAGTGATACCTCGGAAGCATTAATCACAACAAAATTACAAGAAAATTGCAGACTCAGTTTGATTGCGCCAAATATATTTTACTTTTCAGAGACATGAAGTGTTTTAGAAGCGTAAGTAAATGAAAGCATCAATGCTGATCAATGTAGATGTAAAACTGAAATAACAAAATTATTCTGTAATTCTCAACACAAAATTTAAGAATTAAATTACAAAAAGATGTAAAACAAAAACAAACAAACAAACACACATCCAAAATGTGCAAAAAGATGATTCAGAGTAGCAATTCAAGTCAGTTTTTTGTGCGCAATTTCCAGCCTGACATTTCAAGACCTACCTAAGTGTAATACCTATATATTCAATATACCAAGATCTCATTTATCAAAAGCACATATAAAATGTAAAAGCCGCTTTGTTATTGGTAATAAGAAAGACACGACACCATGTTGTCTAGACACAAATCTACATTTGAATGGTTCCAGCCTCATTTTCTCTTCCTTTTATGATGCCTTTGTGCATGAACTATAGTTTCATTATTATTTCATTTGCATAAAGATAATTTTAGGCACAATTGTTTTCAGTATTATTATACTGCATATTACATGTACCCCACAAATGATTGTGATTACATTACAGTTTAAGTTTATGTTTTATACCGTGTTAATTATAGGATATGTTGCGATGATAGAGAATATTGCATGTATTCCCGTGGCATACATAATATGCCTTGTTTATTTTCATTCATAAAAATACTTTCAGTGTTTCTGATATAAAAGGTGTCAAATTTAACTTAAACAATTTATTTGATATTTAAGGTGTCGATGTTGTTATTGATTTACAAATATTGTAGTGCTGGCATATGGAAGTTTTATCTTTTAACATGCTTTTGCTAAATCAGAAGTAGAATTATTTGTCAGAAATGCAATTCTGTTCCTATTTCTGCTTCTGGTAAAGTTGGGCAACAATCGATTTCCTATTACAATTACTACAAAAAATGTTTCATGATACAATTCGATAACGTTGTTGCGATAAAATTCAAAATTTCATAAGTTTTCTATTTCTGTACTTTGAAATGTCAATTGCAAAAGTAATCAATTCAATATTCACATGCATACATACGCTTTAAAAGAAAATAATGACAAATTTATTTCGTTATTTTATCAAATTTTGATCCAGACATCAAGTAATTAATTGTTATTCTCGTTTCCAATACATAGGCATTCCGGATATTAAAGAAATACTGTCTCGCAGTCTCTTCATACTGTAGTACTGCGGTACTGTGGAAAATCATAACTTTAAAACAGACAAGACAAAAAAATGAATGACATATCATACAAACGTTTATATTTATATTACTGCATTTGAACTCCCATAAGTGGCGTCCGTGGCCGAGTGGACGTTGATTTGCTCCTCTCCGTTGTAGGTTCAAATCCCAACAGCAACTCTGTATTATTCCATGTAAGTAACATATATTACTAAAATGCCAATTCGTGCTTGAAGTCATGCACGGAAGAGCACCTGAGATGTTCCTCCACCAGTAAAACAATACTGAAAATATCCTTATGACATAAACTGTGTTGGTGCGATGTAAGGGAAAATAGAAAGGAACTCCTAAATAGCACTCACATTATAGGGCACGTATAGTGAAACCACTTAAAAAATTAATCAAAATTTTATTTTTACAAAATTGAATGTTACATTTATTGGCATAACATGAATAAGGAGGAATTGATTAAAGATATTATATTTATATCTCATCGAGAGAAAATACAAAAAGTCTTATTTACAAACACATGGCTAGTAGAGATAAAATACTTGAGCTGTTTCTGGTATTGAGTGACACGATTTGCAACACATCTTGTCGAAAATAATACGAAATGTATTAAAATCATTGAAACAGACAACACATTTAACTAAATGTTTTCTTTCTTTCTTTTAGTTAATAAACAAAAGGAATACAGTAAACATCTAAAATACCTGAAAAGCAATGTTTGTTAAAATAGTCAAATATTCTAAAGTACTAATAACGTAAGTTTCCTGAAATGCTTAGCATTTTAATTAGAATCATATTTCTAAAAAAAAAAGACTGATGAGAAAAGAACAAATGTTTTTTGTCTGAAGTGTTAGCATTTATATTTCTTTATATAGATTAAAAGTAAAGTTAATTTCTTTAAACAATCTGTTAGTTTCCATTAATTATAAAGTTATTTCTAAAAACGTTTATGTATTCTATTACTTGGAACAGAATTACGTTGTTACTTAAATCGTGTCATTGTTTATTTGACAATCAAGCTTGAATAAATGTGAAAAACAAACCAGCGTTACAATTTATATGCCACACTGAGGTCAGCAACTTAGAATAAATATGTCACCCGTAGAAGAGTCTCATGTTGTATGTCAAAATAGGTTCAACTGGTCATTTACTTAATAAACGTTTCCTAACATAAAGGACTAACGTTTTGCAGTTATTCTTTTCCTAGGCATGCATAAATAATGTCGAAACTGGAGAAAAATGCGTTGGTCTCTCGATTCAAATTTTCAAACTGTCAAATCTGCATATTTATGAGACAATATAACAATAAATCAGGGGTGCAGAGTGTGAAGAATTATATGACTAGATACCGGATTCTGTTCCTTACAAGCAAAGCACAAAACATCTTTTAGAAACTAAACTACTTGTAGTATGGACCGGAATAAAAATCACCTACCTGTCCTCCCAACAAATAATCCTCCATCTTGAAAATTATATACTGTAACCAAAAAAAGCGATACTGTAACACGTTCCCTACTGTGCAGATGTCAATTCAATAAATTAACGAGAAAATGGTAGCCACACCAATTTGAATACTGTACGTCAAACTGATGTCAAAACAATTACAACACAACAAAGAATAAAGATGATTTAAAAGACTATTGTCATTGATTTAACTTATAGTTGTTTAAGACATACTTTATGGACAGTTAAAGTGAATTTAATAGTTACTGTAACGATATGATATGATGTTCAGGCATTTTAGGTGGACACAACAAGTATTATATTGATAAAAGAAACTTAGAAAAACATGTCCGTTCCTGTTGATGAGAATCCCCTTATTCACGTCACATTTAAACCAATTTAAACCGTAATTCTGAGTTTATCAAATTAAACGAAAAATTCCACAAAAATAATCCTGTGCTGACAATGTCGGAAATTATTATGGAATTAATTAAATCAATGCCTGATGGGGGCGCCTGCAAGTAACTTGATTTAGATAAACATCTGTCAGTTTTTGGATTTTGTTGTCTCATTTTTCTCAAGACTTCTTAATACAATGCTACTCGTCATTGTTCAGCGTTTCTTGCACATAATTCATATAACTTGATGTACAGTTGCTTGTCAGAACGTTTTCTGACTTGTATAGTGAATTTGACAAAAATAAATCGAAACTTCTTTCATTGCATGGTTGTTTTGTTAAACGATTGCAATCAGTTATTCTTACGGTTAACAATAGTATTACAGAATCATTTTCACCGGCAGATGTAAGCCGACAGTGCTCACAAGACAAGATGTGATTTTAATAAATACATCTGCGCTTGTTCGCTTGCCCCGCATTGGGACCTTAAGTTAGCTTGAATGCTTTTAATTCACGGCCATTTTCTGCCATTTCTCATTTTTTTTATTAAAACTATATTTAATATTATTGATAGTTTAGGTGAATCCCTTTTAAGTACTGCTTCGTGTTCAATGATTAAAAAGAAAAGTGAAATTCGATAAGAATGTTTGTGTTTAGCTTCGAAAAGTCATAAAATAATTGCATATACACTAAGACAACGAAGACTTTATTTAACGTAAATATTCTCTTTTGATATTTGAGTTGGGTCTAAATTTAAGAATGTAGTCTAGAGTAATCAACATTCTTTTCACATTTGATTTAAAACATGTATTATTTCTACAAAATTAGTGTACGTGGCATTTGTTGTTTTCATGATTTAGATTAAGATGGACCTACTGTAGGGTTTATATTCTTAATATGCTCCATTGTTTTATTATGTATATTAACCAGTTACATTGATCGTATGAATAATATCAGTTGTTTATGCCATTTATATTAACTTTTCATAGAAAGATTTAAATAAAATAGTGTTTGTATTATTCAAATACAGTCGATGGCTTTCTGATATCTTGCTTGTCTTTATTTAGGCAAACTGTCTTGGACCTAACTTGTGGATATGTAAATTGAAAATATCAGTCTTTCAATCAAAACCAACTGTCTACATTATACCGGTATTTCACAATACATCATAATATTTTTTTTTCAATCTAACATAATTGTGTACGCATTTGCAAAGCAGATTTTGCCTGCTATTTATGGGTAGTCCTAATAATTTAACAAGAGGATCACAAAAGCTTTATATCGCTCACCTTGGTGGATTCAGTGGTAAAAAAGATCATACTTCGAAAGTAAAAGTAAGTTATTTGGAAACGTTAGAATGATCATTTTGTAAATTGGGCCATGAATTATGATCTTGGTAAGAAAGGGACTGACTTGTCATTTTTAACATGCTCTATATCTAATCACTATGTCGTTCATTTAATTAACTCGAACATTTTGAATGAAATTTCTATGTCATAGTGAAGAGCAAATTTTAACAATTGAACAGACACATTTTATACCAAAGGAGTTATATTTTTTTATATTCTTCTTGACAATACTATGTAAAATATCTAATATATGGGGACATGTTATTTCCCATTAAAGTCAATGTAACATTAACAACCAGAGGCTGTTGTTTTTATATTATGGACTTTGTGAAGAACTGCAACGTGATGCTCCATGTTAGGTATATCAGCTTTAGAACTAGACGTTTGTGAAAAGAAACAAAAATAAAGGTTTCATTATAAGTCATCTTAATTGGTAATTGATTTTCGTCGGGGATTTGTATTTTAAAAAATATTTCTCCATGTCATGACGTATAGATATTGAAGATTGTTCGACAGGAGTCGGCAAAGCCTTACCTTGGAAATGTGTGATAGTATTTGGACATTTGCAGCTTTATAGTTACGGTACAATGCTCTTTAAAATAGTGAACATCTGAAATTTTGACTTTTACAAACATAAATCTTTATGTCAGTTTCATCACACTGCAATAAGACTTTATACTTCAAGAAATCTTTTTTGCTAGTTTTTATAAAAAAGTTAAATACTGAAAAAAATACGTGACAGTCTTTCTATATAAATAATGTATTGTCTGGTCTGTAAGCTATAACACAATCTGATACAGAAATCAATCATTTCATAACATATCATTTGCATTTAGTTTTCGGATATCAAATAATTGCGGTAAAATAGCATTTGTAGTAAATCTTGGAAACTCCTGACAAGGCAGTTATCAATTTTCTATCTCAAATCAAGTTATGATAGACATTCATTTAGTGCATACAGTGCTCGTTATAGTTCATTTGTTTTTGCAATCTTTGATAATCAATTGACTTTATTTGCAGAAATATTTAATCCAAAGAATAATGAAATTAAGATATTTACGGTATTTATAAAGTGGTTGTAGTGTTCTTATTGTTATTCACAATCGATAAAAATAGCTACAGAATATTTCTCTATTATCATAAGGATTCCTTGTTGTATTAAGATAAATGGATAGATATAAATAGAATATTTTGCTGTCAAATAAACAATTTCATCTGGTTATGTTTCTTATATATTAACTATATTGCCTAGTGGCTATTTAACTTCTTCTTTAAGAATATATGGTTTTGTCTGTCAATTAACCATGAAGCAGTTTCAATAAATACCAGACGTGCAAACATGCTTTTCTAGATTTCCAAATGTCAATATTACTACTTAAGAATGTTCAAAGGCCATCATTTGTTGAAATCTCTTTCAAATGATAATTATATATAAGACACAATCAAACAAGATTCAACAGACCCATTTGTTCCCATGCATTTGAGTCTAAAAAACTATAGTATGAGATGTTTTGCACTTTTCATTGTCTATCATGAAGGCATGCAATCGAATTGACATTGTGCTTTCTGCTTATTATTTACGGTCAAAGGATCTCAATTTTTAACTTTTTTAATTCCAAAAGTTCTAGTTCCGGTTGTATACTGGTTGGGGAGATAACTTCGGCTGGTTGATAAACTCGGCTTTTTATAATTAAATCGAGTTATCGGAATTTTTAATCTAATCAAGCTCACCATCTCATACTATCGCTGGAATTCGACAATATCTGGATATTTTGTCAAGTTTGGTAAGATATTTAAAAAATAACACAGACTTTTACCTGTTTGTTTTCAAAACATGCCTATAATCCCATTGTTGTGCGCATGAGCAGTAGATGCTCATTTTGAGGCCCGCGCAGGGGTACTTTTATGTATTGACCGACTACCGGTAAAGCAGACGACGTTTACGTATACATTTTGTAGATGAAATTCAGACTCACATTTGTCTTGCTAACTCAGAAAAAAGGCTGATTACACAATTGTAATCTTTAAGTGGAATGGATTGAAAGACTGATGTTAAATGCTCCTTTTATATGTTAATGTGTAGGTTGAATACCACTAAATTAATTTCTTCTTCACTCTGTTAAGCTAAGCAAAAATATATTTGAATCACTTATTCTTTAACTACATATTTCGTTATACGTTAATAAATGATTAAAGCATGTGTTTAATACCTAAAAATGATTTATATGTTACATAGTACGTTTCATATAAATATCGTGTTATCATAGATATTCATTATACTAACGTAATGCTCAACAATTTTGGTAACAAATATTTTTATGTGACATAAATGAACAGTAAAAGAAATAATAAAATGTCTAAACATGTTATTTTACGTTTTAACTTACTCATTTAAGAAGAAAAACAAAGAGCCGGAATTATCTACACGCTTGCGTTAAAAATATTCTTTTTACGTACCTCTTCCAGGGCCTCTCAAAATTACCCGTTATGTTTCTAAATATAACTTTTATGGTGATTCCGGAAAATCGAAGAGCTGAAGATTATTATGGTGCAAGATTCATCAGAATACGTAAACAAATAAATGAAATATGCCCCAAAAACACTGATTTTCGGCCGAGTTTATCTCCCAAACCAGTATGGATATTTAACCCATTTATGTTATCGAAATGTTGTTTTAATAGGTTTCTTGTCCTTTAATATAGTAGCGTACAAACCGATTTGCATTACACATCACTTTGTTGTTCCCTTTTATGAAAATACTTTTATCCCCTAGCTCAAACAGTTATAGCATACTGTCTTTTGCCGTAATTTATAAGAAAGACTCTATCGTTTTTAAGCCGACAGAAAATTATTTAACTTACTAAATCTTATATCTTTTCTATTAACTAATTATGATTCATTGTCGCGCTGTTCGAAATTCAAAACATACTTTCATCAAGACAGCCGGAATTGCATTAATCCTGACACAGAGACAATAACCTATACTAAAATTATATTGGACGATTGATTTTACATTCTTAATAAGCTTGTTGTCATTTAAAGGCATACTGTATTGATTTGAAATTTTATTTGATATTATATACATGTGTTATAGGCAGTAAAACATATTTGTATTAGCTCATTGGAAGCATGTTTTATTGATCATCAGACCCCATTCGTGGCACAAACATTCACTTGTATCTTATATCATGATCATAATAAAGGCAAGCATCGAACCTATGGTCCTTAGGTCATTAGGCAACCGCTTATGTTCATACTAAGTTTTAAGTAAAGATAATTGTTTTTCATTTCAATAAATTCTAAGGTCTTGATAAATGAACAGACTAGTAAACTGCATATGGCATATTCTTACGCTAGTATTTATTTACATTGTGCACGCAAATGGTGAACAATCAAATTTGATATTATATTGCATTTGACTGGTCTTAATGTCGATTTTGTCTCATTACAACACACATTAAAGTGCATAAAACTGATATATTACAGACATTTTTATATTGTTTCTTTCTACAAAAAAAAAGAATGTTTCCTCAGACCAACTATAATTATTTTAACTTTGCTGTATATCAGCTGTTGTCATTTAGAATATTAAATATTCCTGGGGGGCAAATATAACTGAATATATGGAATTCAAATGCAAGTTATATGTTCTCTTGCAAATTTCTATATGTAATAACATACCTCGTCAATAATAAATGTTTCTGAAATAACATGACGTTTGTTAATAGTTAGTTATATATAAGCAACTCTTCCTTTTATTCATTTGAAATTTTAAGTTATAACAACATTGACTATATTTATTCATTTCAAGTTAAATCAAATATAAAAACTGAGTTATAGTTTTTTACACTGAAAGTTTTATTACGTTTTCTTTTGATGTATTGACTATTTGGATATAAATGTCAGGATTATTTAGAACGCATGCACAATATTTTTTTTACAATTTTAAAAATGTCCTGTTTTTGAATTCCATTGTGCTAAAACTAAATACTTAATCTTTAAACTGGTTTGCACAAATTCTACCATTTTAAACAATTTGGGGTTATAAAAGATCTTGACTGTTGTTTAAATTGCTATTTTTGCGATTTACTCCATTTTCTTTTAGATTTATTTTAATATTCCAGTTTAATTTGAATAAATTCAGATGAATATCTATCTGTTTTGAGCAGTTGCCATTTCTGCTACAGACAATGCGTCTACGGCAATTAGCTATGAGCTATCTATAACATTTAAATAATTTAAGCTCAATTCAAAATTCTGTTTATCTAATGTTTAAGGTAATAATGATTATGATGTAATGTCTGCTTTGACTTAATTAAGTAAGGGATTTTTCATTTACGGAATCTTTATTAAAAACAACATGTTTGATTCTTCCTACAGGGGACTTGGCAATTATTTTCCCCAAAATTGTAAGATAATACAATAGTGCATTTAACTACACTGAACTTGCTAGGGGCGTCCATGAACAGAATCTGCAACATTTTTGCCGTGTTTGGCTTTCTTTATTGATTCTGTTTTTCTCTATTTTAAATATTTTTAATATAACTTCCTGTTTTCTTAGAAAATGTCCAGATTTAATATATTTCTCAAACAACTACAAAATTTAGATTGGAAGCCAAAAATTTAAGATAACATTGACTTTACGCACATTATCAATTCAAATTGTAGGGACGCGCCTGTTTCAAAGAATATACTTTTGTCATCCTGATGAAATAAATAGTAATCAATCCAAAGCAGACATTTGTTCGGATTCAGTATAACAAAGATCACATTAAAAGTTTAACTATAATACTTATTGTGTTTGTCACAACCACAAAACCTTCCTCACCATTATGATTTAAAAGTCAGTACCCTTAAATGTCAACTTACCAAGTTTTCTGACGCCGGTGCTGTGGGGGATGGGGGGGGGGGGGTAGAGGGATGTTGCACTTTTTCATTTTCCCTTATGTACAGACTGAATCAAACCGAGTCTGCAATTTTCATGTAATTTTACTGTTTTTAATACTTCCAAGGGATTATCTTTTTCCAGATATTTCTGAACTTTGATACTTGTGATTTTAGAGACTTAATGCCTAGTTTACTATAAAGAGGAAAGTCAATGTAAATTCTCTCACATGCGACAAAACCGAAACACTGATTCGTCGTACATTGATTCGTCTTCATGCACACTACTTGAAAGGGGGTTGTTCAGTTAAAATTTATTATATAAATTATATAAACGGGATGTTTGGAAATTGTGTAGACTTTTGTTACGTTTCTTAAAATCTACTTCCAATAACATGGTTGGACAAATTAAGCTATACTTTGACACCGACAACAAGCTTTATATTTCATTAATGCTTCTTAAATGAAATGTGTTCTTTTTTAAGTAGGGCCGTAAAGTAATAATTTGTTAGAAAAATTCTAACTGTTCAATGCTAGCTAAATCAATTTTACGAATTCATCAAATGTTATATCATTTATTATACGACATGTGTATAGCATTTACCATATACCGTATCTGGAGTAATCCATATTCTATTAAAAAGTTTCTATTTCAATGATGCTATTGAATTCACCACAAACGCATAATTTTGTATACATCAAGGAGCGAAGTAAACACTCTTATTTTCTAATGGACATTTTATACATTTCATTTATTGAAATCATCGAATTCAATAAAAAAATATGCATATCTTTTTTATAAGATATATCATATTATACAAGGGAAATAGGTTTACAATGTCGTTTGATTGCTAGGCATTTGTTGCACCGACATAGTTCCTAAATGGCTTGCAAATATATATGTTTCTAAAGGAAAAAATAGAACATATTGCATCTGATTGCTTTATTCTGGTACAGTATTTTTTTGCAAATTCCGTTGTCATAGATATTGCTTTAAATTAAATTTCTTGAGAAAAAAAAAATCAATGCAAATTTACATGTGATATATAACTAAAAACTGCAAAATTTATGTTTCTTTTTCTTTTTACCTATCATTTTCTCGTCCAATTTTGTTGTAACGCATCGAGTTTATAAAGATATATTATTTGTCGTACTTTAAAACAATTAATTAAAAATTTAAAAATAATTAAACTGTCTGGTTAACTACATTTAATTTACTTAACGTTTTTTTCTTTTGTTTCGAAAGGATAATTTTTTAAATATCAGTACATTTTTTTCAGCAAACCTGATCCCAATAATTCAATTCCATCATTAATTAATTACTACTCTTTTATTTAGACAAAATAAGCGTAGACATTTAGGAAGTTAAGCTGTTATTGAAACAAACATTTTTTATAATATTAATAAGGATGAAAATCCCTTTCCTCTATTAATTACTGAACATTTGTTTTTCGCATTATACCACCCTGTTTGTCATTAGGTAAATTTATATACAGAATCATATATTTTACAACATCAACTAAGAAACAACAATATTTAAACAAAAATATTGTTCAAATAGTGATATATTGACATATTATTACCATTTAAAATGTAATCATAGGTCCTTTGTTAGTGTTGGTACAGAGTAGCAAACGAGTTTTGTTTTCATGATAATCGTGTTTTTTCTCTATTATTTTATGTATAAGACATAAGACAAATTTGAAACTTTTTATGTTCATATTGTGTCATAATTTTGATTTCTATCACATTATTAAAATCAGTCTGAGCTCTCAATTGAATATAAACACACTTTTTTAATATAAAAATAAATAGATGGAATATAATTGCTTAAATATGTTGCCACACATTTTCGCAAATGCAAATCACACAGCATCTTTTTTGATTTTATACAGTATATATGCAAAATAGGATTGCATTTTGGCCTCAGCTTCGAATATCTTATGCAGACCATCCTTTATCTTTGACAGTCAATCATAACGTTACAAGAGAACATTTCGTATTGTATCATCACATGAATGATGTGTACACGATTTCCATAATGCTTGCTAGAGGTTTATTATGTATGAGTCTATAATTTGATACAGAGAAAATTCAATACACACGTTACAGTGAGGATTATTGATTTTGTAATGAAAATGATTTCAAGTTAGTTTTAAGCAGTTAACCCTTAAGAATCTCAAAATAAAAAAAATAAAAGAAATAGAATGCGACGTTTAGTTTCATCATGAATGAAATTATGAACAACGTTACTTCGTTTACTGATTTTCGAAAGTAAACACTTCAGCTTTTCTAAACTTGATACCTCATTCATTGTATATTCAATAAGTAGAATCATATAAAGCAATTGGAAACAGTCAATTCCGTGCGTAATTGATGACGGATTCCTATGTATTCCCTCTACCTTTCCGTTGAAGTAGAAAGAACACGAATGAAAATATGTTTTGTAGTATAATAAAAGATATATTCTAATGGTAGAAAAAGTGGGCAGTCTGGTTTCGAAAACAAACATGTCAAGATATGAACGTTCTAAGTCGACATTACGATTTGATTCAACTATGTAATGCATTTAAACAGAGTCATTTGAAAAATAAGTATGGCGTAGATTTCCTGTAATATTCTGAATGAATTATGCAACTTTAAAACAACTCTGAGAAAAGACTCTCATAATTTTAAAAATTTCTGATCAAGATTTTGATTTTGTCTATTTTTCTAACGGAAATCTGTTTAAGTGACTGTAAATATCATTTACTTTCGGTTCATCCCCTATAAACTAATTGAAATGTGCTTTGCAACATATTGTTATTTGGAACAGTTTCTCTACGATAAAAGTACAATGCTGCGAAAATATTTCTTCTGTCAAAGATGATTGATAATACGTAATCAGATAAACACTTTGCAACGTCTGTAAAATACAAAGATATTGCCAAGTCATTTCCAGCTTTATCGATACGTTTATCAATTATAATAATTTCACATTTAAAAGAATATACGAGTATAAATGTCGACATCACTATTTCAGCAGAATGATATGATATGAAGCATGAAGATCGCGACCGGCGTCTGTCAAAATAATGCGAGACCAAGATATTGCACGGCACCACATTGAAGAAATTAAGCTTAACACATAAAACTTATCGGCTTATTTAAGATAAATGGTTCATAATTGTTTAAAGATCAAACACAAATAATAAGCATATGATACAATAATTTGACATGTAAATTAATTAATGATAGCCAATGGGTCAGAGGAACAGAAGGAAAGTACTGTAAAATAAAAATATGTCAAGGATATGCATTGGTATAACAATTATCTATTTGCAATAAAATTGCGTGTATATCCAATAATAAGTGATTGTAATCAAACAAAGAAACAAAGTCGATGTTCACAAAAACAATAACACGAGTGGCTACTTAACAAATTAAATTACCTCATATCATTATTTCAAGGATAAGAATTATGTTACTAAAATCAAAGTTCACTGATCTGATTTATCAAAAGAGATATCAAAGTATTATAGTTATGACTAGCATTTATAGAACACCTCGTTACCACACACAACCAATGCATTCTCATGTTTAATGAAAAAAATCACAGAACATTTGGAAAGCAATTCATGTTACATTATGTATGTATATTGTTCTGTGAATTGAATATTTGCAATTTGGCAATTATACAGGTAAAAAGAAAGGATGATTTTTATTGGTATCACAGGTGTGTGGTTACTGTTTGTTTGTTTCCTAGTTTGTTTGGATTGTTACGGCACGTCAATAATTAACTGACCATATCGTGCCAAATGCTAAAATAGGCATAAAATGTTATGTAAAACTTTGTAAATGACAATAAAAATGAGTCAATAAGATCGTAGCATACAAGTTTATCTCTTTCAAATAATCAATGATGTTTTTTGATGGAATTGTATTAAAGAGTTTTATGACTGAATTTACACAATAACGGGCATTCAAGAAGAAAATGCTTGACAGTAAAATTTTCATTACAAGCTACACAGAATGGAGCATTGTCATTCGTGAGGAAATAAGAGTGGGTAAATTTTGTCTCTTATTACCGTTTGAAAATCAATCAATCAGGAAAAACCTTCCACTGCTGGTGCAATGCATCATGAATAATACAAGTATAATATATTGTTTTCAGACTTTGAGTCCTTCTGATAGTTTCTGTCAGCATGGATACCAGGAAATTATTTGTTTATTTCTTGTTTTCTTTTTTAATTCTTTTAAGTCAATGATATAATATATCAAACATGACATAATTTTTAGGGAGGCAAAATTATTAGCCTCAGCAGTACAACTTCAGCGAATACATTTTGCACATGATCAGCAAACGGGAGCTTTCTCGACACTTTGTAATGCAAAGTTATTTACTTTGGGCTAAAGCTATTTCTTGAAAGCATTTCTTAACATAAAGGAAGGGAAATATTGATTAAGTTTCACTCCTAGGAAAGTTGAAACGAACTACATCAAAATCATTTCCCAATCGTTGTCATACAACAAAATGCATTTTGGTTATGTCATCCTATATAAATATGCATATTGCATTTTACTTAAATACTATCTTTGAAATACATGTGTGGTCATTTTTCCACAGCTAGTAGCGTTCACAATTATTCAACTAGATTTAGATCTAAAATTCACGATTCTTACTCAGACCTCAGTGATGTGATGTTTGACAGTAAAAGATTTGCATTTCCTAAAATTAAAGGTTTTGGCATTAAAACCTTTGCATACAAGGAATGTACATTGTGGAACTCCCTACCTCAACATATAAGAGATGTAAAACCATGTCATCTTTTAGATATAAAACCAAGAACACATTTTTGAAATCATCGATTAATTTTCATTAGCTCTGATTCTTCATTACCTTTTAACTGTGTTTACCACACAAAATGTGATACTAACTAAAGTATGTCCGAAATATCATACATGCAATACTTACTCTTTAAAATGTGATTATTACTGTGATATCTATGTTAGAGTTAAAATTCGCCTAAGGCAGTGTTTGTTGGAATGTCTTTTTATTTTATTAACTGAAAATATAATTTATAGTATTTTTGTGTTGTATTAGCCTATCTCAGGATCTCAGTCTAGTTTATAATTACCTTCTGTAATTGATTCTGTGTCATAATTTTTATGTTGATAATAACAATTATTATAAACGTGTATGTTACCGACTAGTAGTATGCAACACTTGTCTCTCTGCCAGTATGTGTTATAATGTATTCTGTTGTTTAAACCCAATATTAATAACAAAATCTTGAAGCTTAATGAAAACGCATAATGCTATGTTTTTTCTTGTTCAACCCGGATAAAGATATAAATACATACACTCTCTGCAACCCAAATGACCCAAATGACAAAAATGAGGCATTATAACATTTGTAAGTCTGGCTAATATATAAGTCGGAAATACCTTGGCATTGTCTGAACACCTTTATTCAATCTTTTTTCTTCAATGTTGATAAAATTTAAAAATTAGTAAATAATAAATTCCTATCAGGTATTAGCTTTACTAATGATGGATATGGCGATCTATGATTCACTGCGGATGATCACGTGACCAAAGTCGTACAATGGGCTCATAAAATGGCGGCTTAAACGAACGGTAAAAGCAGTGAAATTGAGGTAAGCACACAACAAGGTTAGCTTTTAAAAAAGCTAGTAGCGACTCGCTTCGTAATTTTTTTCCAGGGGTGCGTTTAAATGTAAAAATGACAGTTCTGTTAGCTGAAGAGACTTCAGCGAACATCAAAATAAAAGTGACATAAAGTTATGGAAGTCAGTTTCACTCAGTTTAACAAAGAGGAAGTTGAGTATATATGAAGATGCATGTAAACAGATAGAATGAAGTCCCTATGTCTATGCACATTTACTATATGGCCTTTTGACCTTGACCAAATAAATGTTAGATAGGTAGAATTCATAAAGATGTCTCTTTATACGAAGTTAAGTTGTAATATGATATTAAGTATTGGAATGAGTGACAGACACAAGTCCTAAAGTAAACACAAGTTGTCAATTAATTCAGCCAGAAAAGCCGGGATCCTATTAAAAATATAGGGATCCCGGGAACTAACCAGTCTTAGATGCTTTTCAGATAAGCCGGGATCCTATTAAAACATATAGGGATCCCGGGAATTGACCAGTTCAAGAATATAGTTTTCAGAAAAGCCGGGATCGTATTAAAGTCTAAAGAGATCCAAGGAATTGGCCAGTTCAAGAATAGTTTTCAGAAAAGCTGGAATCGCATTAAAACATAAAGGGATCCCGGGATTTGACCAATACAAGAATGTAGTCTTTGATTTTTCCAATTAATTAGGCATATAATTATAAGTATTGTGATTTTTAAGTTTGTTGATAAATAGCTCTAAATATATTTATATCCAAAGTTTAATTAATTTAACGTTCATTACATACAATAAAAAAACTTAACGTTTAATGGCCTTTCATTACGACAATAATCAACACAAATATAGTTTATAAGTTTTTCCTCTATATCTTATACGATCCCGGATCCCGGCCAGTCCGGGCGTCCCGGATCCCGGCCAGTAAATATATACACTAAATACCAGAAAGGATAAAATGACCGGAAAAAAGGAAAAAGAAAAAAATGCACAGAACCAGGTGTACACTTATGTTAATTAACCAAACGAAAACTTACTACAGAGGAACAGGTGAAATCGCTAAATCAAAAGTCAGTGTTAATATGATTTATTGAAAAGAATTCATGAAAACAAACATTTTTAATCATCATAATATCTTTGCGCTCAAAACAATACTTGCTGCTTTTTAAATATGGCGTGAAAATTGAAGGTTTTTTGACGCTATGTAAGATTAAATTTGATTGGCTAAATAATTTTGGATCCTAGCCCTGATAGATAAATTTTTATAGAAAGCTGGAAGCCAAGCTTCGATTAAATTTTTGGATGGATTCGGAGTTTTAGGTTGTTTTTCAGTAAAATCCTAACGTAATACCGGCTCGCCGTGGCGAGCCGGCATCAACGTTAAATTTATATGTAAAAACTAGGCCGCACGGAACACCTGTATAAAAACCACGTACTGTTCTGTTATTGGTTACTTTGTAGCATTCTCTATTTAGGCCTGAAAGTCGAAAAAGTTGTTTTGGGTGATGAGTACAATGGACGAACAGGTACTAAAATGCGTTGTTTTCAATAAGAGAAACGCATTTTGAGCAAAATTAGCAATGACATCTTATGCACTATTGCAAGTTTGTCCGTCAATGACAATTTCAATTCTTTGTAAAGTTGCATAACGAAGTTGTTCAATATAACTACATAATTATTGATACAGAATATAAACTATTCAATGATTTATGGAATAAAAAAGTTAAAAAAGTTCATAGTATATTGAAATTGTTATCTTTCTATAGGGAATTAAGTGCAAATAAATGCAAACGTTCTGTGTGATATTTCACAACGATTAACTATTTGTAACGGCGCATGTAAAACAAAGCAGTCACGCAAGATGTTCGTTTATGTATGTTTCGAGTGTTTTTCTAAATTGCGATTGGTGACATTATTTGGTTCTTTCTGTCTAGAGCTCTTATTGTACTGCTATACATATATACATCTGTGGCAAGATTTCCGTATTGTTTGGGAATTATCTAAGACATTAATCAATACCGCGGAAAGTCGAGCTTTGATAAGCTATTGTCTTGCAATTACATTGTATATGTCATAGCAAACAATGCATAATAACATAAAGAAAAGTAAATACATGTAACTAAATGTGTATAATAGTTATGATAGTAGTTTATTGTAGGCATAACATTATTTTTATTTTAACCATTAGCGGAATGTAAAGTACATCAGATGTTTCAAAGGTTAATGGTGTACACTACAGCATTTTATATCCTAGTAAGAAGAAAATTATCAAAACAGAAAACCTGTTTTTTATATCTTAGAAAACTAGTTTTAATTCTAAATTAAATTTTGTCAATCACAGTTCTAGTTCAAACCTATTTACGTTGTCCATTTCATAACAACAAGCATTTCACGGCATTATTATTACATTATTACCTTTACTTCATTTTTATTACATTGATGGATATAGAAGAACATAAATTTAGAAAAAGTACTAGCCAGTGGTTCATATAAATATGATATTTCTAAAATTCTGGCCCCATTTCGGTTAAATTAGTGATATTGCTTATGTTTCTGCGGTCCATTTAACACAACTTGTAACGATTTTCTTAAGCTTCAAAGAGTGAATACGTATCAATAAATCAAGTAATATAACCATTTTGTCGATGTAAAAAAAGAACATGAAACAGACACATCTATTTTTTTCCATTTAAAAGTAAAATTGTTACAGCAATTTGTAATCTCTGTTTGTGAAACAAATCAATGTTTCAATGTAACTACCAGACGAGAATATTTGACAGACTAATTATTTTACGGCACAATCTATTTTGTTACCGGGTAAATTCACTTGATAACTTATGTAGCATTGAATATAATACAGTAAGTTATATGTCGACCGTTCAATCTGTCTTGAAATGTAAGTACATAAATAACATTGTTATAATAATATTTTATTTACACTTTAACAACAAAAATGTTGGGCGTCTTCATAAAATATTGTCTTTGCAATAAGCAGACATACATATTACCACTTAAGCCCACCCCTCCTCATAGGTCTAATTTAAAATCTTGCACGCTCGAGTCAGTATTTTAAATAACAAAAGAAATTAGAAATTAGGGCAGTTACAGAAAATATCCCACTAATTACAACAACTTTTAGTTTTAAGGGAATATCTTTGCTTTCAAACTGTTTGCTTCTGAAGACATTGTTTTTTTCCTTTCTAATATGTAAAAGCCATAAATATTATACATGTCAACAGTTTTATAACATTCTCTTACATTTGGTTTTATTACTACAATGGTTAAGATTATACAAGTTTCACTTTATTTTACAGTCCAATTGTTGATAGAAAAGAAAGTATTTTCAGACACCTGTTGTAACAGGTTTTCCAGCATATTTGCATTCAAAAACGATAAAGATGCAAATTTAGGTGAATATTCATAGTCTTATGCAGGATGTGAAGCAAATCGAGACATTTATATCCCTTATGACGTGAATACATGTTGTTTGATATCTACAAATGACATATGTAAACTTCCCTCCGGAAATAAAAGGCATGTAATGCTATTGAAAAATGTGTTATATGCACGAGGTGAATGATTGTAACTTTTACTGAAAAAATCAAAGAAGGGCAAATAAAGTGGCGTTCATGGTCAAAGGTAGTAAAGGACATAGACTTCAAAACGTTTTACCGGCACCGCTGTTGAATTTCTTTCTCGTCAGGAACTTATCACGGTAGCATATAAAACAACCTCGGGACATTCACAGAGGGACACTTGATGTCTTCCTCCATCAGAAAATCTATAAAATCGCCACATGATCATTACATACCACATAAAACGTAACAAAACAAATAATGCGCACAGGTTAAGGCCTAAACATGTACATTGCTAAGGCGTTTGATACAGTACAAGTATCTTAAACAATATGCATGTGTGATATAATTGATGTTCAAATGATAAATGCATTGTCTTTTATATGTGGCGCCATTGAAATTTCTTGTAGAAATATCATTATTAATTAAACTGTCCGCGTCGCACTTAATGTGTGGAAGTTACTTAATTCAGCTGGTAGTTTGTATAATAATTATGTAAATAAACTGCAGATGAATGATTATCAAACTGAAATTAGAGAATAAAAAATATCAAATGTAACAATCTTATTGCATAAAAACTTTTAGGCTTGACACGAAGTGTTGAAAGAAGTAAGGCAGTTAATCTGAATGCATATAAATGTAAATTAAATATTCAAAGTTAATTCGAAAGAAATAATATGTTTTGTAAAAATCGTATAGAGATATGTGATGCAACACTTATTCAAAGAAAAAATCTTTACGGCGTAAAAGCCTTTATTATGTATTTTAAAGAACCGCCGCCAGAAAGACGATCCGTTTTGTGTTTTTATAAACAATACAAGGCAATCCTTAAATGAATAAACGAATACGAATATCATATTGTTTGAAGCAACTAAAGAATGATTATATCATATAATGTTTTACTGTAAGCAGTCTGAGTTTCAAATTCACTGAACTATAATTAGATAATAAAGCTAGTTCTGTCTGACCAAAATTGTTTTTAACAAGTTATTTAAACAGTAAAAAATTCTTTCCGTAAAAGAGTTAATTATTACAAAGAACTCACTACGTAATCGAATAGTCTATTCATTTACATTTTTTCTGTGTAATAAAATCCGTCATGCCCCCTTTCTTTGTCGCAATATGATGTTGATTTTTGTTTTTTGTTGTTTTTTTATCGTATTCATCCTGCGGCTGGAACTTTCGAAATTCTGATTAAGTAATGTTTGAGATTTCTTTTTTTCACAATTTTCTCTCCAAGAAACGTCAATTTTGCGATAAATTATTGAAGCCGCCACAAAAAATCAAACTCCTACTCGTAACTCATCTGTAATAGCTTTGTGTGTGAAACAATATAGCCCTTTAAAGGGATACCCGGTCAAATTAATGACAAGAATATTAAAATTTTCTTATGTACTCAAATTACGCTAAAATGACATTAATTTTTGTTAAAATCTCAGCATGAATTTCTGTATAAATTCTGTATATTTTCGGTATGAAGCCTAAATTTATCTTTATTTGTTGAACAAAATTTAGACGGCGACAGAATCACCGAGTAGTTTTAAAACTTAACATGTGACTTGAACAAACCCTGGAAGTTACAATAACAGATATTGTGGATATTGAATGATTGAAACAAACCTTAAGAATTCATTTGACATGTTATTTAACGTTTCAACAGTTCACTGTGACAACCAATTGAAATCTTAACGCTCTAACCTGACCCAAGTGTGGGAAAAGTTAGGAAACCACCATTTTATTCTTTATAACGAGAACAGTTTTATTCCTCTGACTGCCTAGTGTATTCATTGTGACGACATTTACAGATTTATGAATGAAAAATTTAAAACGAAGAAATGAAAAAGTTGCCTGTTTGCATAGTCTTGTCATCATAAGGTCTCATTCTCCTGTTGACCGCTGAATCTACACGTACGGGTATATTCAAAAACACAATATTTGACATATTTAAGTTATATTTTAGAGTTCACAATATATTACTATCATATTTCTTTTCATATTATTTAAGGTCAAAGTGATATGAAAAACAAACGCCAGTCTGACTTATTTGGCATCGGTGATGTTGAAAGAATATCATCCGGATCACGACACTGGGTTAATTGCTTTGAATTCACCTGAGCTAAGCTACTGTAACCTTCTTGGGCTGCCTGTCAAGCAGTGTACCAGTACTAGTTCCCTTCACTTCCGCAAGGTACTGATAACCTCTGTACATTCAAGAGCATAGGTTCAGTGCGGATGGTCGTAGAAAAGATATCATGATCAATCACCACGAAAATGACACAAAACGTCCGGGCATCGAACTCGGGTTGCCCGACTTACAGTCAAATGCTTTACCTATTGAGCTTCTTGGTTTTTTAATGTGATATATCTTCTTCAAAAGACAGCTTGTACTTTATTTTTTTTATAATTATCTTTTATTTATCAAATAGTTTTGTAATTTTATTAACTTTAACATGCAACATTAGAATATGTTAAACAATGACTCTTTATAAATAATTTTATAAATTTTCTGAAAAGGCACCTTTATTTCAGGACGTTTATATTTGATATGATCCATTCATATTACAAGCATGACATGTTATCATAAAGAAGAAGTTTAATATGCACGATTTGTTTAAGGATGTCTTCATAGAGCGCCAAAATTCTCATTTCCGATAGCAGATTTTGAAACCTTCTTTAAAGGAGGCGCCATTAACAGAAAACTGTCACATACAAATACACACGTTTATTTATAAAAATAGGATTTAGGAAAATGTTCATAGCTTTATTCAAAAATGAACGATAAATATCGCACGTGGCTCAATGAATTTTCTAAAGATATCAATCCGAATATACTTTTAACATTCAATCAATAAGTAAGGGGCAGTCTTTTCACGTTTAAGGAAGATCTTTATTTCATCATAAACATGTTTTTCATCATCAACTGTTGATCAGCACTGTTACAGCCAATATTTTGTAGTATATAAGCAATTTCAGCCCAACTTGATAATACAAATACAACACTTTTACCAATTGGTCACGGTAGCCCACCTAACTAACTTAATACCATGTTATTTCGTAACATATATTTTGAATTGTGAATGTCATATTACTTATGCAAATGAAAGCTACATATACTGATCCATGTCGCCAGCATTAGTAGATATTGAAAACAGGTCTGTAAACAAATCATTATATAACATATAAATAATAAATATGCATAGCCACTTCAGCATTTTAATAGACATCTTCATGCTAATAAGAAAACAAATTGTGTTATCTTGACATTGCAGTTCCTGGCTGGATTTGTCAACATAATTTCTATCTGCCAAATGTCAGTTTTTAATGACTGATATAAATATATATATATATAGATAAGCCAGTAACTATAATCATTCCGATTCGTTTTTGAAGACAGCAAGCTTTGTCTGTCTGACAGTATTATCTTTCCTTAAAACTTCTTGTGGAAAGCTTAGTGAGATATTAAAAACAGAAAAATTCCTAGACAGAATATTACCATAACATTAAATTTGCTGTTTCTGTTACTTGTAAAACCTATATATAGCATATTATGAACATGATACTAGTATTACATACATTCGCAAAATAATCGATACGTCCGATTTAAGTTTGTCAAAATTTTTACTTATCTATTTTATCTTAAGCATACCAACTGATCGTCACTATGTCATGATATGCGTAAATAAAAAAATGATCTCGATATCATGATTGTTTATATTAAAAGGTAGATTTTTATCAAGGATTAGTTTGTAATTACATGCTGGTTATTTGGTAAGCAATATGATTTGTATACAATATCTATATTTTTTACTAACGGCTAACCAATTTCTCCTGCTATCATTTTATTATAATATTAAAACAAATATGGGACGATATCCAAACAAGACATAGTTTGCAATGAAATTTTAAACAATGTCGTCGTAATGTACTGTTTGAACTGTAATCAATTTATAATTCATCTCTGGTAATTTGACACTTTCACAATTACTCTTGATTTTACGAACAACAAAAAACTAAATGAAATAAAGTCAATCTCAGACATGTCAAATTACAGAATATTTCTTCAACACCATAGAAATTTCATTTTTGTTTTAATTTAGACATAAATAATTAAATTATAAAACACAATTTTGAACTGACATGGCAGACGTTTTTATTTGACGAAGTACTTTTCTATGTGATATTTATTTCTGTTTATAATCCGAATTTTACTATCATAAGAATCAAAATAGAGAAAATATTTCACGGTAAGAAGTAGAGATACCTGCAAAATACTATTTCAAAGGTATTTGATTTCGTTTAACTTAGTATAATATCTACATCTAGTCTTAAGCTTCTTCTCCTGATGTCATATGTTAGTTAAACCTCCTTCTGATCGTAAATGCGAGGAGCAAAACAGACAATTGGTCATGGTTGATCATTACATTCAAATGGCAATATCAGTCTGCAAGAAAATAGTTTTAGTTTGTAACTTTAAAATGACACCCTCAAAACATTTGGTTCTTCAGGGCTTGAAATTATTTTTAGGATATATTAAATACACATTCTGCAATATTGTTGTTTTGAGGGGTAAACATAGTTTAAGATAGTTTATGGATTAACAGTTTAAATTGATACGTTGACTCAGAAAAAAAGACATCTTCTATTTGGAAAATAAGATTCTAACACCGAAGTCATATCAAATGCTAATCTATATTACATCGGAGATGGGTGTCAATGGTAGTACTTCGACAAATTGTATGACTATGTCATGCTTGTTGTAAATTGCTTGCTTTGCACTTAAATTTTATAATGTATTACCTGTAACTTCATAATACACTTTTATACAGGTACAGCATATTTACTATGATGCATTGGTACAGTAAATCTTTAACACAACAATGTTACTGTGTTCTAAAACTATATCAATCCCTTCTTTTAAAAGATCACTTTACCATTTTGTAAAAAACAGAAGATACATTCTATTAGACTAAGTAATATGAAGATATATCAGTTGGTTATAGATACGTGGAATGACACTGGTTTATCATATGACATCGAATATATATTGTTATTTAACATGTATAATGAATATTTCATTAAAATCGAATGCTGTTTAATTATAAAACAGTAAAGAGCTTATATTTCAGTTTGTGTTACCAAGACTGTTCAATTAAAAGGATTGCCTTATAAATTAAGCTACTTAAATGTTCATTTGTCTCGCTTAATTCAGGCAATTATGTAACCAAAAATGTCAAAACGTCATTGTCTTAATGGAAATCTGTTTTCAGGGATAAAACAACTCAGAGTTATTTACATTGTACGTCAAAAGTAAATGTCAAAACAGCTTTAAACATCACAAAATATAAGATTTCGTCTGGTGTCATCAAAATAGGATTAAAACTGTAAGATGAAACAATTGACATTTTTCTTAAAATGTATGTAAAACGTATACTTGGTACCGTTGATGAAACTTATTTATCACTAAGTATTAAGAGAAATTAAGGAAATTAATTGAAGAAGCGTTATGTTCGAAACTCTAATCAAAGAATATATTTTACAAGTAAAAACTTATTTTACAGGAGCTGATTAAGAAAAAAACGACCCGCAATATTCAGGTAAATGGTCGAAGAGACATTTTAAATATAATGAAAAAGATAACTTTAAATCAGCATAAGAAGTCTTTATCATGCTTCAAATGTGAATCAAACACAGTATACCTATGCATTATCTGATTTACCAATTAGTATGTCTAATTAATACCAAGACGTTAATGTTAAAGATTTGATTTTGAAATTTGCCTGTGCTGGATTAACCTTCTTTTGCCTGCTTAAACATTTTAAAAAGCCATTTATCAATAACAAACCGTACCATTTTTTTTAAATTTAAATTAATGCCAAACAATGTGCTTTGCTACGTCAATCATACAAGTTCTGCAACACAATAAGACAAGAAATTACTTAATTTTATTACGATTTCTTAAATGTTGAAATGTTTCTTATTTCAGATAGAGATACTGGGAAAGAGAACATGTAACACAAATGAAACACAATTTATAATATGAACATTTTATAATATTAACATAAAATGAATATTTACACATTAATAATATCGACTGAAAATAAAAAAAATATAGAAATAAGAAATTTCTTAACGTCTTATTTATCTGTAATTCTAAAACAATTATCTTTTTTTAATTCTTGATGGCAAGAATTGTTCATGATATATAGAATAAAATTTCTTCAAAATGTTTGTTATATGAGTACACTCTCTTCATATTTCATACAACGTCAAATCAGAAAATAAGTGCCTGCAACACAGATGATTTTCACAAATTCTTCCAGCGTCAAATTTCGAAGGAAATACAATAAAGTTACTACAACAACGAAGATTTATTGAACATATCCTAGCATCACAACATTGAAAAAAAGATATTTTAATATATCATCTGGATCAAATAAGGGTCATTCCACAAGTCCATCATTTACCGGAAATTACGTCCCACCAAGAAACTTGAAAAATATCAGAAACAGTCGTAATTTATATGACAAAGAAATCTTTGTAGACACTTTATATCAACTTCTTCAAATGAATTTTACATATAAATCCGACACCGTATACTATATATCTAACGAATGTAGCAAGATGAAATTCTATATCATGTGTGCATGTAAAAGAATCGAGGACTTTTTAATGACTCACACAGTAGACCATAGACACACAGGTTAACGGAACGGACAGAATAATACCAGTAAACGAAACATGGCAACTCTTAACAGCTTAAACATACCAAATATGAAAATGGTTGAAACGTAAGGTTTAAGTTCATTTCCTTAAAATGTGACATTGGTAATCAAATCAAATGAAATAATTAATTATTAATCAATTAAATAACTAAATGTAGTATGTGTACATGCAGTCTGCAGATATTACCTAATTATACACGTATAATTATCGCTTACAAAGCAAGTAAAAGTCCCTGCACCTAACATTTTAAAAATATTATTTTGAAAGCAAGCGCTGCATTAAAGACAATGTGGATAGTTGTTCAAAATTGATCAGAAAGTGATTTAATACTGGACTTACCATCATATCTAAAATAATGAAAACAAATAACACCTGTCCTATTACTGTCATATTCGTCTGCACCGTAAACAACTCAGCTACGTTAATTTATAGTCAGTGAAATACAATGGACAATTTCCAACTTGAATGTGCAAAATTACAACTTAGTCTACCGACATAAGTATACATTTACCTTAACTTCCAATATAAACGTGAACTAGAAAATTTCGCAATGATGTATTAAATTTCTGATCATGACTCCTGTAGGAATTCTTTTTGCAAGACAAATTGTAATATTCTTTAGATTGTCTGGCCAAAAAGTGAGTGACTTTTAAAACTTTTGCCACCTTTGACCAATGTATAATAAAAGGATGGTTGCAACATTAAGACACCATAATAAAATCGATAATGATAGCATATGTGTGGCTATTTCAGAAAAAAATGCATATTTTCCTTTTTATTTTAAAAACGGAATGTTTCTGTCTTGTAGACAGAGACCTTTCACGTATAGGTTCTTTTATAAAATTAATATTTTGCTGATGATAAAACACACACTGTAACTTTTCACAGTTTGTGAAGTATCGAAATGCTTATTATAAAATGACAGTATTATGTCTTTATAGTAACATGGCAGATTAAATGAGGGAAGCAGGTATGACGTCAGATATTATAACAAATTTACGTTTATGGTTTTCTTTGAAAATATATCAAACTCTCTTTGGATTAAAAACCCGCTGAGTCTATGTCAATTTAAAGCTTTTATTACACAATTGGTCTTACAAATAAGTTTATAAAAATATCAGTATTTTGAAGCGATATAAATTTTAGTATTTTTACAGTTTACGTTATCAAAAAAAGTGCTGGAAACACTTACACTAATGCTCTGTACTACAAAATGGTCAGTCTTTATCTAATTTTTGGAATTGAACATAATCTAAGATGAGCCTCTAAGAACACCACAGAAACCTAACATGTCTATTTTTGTTAGCATGACATACGGGCTTTTGAGAATTTTTCTTTAGACTGTGATCATAACAGTATTTATGTATGTTTCCTTATGTTATAAAATTAAATACTTTTTGCAATAAACCAAGTTACAAGTACACTGATATATTATTTGATGACATTATAGGTCTTCATATTACACTTGTTCAAAAAAGGAACATAATATTATAATATATTTTGAAGGCATTTACACAATTGAATATACTCGTACATTTATTGCAGTCTAACGCATGGCACTGTTGCACATTATACTTTAAGTGTTTTCTCTCCCTTGTCACTAATTTATATAAGTTACCATTTTAGATAATAGTATTTATTAAGATAATATGTGACATTCGTACAATGTATTTAATTGAAATCCCTTTTTAATTGTAAATCGGTATATAAATTTCCAAGATTACTCCTGATTAAACATTGATTTAAGTATCATCTACACCTCCTATTTTTCGCAAACAACTGTTTTTTCAATAACATCAATAGCATTTTTTTATATTGTACCTGTTACAATATATCGAGTTTATGAAAAGAATGTGGAAGAAGGGGGGTATAATTTTCAAGTTATAGAGCATACTGTTAGACAAAAAAAGTAAACTATATGAATTGACATGTTTTTATCCTGAAAATATATCGGAAACATTTGTCAATTGGTGATAATTGTGTAAACAAAAGACTGTAGTCGGACCCTAGTTAGAAATTAATGAGATATTGAGCAAAATTAGAAACTTCGTCTATTCAATCATTCAGAAAAATAAAGCAAACAAAAAACAAACAAACAAACAACAATATCATGAACAACTAATGCAATTGTTAAATTTGGATAATTGCACAATATTGTTGTTCACTGAAGAATTGAGTTTCTTATAACATTGGCACACATTTTAAATGGATAATTAAATCTTAGATACTCTCAGACTATGTACTTTAAATTGTAATTATAATTACATTCTAGGCAGTAGATGTAATAAATGTTTATGTTCATGCGTTGCAATACAATATAGACACACGTAATTGTTTCTATATTTAACCGATTGTTTATTTGTCTGTCTTCAAAAACAATTCGCCGTGGAAACAATAAATAGGAGTGTATGTGTAGAACAATTTAATTTGCTGAAGGTTCAGTTTTAAATACATCAGGTTAAATTGTGAGATAAGAAAATATTTTTTTTTTCATTATTTTTACTTTGAACGCGACACACACGCACAATGACAGAATATAAATAAGCAAATTTATCCGTTCATTAAAAGTAATTTTAAATTAATAAAAATAAGTATCTACGTTATTATCATATTAAAACAATGATGGGTTATAGATAATTTTAATTAAATTGACAAACTGTTTGTTTTTGGCATATAAATGTTCCTTTCAAAACAAGAAGAACAAGGTAATGCGGCGTTCATTGAATGCAACCCTCACAAGAATAATTGACAAGGAGCCCAGGATGACACCAAACAAAAATAGGACAGGGCGCAAGGCAGAGCACGGACAGGCTAATCACTTAAATGATACATAAGAAGAAATAATAGTAACCGATAATCAAAGCCATCTTATTTAAAATAAGCCACATAAAATAAAGAATCCTGTGGTAATCAGGTACTGTGCGTAGTGTCTATGTAACCACTTTGTATTCAACGAGAATATATTGTGAAAATAAGTATACGTCGCTTTGACAGTATAGGTAATTAAATATGTATTTTCAAAGTATATCCTTTCAATTACCATAGCATTTTTAAACGTTGGTATCTTTTGCATTCGTAGAATCCATATAGTTTCCAAAAATGAATGAAACATTTATATAAATGGTATAATAAAGTATGCAACGGGAATAAGGTCATAGACAAATATTTTACACCGCAATATCCATTTAAAGTCGCATGTCCCTTTGAATTTAACGAAAAAATGAGTTATATTAAAAACATATATTATAATGGAGCAGGTGACTTTTCATGTCAAAAGTTATATTTTTCGAAACATTAGAATTTCAAGATTGTCAACAGACAGTGTTAAGCTAAAATTTACAAATACACATTGTCATTTCGCCTGTTGTTTCGGTGTTCCCTAGACCATAGCAGCCATATTTATTGTTTTATTATTTCAATCCGTATAGCTATTTCTTTGCATGACACTAAATAAAAAGGAATTTGTGAATCATTTTAATTGTACATGTATATAGAGCGTGTTTATATTCAGAAAGACATTTGGACTGTCTCTATATAGAAACGTTGTCTATATAAACATGTTGAACAAATTCAATCTGCAGTCTTAGAAAGCTTCAGTCTGTAAAATTCGGATGTGTTTTCAAATTTTCGAAATTTCTTGTTTTTATCAATTAAAGTGAAATGAATTTTCAAATAAAGATGAAATGTAATCAATCCCTCGAGGTGGTTTGTTTTTGCGTTTGGATTGAACAATAATCGTTGGCAATGTCCTTGTGTTTTTTAGTTACAGGGTATACGTTTGAAATACGAGTGTGAAATAAGGAAAATTAAAGCCAAGGAACTTGAATTGTTGCATAATATTAATTGTTAGAAATGCAAAGCTGTTTTATCTATTCGTCAAATTCATTATTTTAAATTATTGGCTTTATCTGTTTTTTTATCAATTTGAAAACTGTAATAAGTGAGTACGCTCTTTCGTATGCATTCTTAGTCATTTAAAAGTAGGCTTGTTTAGACACAGTCATGTTTTTTGTATTTATTTTATCATTTTTATGTTCCGTTTGTTTGATTTGTTGTTTGTTTGTTTGCTTGTATTTCTGAATCTGAACTCCGATTTTAACACATGCGTTTGTGAGTATTTTCATTCCTTGAGAATTTTTACTTTAAATTTGTTCGCCGGAAAGTTTTATCTTGTTTAAAAAATGTGGCGAATTTATGTTTTGTCTGTCCCTTGCAATACGTTTGCAAACCTCAAAACATTAGTCTGTTGGCATACGATGTCGCAAGCTGTCGGCTTTTGATATGCTATTTGCATTAACAACGAATATTCGCAATAGCTTGCGAACACAAACGAAGTGTAGCGAATAATGACGTTTGCGATAACAACTTTATATTTTGACCGTCGTGTTTTTGATATTTATATATAGAAAGGAATAGTAAATTATAATGGAAAACCTCCCGTCGCAAACATGCAAGTATAGGTGTTTACATTGTCGACATGAAATGTATGATTACTATAGCTCATTGCAGCACGAAAGCAACAATTAAAAGCGATAGCTCAAAATGAGCAAATAATTATTATAAAACAAACTGTAGATCCACAGAAAGGTTTTCACTTATATTCAAAATCTCTGTGGCGATTGTTATGTCTTCCAATCCTCATTAGAAACGCGTCTTGTGCATAGTTTAGATAAACTTAAATTTTGACTCAGGCCACAAGTTTCCTTCTTTAAAACTAACAATATGTTTTGTAGGTTGGCGAGAATAGTCATAAAACAAATTCCAAAAGTAGCAAATTGCTGGGTATTTTGTTGAGGGATAATATTAGAAGTACTTTTTAATTTGTTATTCACATGGAAAACACAACGTATTATTTTACAATTGTTCAAATTCTGTAGTTTTTAATTTGTTATTCACATGAAAAACACAAAGTATTATGCCAACTTTTATTGATACATTCTGACTCGAACTCCTTCTGGGAATTCAGTGTCGAGATATAGTAAAAATATTTGAATAAAAATAAACACAAGTCTTCCAATATTTATGAAAATTTGCATCCCCTTTACGTATGTTTGAATACGCACTACATGATAACAGTAGTCATGTTCCCCCATGTTTCCTATTTCTACCATGAAAAAGCATTAGACGATCGTGATAAGCTGATGTAATGTACAAACTAGTACACGGTACATGTAAACAGTAACCAACACAATGAAAACACCAATAATTTAACAGTTATATAAATATACATTCGAATCAGTTTTTAAAATAAGAAATCTGTGAAACGAGTGATCCATATTGTATCCAAGTTAAGTTTAGAATCAGATTTACAATTAAACAAGTAAATAAATAATACATAAAAACCATGAACGAAATAGCCTCTGTTTAACAAAAAAATGCATAATCCGCTTTTAGCAACTTCATACAATCTGAACCAGGTGTTTATATCAGCCGAGTTCAGTTGTCGTAACAAATCTCAGAGGGGGATTTCTAGAATTAAGAGCAATTTACAACATGACACTGTAACACTTTTCTAATAAAACCTAACCAGCCTGTCTGGAAATCGGAATCAATCATCCGTGGGATCAGGAATCTCTAATAAAACCCAAAGAATTTCGTAATCAGAACATACATTGTTTTTCTTGTTACTTGTAAACGGTGAATATCTGGTGTTTTCATAAGATTCAGTTTCAAGATTTTCTTATTTCAAGAATTCTCAAAAAAATAACGTTAAATCCAACCCCATGTTATCATTTCTGTTAACTTTGATGACTCAATAAACTGCGAATGTTGTTATAAGTCGATCAATTAACTTGATTTAACACAATTATGGTTATTTTAAATTAAATGTTTGATATAATGTTTTCAATTATATTTGTGCATTGAAACCAGCCATCAAATTAACGTGTTGCTAGTTGTATATCCTTATCATTGAAATAAGATTAACATCATGACTTTCTTTCTATACTATCTATAAAAGACAATGAATTAATATATCAATGTCGTTTTTACAAATTTTGTAAAAAGACGATTAACCAATGGCAACGATAAAAGCTGATTCAAATGAAAATGATTAAATTCAAACGAGCAATGAAAACATTAAAACACCGATGAAAATTTATCGACTGAAATAAATAACAAGATTGAAAGTTTATCGACCAATGACAAGGGTGAGATTAAACGACCACTGACAACGTTAACAGCGGATAAACCATTGACAACGTGTAGAGCTGATCGGCCAATTAAAGATACAGTAATAATAGTAAAAATACTACAATAAACTGAATAATAACACAATTACAATGTTTTAAGTTGATTGTTAGACATGATGCTTTTAGATGTCAATTTAGCATTGGATTATTGTATACCTAAAAATTAAACATGTTTAACAATTATTGTGGTTAACATAGTAACTATGCAAACAAGTAAAATAAATTTTATGTTAGATTGCTTCATGATGATAAATGTATACTGTGCAAGACCTGACAGCAAAGCATGCAAGACATTTATGTTTGTTTATGATACAATGTAATTAGTAACGATAGTTTACCCGATAGCATATTAGAAATTTCCGTGTCATAGTGTGCCTATTAACACATTGCTAGACGTATGTATGACTGTAATAAAGAATGGCATGCGTGTCTGTTCTGATATTGATAACGTTAGGTGGTGTGTGAATGACTGTTTATTCATTTATCTTATTTCTTTGAAGCAACATGCCTCAAGATTCATGCTTATTTTCATGAAGAGTTCGAAAATGTATTTTAAAAGTAAATGTTGTGAACTGTTCAGATAAATAACTGACACATTGACATTTACAATCCACATCAATAACATGTTTATTATAACTTGAATATTTCATCTGTTAATAATTACTTGAAAGTTTCATGTGTTTACCTTTCTTAATATCTTAGTACATTTGTTTCCTTATGTATGATTTTCATGAAATATTTTGTTCATATTGAGACATGCCGCTTTAAACTATGAAACAACTCATATGAGTCATTGTTGCTCATTTTATATCTTCAGATTATATTTAATCGTAATATTCAGTTATTCAGTTATTTACAGAATCTATTTAATCTGAAACACATGCAAAAATGTGCATTGCCAAAAATACTGCTTGCTATTTTGCATTAAATAAACTGTCAAAACTATACTTTTTGCTGACAATAAAACCCTCAGACACATGTTCGTGCTCGCCTTTTTTAAAAAAAAGAAACAACTCATCAGTGGCTCCTGTATTGGCTTATTTCTTTAATACAATAAAAAGGAGGGAGCGTTAACGATATTGTATCATGTGTTTTCTATGTGTCTGTAAGATACTTATTTGTTTAAAATTAATTAATTGATAATTATTTGACATGGTAAAATGACAAAACATGCCAGATATTTTAGATGTTATAATGATATTGGCATGAGGAAAACGAAGGAATTTATATTCATTTTCGCTGAGATAAACCTAAAATTGTGCCAAAGGTTTATGTATGAACAAAATAGAGGAGGTATTTATAGATTTAACGACGGTGGTAGATATTTTCATGTAAATAAGAGAAGCTTTAATGCGTATCATTTATAGGCATTTCATAAAATTCTGCTTAGTTGTAAAGAGTGATGTTCAAGTAAAAACTGTATACTGTAAGTGTAAATTAACCAAATTCCACTCATTCATATCAGTACATCGTCTTCACAAAACATATTTATATGAATAAATGTAGAAATAACAAGTGCCAAATATGTGTTGATTTTATGACAATTATGAAGATATGAGTAATTTCTCATATATATTGTTCTAAATTTTGTAGTCATAGAAAGAATGTAAGAAAGGTTAAAAAGCTTTAATATTCAATCCAGTCAGTAAAATAGAACATCTAATAAAAAAAACTTTAGACATTTACGCTTACGCCGTTATTTCGTTTTGAATGAGTGTTTGAAACCTGGATGTTATTCGAGTAACATGAGAGTTTAACGACTTTCTGACGGCACTTGTTTCAAACAAATTATATTGGGTGTTACGGATTACATTTATTTTGTAAATAATGTTTTCTTAGAAATGGTTTACTGAAGATTACAAACAACATATTGTAAACAACATCCAGTAAATATTGCAATGATCAGTAACAGAAGACACATTTCGCCTGAGAAATTAATAAATTTGTTGTTCTTTGGAAAAGGCAAACATGAGGGTAAGGGTAAATACTCATCTGAAACAGCTCACAATACTTGTTTTAGATTGTTCATGATAAATTACCCAAAATTAAAATCATTATGCCTCTTCCGAACTCCATTAGTTATCTGTTTAGGTCTAATACTGTGTATTAATATCGCGTTCCGGTCGCGGCTTTCTAGCCAAAGCGGCCTGTACGATCATTTGTTTGAAAGGGTGAGGCAAATACAGTGCAGCGGCTCATTGTCCAGGAAAAATTTTAAAAAATTCATTTGCTTTGATTTTCGGGAAAAACACGCATATCTTTGGAAAAGTAATCGTTAACATTACATATGTTCTCACACAGTATTTATCCAACAACAACTCTAAACTGATACATTTCCAAACCAATTATGTTTTATAATGATAATGGTGTACTTCAGAAGCGCCACCAAATGATAAAACTGTCAGACAGTTCATCATGATGGTAATTACCTTTGAAACCATTAGGTTTTCCTTATCAACGAAACGTAATAAGTTTAGGAGCATAGCTGTAACAAAATTCATTGTAGATGCCGATGGTAAATTATCATTTGTTTACATACTGAGCTCTTAATTCCTCTTCAAAGTCCTTACATACTTCTGTTAAAGAATGAAGAAAAAATAGAAAGGTATTGATAATCTCAAAGACAAAAATGAAATGAAATACGATGTGAAAAAGTAAAATAAATAAAAACCGCAATGATCATTTAATTGTAAAGTTCAACGTTCACTTTAAATTAAGAGAAGCTTGTTTTAAGAGTTTTCGATTACAAAAAAAAGTTGTTGCAGAGACTCACTACACAAACAACAACAACAGCAGCAACAACAACAAAACGAAATCGAACAAATGGATGTATTATATTTACCACCCAAATCATGATGTTTATAATAGATGTCATGTTATAGATTTACTTTAGTTTTATTTAAATATGTTTAGATAAAAAAAACGTTCCTTATATCCATCACTAGTATATTTTAAAGCTATAAAGATTAATGAAATCTGCACGCGCTGATAGATGGTACGATGTATTAATAACTAACATAGTCACTTAAAATTGTAGCAACATCTTAGTTGTTTGAGCACTTAGATCACGATGAATAAGTCATAAGGCTTGTGCGCTCCTGTTTTTTATCCTTTTTCAAAATTTATTAAACTAATATAAAATTATAACATCTATCTGCCGAGCAAAATGTTCTGTGCTTTAAAGTAGAAATATGGTGAAAAATACTTCAAAATTAGTTATTACAACTAGACTATGTTGTTTGTTATTTTGTATAACACACAATTTATTATGTGCATTGCATATCATGCTATCTTATTCTAACGTTGTACATATAGTTATTAGTTTCATATGCCCATGTGACCAAAGCACTTTAGAAAAATGTTATGTGTATAAATTTCAGTTCTGCATAATATAATTGTTCACATGTTCTTTGAATAGCCGAAACGTATGCAATAAAATAATTACTGAATGTTCGTGTTTGTGTGGCTTGTCTGTTTATTTGATATTAAATGGACACCAAAGCAAATTTTGAATTATGATTATTCCAATCTTCTTTCAGTCTTAGTTTTATGATAATTAGCAAGGTGAACGATCTGATAATATAATTGCCAGACAAAATACATTAACTCCGGATAATTTCTTTATAATACCTTGAAAAGATGACATAGCATACAACATGTTAAATTTATAATGCCTTTTCTTTTGATTGTCGATATCATTTGTGACAACAACGTTATTTAATTACGAAACTATATGGATACACATTATTTCATGTAGTCAAATCAAACGCTACAGGTATAATTATACACTTTCAAACACCCAGAACAGTGGTTATTCAAGAAGCAACTACTTATCAGAATGTTGTAAGGTTGAAGAACAATTGATGATGACATTTTATACCTTGTTCCATCCCTGTGTTCAACGTTTTATTATCGAGAACCTCAATAAAATACCTGTCCTTCAGACAATTTTTCTTGTCTCGTAAAATATTAAAACAATTACTGGTTTCACGTAAAAGAAAATAAAAAAGAACCAACTATTTGCTTAAATAAAAGCTATTTTCAATCAAACACATAATCAGTTTTGTCTGGCTTCGTTTCCATTTGCATTTTTATAATTATATCGGACAATGTTATTAGAATTTTATTGTATTGGTTAGTGAAATTACATGGAACAATATTGCCCGAAGCATTATAAAAGAAATAATCATAATTAATTTGTATTTTATGCAGTGCTGAAGCCTTTGATATGCATAGCATTTAAGCTGTACGCACCCGTTGTTTTGCAATAATCATTGGACACTAAAAGGAACGTCATGTCATTTGTTTTATTATGTAGAAATGGCAAACATCTGTTAAAATAGATATTAATAGATTTAGTACATGTGCTTCGAAAGTAAATAGTGTCGAACGTGAAATGATTTATGATAAAAATGGCAACATTTAGACTATGTGGTACTTTCCTAGATTCCTCCCATACAAAAACACCATGTTTTTGCCAATACACAACAACAACAAAAAACGTTGCATATCTAGGCTTAATTGGCTTTTAAATGTAAATATTGGATTTACAGTTAACTCTTCATTTACACAGCTAGTTGTGATAACAAGTTATGTCACCCAGAATTTTCGAAATCTGTTATTTGATTTTATATAGTACTCGCAACCTCATTTGCTATTTCTGACAAATTTGAGAAAATATAAGGAATGTTATTTTAGCCAATATTACGCTTACGTGTCTGAATAATATTATTCCATAATTGTACCGTATACTTCCTGTAAATAAGTGGTTTGCTTGCGGTCTTAAATATCAAGACCGGTTGTTCTTAAGTGTGTGTTGCACATTTTCTTTACCGTCAATGAACAGGCTCAAACAAACCGAGTCTGTGCATTTTCAGTTTTGTCTCGTTTGTCTTTCTTTAGGGATTCTTTAGTCTCTCTATTTAAGTACCTTGATATATTTTAAAACGTACATGTGAAATTATTATAATCGAAATTTAAATTATGATTAGATATACACATCCTTCAAAGTTTGGAACATGACAAATGATGCAGCATGCTTAACATTTTTTAAAGTCAAATAAACCGATTTATGTAAACATGTTATCAAATCTGATTAACTGAAAACTAAATACATATGTATGTACATTACATGAATTATCGCATGTTTTGACATTTTCAGAGTGATATTTGACAAATGTTTCCTTATCATATCGTTGGAGAACAATACACTTGTTATATAAATCTCTGATAATTTTTATTTTGTATCTTAAATCATTCTGTTTGTTCTCTTGTTTTTTTTTGGCAACATTGGTCACAACACAATCAGGGACTTTTTTTTATAAAACATTATGTAATTAAATATATCATATTATTTAATACTGTATACTGTAAACTTACGCCGAAATGTCTATAAACGTCTATTTAATTTCTTTGAAAGGTGATGATCTGTTGACCATATGGTCGACTTTGCATAGCAACGGAACGTGTCGTTTAAAGGTCTATATTACACGTAAACCTGTCCAACTTAAGCTGACTAACAATCTAATGATATTGATGCATCTGTCAATAAGAAGAAATTTATAAGGCATTTATTTGTAATATATAGAAGTCATGTTTAAACCTTATCTTATAACAAGAGGGCCATGATGGCCCTGAAGTCGCTCACCTGTATATAGGCCCCCAGAGCAGGACCAGTTTAAACCCCAGGGCTTTTGTTTGAACAAACTTGGTAGACACCCATTAGAAGATATTTCATGCTAAACATCTAAGGTTTGGCTCGTTGAGTTTTTTAAAAAAAAGATTTTTTAAGATTTAACTATACACATATAGTTAAAAGCAATGACACCCCTAGGGCGGGGCTAGTTTTGACCCCATTTGACACTCACTAGAAGATGTTTCATGCTTAATATCTAAACTCTAGCTATTTGTTTTTTTTTTAAATCAGATTTTTAAGTTTTTGCTATACACATATAAGGAAAATCAATGTCCCCGGGGCAGGGCCAATTTTGACCCTAGGGCTTTTATTTGAACAAACTTTGAAGACACTAACTGGAAGATGTTGCATGCTTAACATCTTAACTCTAGCTATTTGGGTTTTTTCAAAGAAGTTTTTTTGAGTTTTTGCTATACACATAAATAAAATCAATGACCCCCGGGGCGAGGCCAATTTTGACCCAAGGGCTTTTATATGAACAAACTTTGTAGACACTCACTAGAAGATGTTTCATGCTTAGTAACAAAACTCTAGCTATTTGTTTTTTTTTCAAAGAAGATTTTTTTTTAAAGTTTTTGCTTTACACATATAAGGAAAATCAATGACCACCGGGGCAGGGCAAATTTTGACCCCAGGGCTCTTATTTGAACAAATTTGGTAGACACCCATTAGGACATGTTTCATGCTAAATATCTTAGGTCTAGCTCTTTGGGTTCTTTAAAAGAAGATTTTATAAGTTTTTACTATATGCATATAGGGAAAATCAATGACCCCCTAGGGCGGGGCCAATTTTGAACCCAGGGCTTTTATTTGAACAAACTTGATAGACACTCATTAGAAGATGTTTCATGCTAAATATCTAAGCTCTAGCTCTTTGGGTTCTTTAAAAGAAGATTTTATAAGTTTTTACTATATGCATATAGGGAAAATCAATGACCCCCTTGGGCGGGGCCAATTTTGACCCCAGGGCTCTTATTTGAACAAACTTGGTAGACACTCATTAGAAGATATTTCATGCTAAATATCTTAGCTCTAGCTCTTTGGGTTCTTTAAAAGAAGATTTTTTAAGTTTTTACTATATGCATATAGGGAAAACCAATGACCCCCGGGGCGGGCCCAATTTTGACCCCAGGGCTTTTATTTGAACAAACTTGATAGACACTCACTAGAAGATGTTTCATGCCAAATACAAATATCTAAGCTCTACCTTTTTTGGTTTTTTAAAAGAAGATATTTTAATTTTTTTCTATCGGTTGCCATGGCAACCAGAGTTCTGCATGGAATTAAATTCTTTGAACAATTTTTAAAGGTGACCACCAAAGGAACATTCCTGTGAAGTTTGGATGAAATTGGCTCAGCGGTTAATGAGGAGATGTCATTTAAAGTAAAAGTTTACG
Organism: Ruditapes philippinarum; assembly: GCF_026571515.1. Lineage (NCBI taxonomy): Eukaryota > Metazoa > Mollusca > Bivalvia > Venerida > Veneridae > Ruditapes > Ruditapes philippinarum. The sequence goes on along the minus strand of NW_026856323.1, from coordinate 295,783 downwards.
GACGCCGGACGAAAAGCGATCACAAAAGCTCACCCTGTCACTTTGTGACAGGTGAGCTAAAAACCTATGACCCCCATGGGCGGGGCCAAGTTTGATACTAGGGACAAAATTTGATCAACTTTGGTATTGGACCTTCAGATATCACAATATACCAAATATCAAAGCTCTAGGCCATTTACTTTCAGACCAGAAGATTTTTCAAGTGTTCACTATATGTATATAATGAAAATCAATGACACCCCGGGGCAGGGCCAATTTTGACCCGATGGCAATTATTTCAACATACTTGGTAGAGGTCAACTTTACATTGTTTCATGCCAAATATCTAACCTGTAGCCTTTACAAATTCAGAGAAGTAGATTTTTTTTAGGTTTTACAATATACATATAAGGAAAAACCTATGACCCCCAGGGCGGGGCCGATTTCAATTCTAGGAACAAAATTTGAATAACTTTGGTTTTGGACCTATAGATGATACCATAGACCAAATATCAAAGCTCTAGGCCATTTACTTTCAGACCAGAAGATTTTTCAAGTTTTCACTATATGTATATGATGAAAATCAATGACCCCCGAGGCCGGGCCAATTTTGACCCGAGGGCCATTATTTGAACAATCTTGGTAGAGGTCTACAACACAATGTTTCATGCCAAATATCTTACCTGTAGCCTTTGCCAATTCAGAGAAGAAGATTTTTTTATGTTTTACTATATACATATTAGAAAAACCTATGATCCCCCGGGGTGGGGCCAATTTTGACACTAGGGCAAAATTTGTACAACTTTGGTATTGGACCCATAGATGATACAATATACCAAAAATCAAAGCTCTGGCCCATTTACTTTCAGACAAGAAGATTTTTTAATTTTGTGTTTTTTGAAATCCTTTTCTGGCCCTATGACCTACATATGCAACAGACCGGAACCATTTGAACAACTTTGAAAGAGGACCACCCAAGGATCATTTCTGTAAAGTTTGGTTGATGTGCAGTCATTCGTTTCAGAGGAGATGTTGTTAATGTTCAAAAGTTGACGACGCACGACAACGGACACAGGGCCATCACAATAGCTCACCCTGAGCATTGCTCAGGTGAGCTAAAAAGGTATTGTTCGGAATTATTGTTTCCTATTGTTTAAAACACATGACCTAAAACCATACACACTTTCAGTAATCAGGATAATATGAGTGATATCTTTTTCATTCCCTCTTAAATTAGCGATGCCGAAGTAAACTCTGTTACAAAAGAAGCACGCCGTTGGTTTATTCATGTAATGTAAGCTCGTTTATGACGATGCACAAACAAACCAACTAACCATGAGGTCAAACACTTGTCCAAACACATGTATTTTTAATTATTATCTTTTATTGTGATCATCGCTCTGTCTTGCATCGTTAAAATTTAAGCCTTGCATGCTGCAAAACATTACAATAATGGAATTTGCTAACGTGTGCAATAAAACCAAGACCACATAAGATTTTTATCAAAAAGTTGTATCAGTCTTAGACAAAAATATTAATTAAGTTATATGTTTTACGTATTTCTATATATGATTCACATCATTTTTTCAATAATTTTATTTTACGAATACATACTTATATAAATATGAAAATGTATTTAGACCTTTATGTTTTAAACTATTAAAGCGTTGATTTTATTTGTACTTGTATGATAAAAGCTAGTTTCAGCATTGTCTCGGGAATGACTGTCGTTACTTTAAATTAAGCGGGACTTTGTATGACGTGCATTCTGTATGGCATTATGTTTATTTTTGATGTCCTTTTAGAGCATCTAAAGCTGAGTTTATAGCATAGTAAGCGTATCAGAAAACAAATAATAAAAAACTTGATGCACAAATAAGAATTTTCGAAATGTTTTGAATGTTTTACAATTAGTTATGCTAATACCAAATTGTTCAAAATATGATAAACAAGATCAACAAGGAAAGACGGCGTTCAATGAACGCAAGCCTTTTAACAATTGACTCGCTTTTTTAGAATTGTTCTTAAATATAACTATAAAAAGAAAAAAAAGTAATATAACCAAACTTCTTCAGAGACTCTTAGGTCAGGAAATCACTTTTCCTCAATGTTAACATACTTGTCTAGACTTTCTGAAATTTGATTCCATCACATTAAGTGTTGAAAATTGAGCATCGCTTAAGTCAGTGTTAGAGGGCGTAGAAGTAGTAGCCACTAGTGAAGCGAGGCAGGAAGTTTTAAAAATATAATTATGTTGTTTTTATCATTTCCAAGGTATCGAAACGTTTCCAGTGATTTTTTACTTTACAACAACTGGTGTGAAGTGCCATGTGATTGCTGTAAAAAGTAGTTCACGTCAATATTGCTAGACTGAAGATTTCGTCCTGGTTTGGTCGAGATTATTGAGCTGCCTAACACATTTACTGCTGTACATTGAGATGAAGAAGGCATATAATAAAAGGGGGGGGGGTACAAATTCAAAAGGGTATTTATTTATTTTATTCTGTCACGATTGAGTGAACACCTATTGTCTAACTAGAAGTACGACCTGTGACAACTGCGTCAGGCAACCAATTTTTGTCGCAGTAATCTAGATCGTTGATACTGTCGCAAGTTTGAATCCTAGTCACGGCGGGATCTTTTCAGGCGTATGTTCATCTTTCTATTTCGAACAAAAATGTTCGTTAGATTTGGGCTTGGTCGTGATGTTTAGTCCTATGACAAATCGAGTGTGCTTTCTGATTTAAAAGCCGGATGGTCATTCCGTCATCACAAATAATGACTTTCTTAAGAGGTGGTATTTTACGGTTGAGTGCACAACTATTTATACAACCTTTGACACATGCGTCAGGAAATCAATTTTATTGGCTAAGTGGTTTAGAGCGTTGTTTACTTTGGTGCAGCAAAGTACGCTTAATAATACATTGATTATTTCTTTAAATATGCTTTTGATAATGTACATCATATAGTCATATATACATGTGTTATGTATATTCTGAATACTCATATGCAGCGTTTATACACATTTATCGACATAATGCAAGCTGAATGTATTTATATGTATGTCAATGCATGTAATATAACTGGCTTTTAAATGTGAAAATTGGTATACCATTAACATTAAACAATAAAACTTTATCTTCAGGCAGTGGTGCGAGCAATATTATACATTTGCGTTTCGTTACCAGTGTTATACAAACTCTTATTCACTTTTGACATAATTATAGTGTTTGCATATTTTCGATTATACATGTACATAATGTGTACACGCTTAACGCTGTACCGGAATAAATCACTAGTTCAAAGACAATAAAGCTATTAACGATTGTGACAATAACATATAACCAGTTTAACTTTAACATTATCTAAATACATCAATTAAAGTTTTACTGTGCACGCAACACTCGCATTTTGCTTTTGAACGACATGTACAGAAATTTTAAACTCTTTGAAAAGTAGCACATGGTTGTTAATGAAGCCTAGAACAAATAAATGGGTGACAAAATCGATGTGTTACAGTGAGGGAAAGTGTTGAAGTTCTGAAAAAGTTATTGCATACTACCCACCTATACATCCTAACATACTATTGCGCACATTCTCTATATAACTTCCAACAATAATTATTTGCATATCAAAATTAAAACAAAGAGAACAGTCTTAATGCACTCTTATAGAATGACGTATTATCTTTGTCAGTATGTTATTAGTATTTCAGACAGGCTTTCAATCATAAGGTAACACAAGATATTACTCCCCTGAAAGATACCGTTATTGAAGACAATTAACACAGTTAAAAAAAGTTTGGGTTATTTAGACGAAACGTACTTTTGATGAGAACCATTGTTTACCACACATTTAATCAGTCAATTATTGCATTGTAAATACAACCATCAATTGTTCCAAAGAAATATGAAATCTTAAAATAAATGGGCATGCATTTGTTTCCATAAATGCAATGTAATATAGAACGTCACCCATAACATCTAAGAGGAATTAAGAATTGTACAAGTTTATAAGCATTTAAATGCAAAAAGAGAACATTGATTTAGTTCACGCTACCATCCAGTAAGAACAATGTTTGTTCTAAGGCAAACATGCATACTAGATGATTTTTGCAAAACTTACATGACCTTTTGAACGCATGACTAGTTTCATAATTAAATGTGAAATATAGATTGCGTTGTTATAGTCTATGACATCACTCGCAATGAGCAGTATTAAATTCTGTATTAATTCAATTGCCAACGAGCATGTATTGTGTCTACCTCTACCTGATATTTTATTATAAATTTAAACGGCCGCTTCTCAATCAAAAGGAACTGTTATACAAGTCTAGACAAGGCTCCGCGATATAATAGTAGTGAAAAACAAAATCCCTAAATAGATCTTAACAAGGCAAAATTGTTAAATGTTGCAGGCTCGGTTTGATTGAGTCTGTTCATGGACGGTAATGGGTAAATTGAAGTTTTAAGCAAATTATATTTAGGACGTAAAAGAAGCAAAATAAACCTTTGCAATAGTAAAGAACTTATCATCACTACGGACACTACAGAACACGTCGTTCTGGTGTTTTGGTTACATAACAGTTACCAAATTCCACATGATTTCTAAACTCATAAAATTTCAGGTTTAACTAGAATGTGAATGGCATATTAGGAATTAATTACTGAAAACAGTATAAAAAATCTTAAAGTTTATGTAATTTTACAGTATATCACAAATATAACAGTCGATTCAATTAAAATGCTTTTCTACTTTTGAATTATAAACCTAGGCTGTTTTATCAAGAAAAAGGTAAAATGTATGTTTCAATCGTTTTAACATATTCTTTTAAATATTTATACATGTCTAACTATTATAATATTTTGTGACATCATTTAAAACGACTACTGTCATGTATATTTTATTTTTATCACTTTTCACATAATACTGTGACAATAAAATTATTTGATAAGCAATTCTTAAAAGCATAGTTAGAAAATATGAAATTGCAGAAACTGTTTTTTTCCCTCCAATTTTAAAATTGTAACAATAAGAACAAAAAAAGCAAACAATACTTGGAATAGAACACTGTAGACAAAAAGTGACAAATATTTTAAAACCAGATTAATATAGACGACATCATAACATATAACAATATAGCAATGAATATGTGTATCAAATGTTGTTATACTGATATTATCTTGTGACCATCTTTTTTTATTTACCACGTGACCCCTAGTGTATGCTGTGAATAAAGAAAATATGTGCGTTATCTAATTTGATATCTCTTTCACACGGGCATTGTTGAATTTAACTTTGTTATCATTATTTCAGAAGCACGCATTCCAAATTAATCATGCAATGTTACCTGTTTTATGAGGACGCATGGATAGAACATGAGGTCATACACCTCTTGTATCTAAAATAATGATCAAAGATATTTTAATAATTCCTTTTGATGATGATCATCGCTGAGGCTTGCAAAATATTATGCTTTAATCTTTAAAAATTCTGTATGTTGTAATTAAGGATGTTACCACACTTAGGTAAATTTTTACACATTTATATAAGTATAAACGTTCTTATTTGCACTTTCGTTTTGAATTTCTATTATTTTGTCTACATTTGTGGAATACCAGCAATGTAAAAATTGTACTACAGTACTTGTGTTTACTAGAAGTATCTATTTAGGACAAAGTTATATAATACAACAAGAACTGTTATGTGGTGAAGGTTGATCATGAAGTCAATAATTTAACAACTTTAAAACAAAAATCATGAAGTTGTACCAGAACCATAAACTAACTCGAAGGAATGTGTCCAATTCATATTTTCAAACGAACACAACTAACTCACAAATAAAATAGATTGTGACAGCGCTCATTTAATATCCGGGACGTCTCTGTGTTTAATGTAATAAAAACCTGTACAATATTGCTTTCAAGTTGGTAAAATAGAAGACATAAATTTATTTCTAGATATTAAAAATTGAAGCAGTTGCCTGAATTATCTTTTGACTTCCATTGATTAATTTCCATGCGAATTCAGTTATACTGTATATCTATCAGAATTAACTTTGCAAATGTTTATTTATATGTTTGACACAGCGTTTTTCTTCAGAAATTAGTGACAAATGTGTTATAAAACTCACCAAGGTTCATTACAAGTTTTATGAAAGTTCTCATTTAGCTTTGAAAATATAGTGTCTTCATGCCTATGTTGAAAGTAAAGCTTAGACGTATAGTCTATTTCTGAAATAATCACTAGTTCATAAACAATAACTCTTAGAACATCACATTTGAGAATGACAAACAATGTCCGCTCTTTTCCAAATAATGTGTTACATTGATATTTATCTTTGTAATTATCCACACATGGTTACTTTATGCAAATCAAACAATTCTTTAAAAAAGCACAGTTTATTTTGACTCATAGGAAAAACAGATAAGAGAAACAAAGTGGTTTACGTAAAGGAACAATTATTGAATTCATAAAACTGTATTTCTTTAATTAGAACCTGCATATGCGTCTCCATATATACAATTTATTTCTGGAATTCTTAAAGTTGCAATGACTGTTACATATATTTTATAAATTTTATATTTCCAAACATCGAAGGAATAGAGCAATATTAAGGTACTTTTATTGTGAGGGTATGCGGAAGAGGAACAATTTTTGTCAATATGTTATTTTTTTCAGACAGACATTCAATCATTAAAATGCGGCGCCAAATGTCACAGGGTTGGGAAAATGTGCAGCCTGACCGGGACTCGAACCCATGACCCTCGGGATACAGTTCGGCGGCTCTACCAATTGAGCTTTTACACATTTTTGACCCTATATGGTGAACAGTTCGGAACCGTGACATGTAGGAATATGAAGGATCCCAGTGTAATTATTTTTGTTGAAATAATATTTCTTATTTTTCGTTAACTTGAAAGAATAACACTTGTGCAAAGTTTTTTATGCATGGGCGATAAATTTGTGTTTTACAGATATCGTGGGACGATATAAGGTATCCTATATGTTAGTTTAAGATTATTTATGGTTTGTGGTTCAGGTCTAAAAGTTCAAACATCTTATCACAAAAACAAGAGATACAAATCAAAAGGAACCCGTTTCTTATTTAGAAAAAAATATATACTGTATGTTTACTTAATTTAAGACTGACAATTAAGTTACCCGATCTGGTAACATTTAGTACTTTGTTTAAATTGCCATCATTGACAAATAATATAAAACGAAACTTTATTTAATATGCGCATTATCTTTCTCTTTTCTTTCTTTTTTGTGTACGAAGAATTCATTGACAACTGTCTCGTAAAAAGTTAAACTCACTTGTATCATTTTAAAAGATATCAAAAGAAGCCTACAACTTACAAATTGCTGTAATACGAGCTATTTTAAACCGAAAATAATAATTTTGTCTAGCTCGATCTTAATGAACGTTTAAATTACATCCGAGAGATTTGTGTATCGATTCGTGTAATATTGTCTGACGTATTATAAAGATACCTTTATCATAATAAACCATTTACAGTTGAAATAAGGCTTTGATACTCTGCAATATTTTATTAGTGTTATAATTGACATGTAAAGATATTCAACAGCTGAACAAAATGGATACGTTTTAGTTAAAGGCTATGTTTCAATTTTATGCTGCCATTTATCCAATTAAGTCGGTTCTTCATTAAAAGTTATTCTTAATTTAAAACAAAACTCAATCAAACCGAGTCTGCAATTTTCACGTAATTTTGTAGTGATCAATGCTTCCGAGGCATCACTTAGTTTCCAAATTTTTGAACGGTAGTCAATTTTAAACGGAATCAATGATCCTGAAGGACCAGGAAAATATAACAACATTGTATTCAAAATGCCACTCAACAATTAATGCGGTTTATGATGATTTTTTTTGTCTTTATGGATATTTGCTTATCATTGAAAATTAAACGACAAAAATGAGTCTTCAATTATATAATTTATTAGTTACCGTAAATGCATACAATACACATTCCATTTAATGCCAGCAGAATCATTTCATAGATTTGATTATTATGAAAGTGTCGTATTAAACGGAACATTTTTATATATTTTGTTCTATAGTTATTATATTTGATAAAACAATGGTGACGTTTGATACAAATAAATCTATTTTAGCATCATGAACATTGTTCAAGTTACAAAAATGATTTTATTCCTGTATTATTGTTAAGCTATGTGACTATGTTTTGACAAAAATATGTTATATGATTGAGAACCGTTATCAATTCCGCGAACAAATAACTAATATATAATTAGTTAAAACTTATAGTATGACTATTCCCATGGTAGTCTGGTGAACTTCTATCTTTCGAAACCTTTATTCATATGATTGCTGTTACAGTAATCAAATTGCTGAATAGTGGAATACAGGCGTAACACAACACGGATGAATGACAATTATGATATCATTACGTATTATATCATATTACTAAGATCAAATTATCAATGTATTGTTGTGAGAATGCTCTTATATAATTTGATAAGAAGTCCCATCTGTTATCAGTACAAATTTGTTGAATACATCTTCCCTACGATTATGTCGTCATTCGTTTGAATTTTTTTCTGATTTAATTATCGGTTTTTTTGTTTATATAGTAAACAATAGGGGTGTTTTACCCAATATGGATAATCATCCTATGAAGTTGGACCAAATAGAAATTAAGTTATGTTTTGGAAACTGTTTTCAGTTTCAAAGTTATAGTGACCTTGACCTTTGACCCTGTGACCCCAAAATCAATATGGGTGTTCTACTCAATATGGACAATCATCCTATGAAGTTTGAATATTGTGGGACAAATAGACCTTAAGTTATGTTCCAGAAACTGTTTTCAGTATTATGGTAATAGTGACCTTGCCCTTTGACCGTGTGACCCCAAAATCAATAGGGGTCTTCTACCTAATATGGACACTCATTCTATTAATTTTGAACACTGTGGGCCAAACGGAACTTAAGTTATGCTGCGGAAACTGTTTTCAGTTTTAAGGTGATAGTGACCTTGACCTTTGACCTTGTGACCCCAAAATCAAAAGGGTCTTTTACCTGATATGGACAATCATCCTATGAAGTTTGAATATTGTGGGCCAAACGGAACTTAAGTTATGCTCAGGAAACTGTTTTCAGTATTAAGGTAATAGTGACCTTGACCTTTGACCATGTGACCCCAAAATCAATAGGGGTGTTCTACCCAATATGGCAATCATATTGTTTTGATTTATTACAGCTATGTGCCAAATATTACACAATTTAAGACGACATATGTAACATTTTTAATAAATTATTTTAACATATTATACAAAATTAATGTCATGTTGCATCCCTTACATTAGATAGAGAGCAACATAATTTTAAAGAAATTTCAAAGGAGACAACAATTTGTTCTTTATACTATGAAATCTTGCTGTAGTAAAAATAAAGTTTACGGGCTAAAACTATTCTAGAAACCTTATTGTCGATTTCTCTTGTTTATTTGTGGTTGCAAAAATCATTCATTTGAATGCCCCTTGATGGCATGTAAATAATCATCAAAGCAAACTGTCTGTAATATTAGTGTTAATATTAACTGCTATCAACTTTCTGCATAAACCAGTGTTAATTCGTTAGTTCAGTTTAAGTTAAAGTTAAATGCAATGGTTAAAATATAGAACAAATAGTTAAACTGACATTATGATACCTAATGTTTCTATATATAAATCAAACATATAAATATAATTGCCACATCAGGCATAATAATTTAATAATCTATAAACTGCCTTCCTTGCAAAGCTTTATATATGTGGATTATAGACGTGATTTTAATTTCCGTGTCGGTTTCTAGTATTTCCTATTTTGCTTAATTAATAATTGCACCCCGTCCGTTGTTTGCCGTTGTGTTGTCGCCTGTTTTTGTTTCGTGTTCCTCTTTGGTCTGTCTCGGTGGTCTGTGTTGGTGGATGTGTTTATTGAATGCACCTATTTCCTGTTGATCTTTGTATTTATATTTTATTTGTCATGTGTCATTATTTCAATGATTAAAAACAGATGACAAGCAAATACAGTACGAAACATTATCGATTGTGAATTATAAGCATCAGTTTAACGTGTAAAAACCGTCTTTGTATATTGTCATCACATGTAACATATACTGACTGAAGAGATAAGTAAGAATCTCCTCTCCATGTTTGAAAGACGCTAACAGCAATTTAAATATTAATAACTTTCTCCCGTCTGTGAATATTAGAATAAAGGAGGAATTACTTTGGAAAACTAGAAGGCTGATATTGAAAACTGAAACACTATCAGAAAATGTTATCTTGTAGCAGGGTATATATGCAAATTACGATGCCACTTGGCATCTGCTTTGAATATTTTCACAAGACCATTGTGTATATTTGTCTTCCAATTATGCTGATTTTAATCCCGAAATATTACGATACTCATCATTATAGTTTATAAAAGCAAAATATTTCTACAGTGAACAGAAGCATAATTGGTGCGTTACCATTTATATATTAAATCTTCATGCCAGCTTTTATTTCTGAAAACCCATTAATTGTTCAAAACGAAATACGTATTACTAAACAAGGTTATATCAGTTTTTATGTATGCATTCCCTGTATATCTCCTTATAAGAGGCATAATGGTCACGATGGTAAAAAGCATTATAAGTATTATGATTATTCTGACTACTTGAATTACATAATGGCTAGAGCCAAATAACATTATGACAGAAACAGACGTTAGTATATATTTAAGTACACTTTTTTCTCTTTTCTTTTTTTTAACTGTAGACTTATTAAAGATCCTGTAATTCAATTGTTTATGGTTTTATATCATAAATATAATGCTCAAATGAAGATTTATTGATATTGTAAGTTCCAAAAAGCATTATCTGTAAAGATATTAACGAATTGACATTTCATGTTAATTAAGGCAGATTATAAGAAATTTATTTTCTATAAAGTCTAAGTCAATTTTTTCAAGAAAAAATGAATGGATATATTTTAATGATTACATATAATGTGGACACATATTTGCGTACATGTTTTACATATTCTTCGATGTTGAAAAATAGTTTTAGAAGCATAATTATATACATACATATATTTTCACTTACGTGTGCTAACAACCTTAATTTAAAACATACATACAGGATCTTTTAAATGATAGGCGTATATATAAATATTAACAAGAAATACAACTTACCTTAATACACAATATGTCAATTAAATACTACTTTTTTATGAAAGTGGCATTTCTTCACACGTGAAAGCGTGTTGTTTTGAGGAAACAATTTTGTTCTGTAATGTTTGAGTCCGAATTCATAATATAGAAAAAGAGCTGTCACTGAAGAATCGCATTACGCCGGTTTGAAACCGGATTTATTGGCGCATGCATTCAGTTTGATATGTACTCAGTTATGTTTAAATGTGACTACGTGACTAAAAGGATAGTTGCAATGAATATGCTTAGGTAATTGGACAATGTGAATTACGAATTAAGAATAACATAAACGGCCCATGTTGTTTTTACAAGAAGCACCAGTAGTAAACCGTAGATATGATTTGGATGAAACATAACATATCAAAGCCATAACATGTAAAGAATCTTCAAACATATGTGAAAAGTGCGAGCAGATAACTGTGACACGCAGAATAAATCGCGATTGTATATTAGTATATAGTCATCATAATTATCTTATTAACTTGTTTCAAGTAAAGGTATAAGCTCCCACTTTGTGGTTTTTAAAATGATTTGACAACTTTAATTATATCTATTAAAAGCAAACAATTGTATGTCATTAACTTTCATACTTCCATTATTTCGTTGTTCAAAGAGGAAATTTACATTAATTGCCAAGATGGGAGTGAATTATGTGTGGATGTATGCATCTTTATTTTCATAACAATATTACATTTATTACATGTATCGTTTGTGTTCATACGAAGTCAACTGCAGTGAACTTAATAAATGATATAAAATAGTTCGTAATCACTCAAACAGACACGAAGCTACACATGTCATTCTTGCAATAACAGGTAAACTTGAACAGGTACAATAACACAACCCGAGCCCAGGTTTATCTGCTGTCAAGACAAATTATAGTTATCCCTAGTATCTTTTAAGCCTAAGAAATAAGATTTAGACCACGGGAATAGCAACGAACATAGTATATTACGGTCATTTAGCTAATAAAATATACTCCAAAGTAAACGGTAGTGGAATATACCCCGATGCGCAGGAGAATACAACAAACATTGAATGCAATTGACTTTGTATGACTTTGAGCTTGACCTATTGACCTACATTAGAACTGTTAGGCTATGACCACTAAAATGTAAAGACTGTCTACAATGGATTTCTGGTGAGATAAAAAGACAAAACTGCGTCCATGGTTCCAATGTTACTCACGTTGTTGTTGTTTTTTACAAACGTATATAGATCATATACATTTGTAACACAACCAGAGTTTAGTATCGCAGTTTTATCTACACGCAAACTGTTTTAAGTTATGTTTGTGCTTCATTTAGAATTATAAACGGTTGGTAAAATTTCAATAGCTTCTTATGTTTTCAATCTATTAAATTAACATAATTTTCCTCGGGGGATCTATTTGTCATTCATTCGAGCTAGTTTGTTTCATTTAATATTCAAAACAAGTGAATAAACATGTCGCATTTTCTGCATTGTCATCTTAATAATATGAGACTTCAAAGTGATAAATATTATTTATAGTTTTCAATATCGTCAAAACCTAAACATTTTAACAAAGGAGTTAGGATAACTCATTTTGAAACAATGCTCATGAACGGGTGAATAGAAACGATGTGAATATTTAAGGCTTTCATAACTTATAATATAAATTGTAATATATGCATATTTGTTTGGTTTTAACAAAGACAACTGCTTAATTGTGTGTGATTCATACATCTTACTTAATTATCCTTTTGTGAAGTTATAAATAATTCTAACATTCATAGATCCTCTCTTAGCGAGTTTATGGCATTTATTTACGACGACGTTGTTATATTACAAGCGTTACTATCAATACACCTTGAATAGAGCATACATCACAGGGCTGCTAAGGAGAACCTAAATATCAAACTTACTTATAGTCTATATATTGTCTAGGAATACAGGAGCGTCCAGTGGCAGACTCAAACTATTTTATCGCATTATTTTGATTTGCATTATCTTTGAATCGCCATGCATTAAAAAGAAAAACAAAAAACTACAACAAACATATCAGATAATTGTTATTTAAGATGAAAGTACAATACAATGCACAATCATGACATTGTCATAAAAGTTGGCCAAGTAACATCCATCAACGAGGTAATATTGAATAGCATTTTACATAATTTCAGTCTCTCTTTTTTCTAGGTAAAAGTTGTTGTTTGTCTCGGCCAACTTAAATAAATCCGAACTGTTTAACCCCATCAAAACAACATTGCAGACTGCTTATTTAATATCTTAAAGATATTTGCATGTCCTAAAGAACCAAATGTGTGAAATACAAAATTTTAATTGCTACAAACCCTAGCTTTTTTCTTGCAGATAGATATTGTCTTATTTGCTCCTGGAATATACGATTAAAAAGAAGGTTTCACAAATCATATGATATCAGGAGAAAATGCTTAATACTAGATGTAGATAACATACTAAAATAAGTCAAATGTTTTTTTTTTAAGTATTTTGCAGGTAACTATACTTCTTTACGGGAATTATAATGCTTTTTTTTCTCGTGACAGTACAACTCTGACTATTAATAAATAAGCAAAAAATAATATATCATGAAAAATAGTTCTGCCTCAACTAAAAAAAGACTGCTATGCCACTTCAAAATTGTGTTTCGTAATTAAATAATTTATTTCTAAATTAAAACACAAATTAAATCACTATGCATCTGATAAAATCTTCTGTAATCTGAGATCAACTATATTTCATTTACGTTTTTGTTGTTTGACTGTATTAAAACAGTAATTGTGAAAGTGTGCAATTAACAGAGATGAAATATAAATTAGTTACAGTTAAAACAATCAATTATAACTGAAAATGTTTATAATTTCATTGCCAACGTTGTCTGGTTCTATGGAAATTCTTAATATCATAAATAAATAAAAGCACAATAAATTTTTAGCTGTTCATAAAATATAAATAAGTAAATAAACTATATTGTGTACAAATCATAGTGTTCACCAGCATGCAAGTGCAAGCTTATCCTTGATTATAATCTACATTTTAGTATAATTAATCATGATATCGATATCATTTCTTTTTATTTACGCATATAGTGACAATCAATTGACATCTTTTTTTTTCATGCTTAAGATAAAAAAAAGATGAGTGAATATTTTGAAAAACTTAAATGGACGTAGGGAATATTTAGAGAGTGTACGTAATATCATGTTTATAATTTATGCTATTTACAGGTATTAGAAATAATAGAAACAACAAATTTAAATTTATGGTAATATTCTGTCCAAGAATCATTCTGTTTAAATTAGATATGTAAGCCTTCGGCAAGACGTTTAAAGGTAAGATAAAACTGTCAGACAAACAAAGCTTGCTGTCTTAAACAAAGAAATCAGAATATAGTGGCTGGCATATTATGTCGAATTGCATATTTTATATATATTTCAGTGATCAAAAACTGATATTTGGCAGATAGAAAAACATGTCGATGAATCCAACCAGGAATTGCAATGTCAAGATAACAAGTTTTGTTTTCTTAGAAGCATAAAAATATCTGTTAAAATGCTGTAGTGGTTATGCTATTTGTTATCTATTTATTATATAAATGATTTATTTCCAGATCGGATTTCAATGTCTACAAATACTGGCGACATGGATCAATAATTCAGTATTCATTTGCATATTTAGGTAAAATGGCACCTACAACGCAAATTATGTATTACAATAGCATGATATCAACGTGTAAGTTATATAGAGGGTTACCGAGCCCAAATGGTCTGACTTTAAACCTCTTGCCCCTAACCGCTGCGGGTTTAATTCCAAGTGATAAATCTATATTATGGGCTTAAATGCCCGTTTGTGTCTGAAATAAGGCACAGAGAGCACACCAGGCCTTCTCCACCAGGAAAGATGGAAAGTCGACATATAACCATTTTTGTGGTTGATTCTACTTAAAACCCTAGGTAAAAGTGATACAGATGAAATCCTGAATGATTCGATGTTTTAAATATTAATGCAAACAACATCATGATTTATTTTTACTTTATGAACCAATTTCACAAAATAATTTTCTTTTCATTCTCTTAGAACATACAAAATATATTCATAAATAAAGATACTTGCGACAGAATTCAAAGGAACCAATTTAAACAAAGACAAATAAATTCATATTAATAAATTATACAGGTTTAATGAATGTAGCAAGATAAATCTGAAGATATTTGGTGCAAGTTCAGGAATGTATTAATAAAGCTTTGAGCATTTATCAAATGCATATTTTATTAAAAAAACGTACGTATTTCTGCGTGACATTTTTTTAAAGGCACCCTTTATAATAAGGTTCAAAAATCTTAAACATGAGAATTTTGGCGCTCTATGAAGACATCTGAATGGATCATATCAAATATAAGCGTTCTGACATAAAGGTGCCTTTTCAGAGATAAAAAGAGTCATTGTTTAACTTATTCTAATGTTGCATGCTAAAGTTAATAAAAAATACAAAACTATTTGATAAATGCAAAAAAATTATGAAAAACAAATTAAAGTACAAGCCGTCTTTAGAAGAAGATATATCACATTAAAAAAAAACAAGAAGCTAAGATAAAGCATTTGACTGTAATTCGGGCGACTCAAGTTCGATGCCCGGACGTTGCAAGTTACCTTCGTGATGATTGATAACGAAATCTTTTCTACTACCATCCGCACTGTACCTATGCTCTTGAATGTACAGAGGTTATCAGTTCCTTGCAAAAGTGAAGGGAACTAGTACTGGTACACTGCTTGACAGGCTGCCCAAGAAGGTTACAGTAGCTGACCTGTGCTCTGATTAATTCAAATTACTTATCTCGGTGTCGTGATCCGGGGGATAATATTCCAATAACAACGACTCAAAATAAGTCAAGCTGGTGCTCTTTTGTTTTTACTACCTCTTTGGACCACAACAATATGAAAAGTAATAAATAATATGATAAGAAATATACTTACTAGGCAAATTATAAATATAGTATACATTATAAAAATACTGTTGCTCTACAATCTGTATATTTGTCTTTTTTTTGTTATGTCAGTACTTTAAATCGTAACAAAATTATGTCATATATTTTGTTTTTGAATATATATGTACGTGTAGAAACAGCAACGTATTTTATGTAATACGATAAAGATGAAGTCAACAAGAGAATGATACCTTATAATGATATAACTATGCAAACTGTGCATAAAAATGTAAAAGAGCTATATTGTTTCACACAAGCCATTACAGACGAGTTACGGATAGGAGCTTGATCTTTTGTCGCGGATTCTATTTTTTATTGCACGATTGACGTTTTTGGAAGAAACAAATGTAAAAAAAAAATCTCGAAAATTGATAAAATTAGAATTTTGAAAGTTTCGACCATATGTGAATACGAAAGAAATGCGGTTTTATTGCACAGAAGAAGTGTAAATGACAATCTGATACGATTCGATTACATAGTGACGTTTTTGTAATAATTTACTCTTACACGGAAATAATTTATACTGTATGAATAACTTATGAAAACCAATTTGGTCAGAAAGAACTAGCTTAATTATCAAAAAAATAGTTAAATGAATATGAAACACATACAGCTTACAGTAAAGCATTATATGATATAATTATTCTCTAGTTGCTTCAAACACTGTGTTATTCATTATCGTTTATTCATTTGAAAATTGTCTTGTATTGTATTCAAAAACCACGAAACGGATCGTCTTTCTGGCGGCAGTTCTTTAAAAAACATTATAAAGGCTTTTACGCCGTAAAGATTTTTTCCTTGAATTAATGTTGCATCACTGTTCTTACAAAACATATTATCACCGGCCAACTTTCGGAATTAGCTTTGAATACTTTGAATACTTAATTTACCTTTATATGCATTCAGATTAACTGTCTAGCTTCTTTTAACACTCAATGTCACACGCATGAGTTTTTACCTAGAAAAAAGGGAGACTAAAATTATGTAAAATGCTATTCAATATTACCTCGTTGATGGATGTTACTTATCCAAATTTTATGACAATGTCATGGTTGTTCAATTGCCGGTTTTGATCGTAAATGTTATAAAGTATTACCTGTTACTTCATAAAACACTAACTGTAAAACATAATAACTATGATGCTTTGGCACAGTATATCACAACAATGTTACTGTGGTATCGAACTATATCAATATTTTTTTGTGAAAGATCACCTTACTTATTGTTTTAATAAGAGAAAATAAATTTTATTAAACTTAGTAAATTGTATTAAACTAATTAAGTTATACGAAGATATAATATCAGTTTGTTATAGCTAAGTGAAATGACACTGGTTTATCATATGACATCAGAATATATCGTTATTATAAGGTGAATATTTCATAAAAAACTAATGTTGTTTAATTATAAAACGGCGAAGAGCATGTATTTCAGTTTGTTTTACCAAGACTTTGTTCAATTAAAAGGTTTTCCTTACAAAATAAGCTGCTTAAAGCTTCATTTGTCTCGCTTAATTCAGGCAATTATGCAACCAAAATGTCAAAACGTCGATGTCTTAATGGAAATCTGTTTACAGAGAAAGAACAACTCAGAGTTAATTACATTGTACGTCAAACTTAAATGTCAAAACAGCTTTAAACATAACAAAATATAAAAATTTTGTCTGGTGTCATTAAAATAGGATTAAAACTGTAGGATGAAACAATTGACATTTTTCTTCATACGAATGTAAAACGTATACTTGAGACTGTGTATAAAACTTATTCATCACTTAATTATTAAGAGAAATTAAGGAACTTAAATGAAGAAGCTTTATGTTTGAAAGTCTAATCAAAGAATATTTTTTACAAGTAAAGAAATATTATTCAGGAGCTGATTAAGAAAAAACGACCCGCAATATTCAGGTAAATGGTCGAAGACACATTTTAAATATAATGCAAAAAGGTAACTTTAAATCAGCAGAAGATCTTAAAGTATATATCAAATGTGAATCAAATAATGTATACTTGTGCATTATCTAATAAACCAAAAAGTACAATTATCTAAATCAATACCAAGACGTTAACTTTGAAATTTGCCTGTGCTGGATATGACTTATTATCCCTGCTAAAAACAAAGAATCTTGAAAAGAATTAGAAACAATCTTAATTAATATGACAAACAAATCTTTGTAGACGCTTTATCTCAACTTCTTTAAATGAATTTTACATATAAGTCCGACATATACAATATATCCAGCGAACGTAGCAAGATGAAATTCTATATCAACTGTGCATAAAAAGGAATCAGGGACTTTTGATGGCTCACACAGTAGACCATACTTATTTTCTGTTGCATTTACGTGTTTACATGTTAAAGGAACGGACAGAATAAAACAAGTAAACGTTGTCTGGTAAATATAAACAGCATAAACTTGCTAAAATATAAAAATGCGTGAACTAGAGCATTTCGCCACGATGTATCAAATTTCTGATAAAGACTCCTATAGGAATTCTTTTTGCAAGACAAATTTTGTAACACTCTTTAGATTGTCTTGCAAAAATTGGTGACTTTGAAAACTTTCGGCGTTCGGCGTTCAGTGTCGGTGTCCCCCTCCATGAGTTGCTTGGTCATATGGGGGTTGCGTTCATTGAACGCCGCCTTTCCTTGTTGATCTTGTTTATCATATTTTACCATCTCTTACCAATGTATTGAAGGATGGTTGGAACAATAAGACACCATAATGAAATTGATAATGATAGCAGACTTGTTTGTGACTATTTCAGAAAGAAAAAATGTATATTACCTTTGATTTTAAGAACTGAATGTTTCTGTCTGTAGACAGACGACCTCTCACGTATTGTTTTGAGGCCCACATGGAAGATCGGGAAACTGAATGTGTAAGCCTCGTTAAATAAAGTCGTTACTTACTTACTTACTTACTTACTATAGTTTCTTTTATAAGATTAATATTTTGCTGATTATAAACCACACACTGTAGTTTTTCACAGATTGTGAAGGATCAAAATGCTTATTATAAAATGGCAGTATTATGTCTTTATAGTGACATGCCTTATTAAATGAGGGAAGCAGGTATTGACATCAGACTTTATAACAAATTTACGTTTATTATTATCTTTGAAAATATATCCAACTCTCTTTGAATTAAAAACCCGCTGAGTCTATGTCAATTTAAACACTTTTATTACAAAATTGGACTTACATATACGGTTATTAAACTTTATATCAGTATTTTGAAGAGATATAAATTTAGAGTGTTTTTACAGTTTACGTTATCATAAAAGCGCTGGAAACACTAACACTTTTTTTCTGTACTACAAAATGGTCAGTCTTTATCTCTAATTTTTGAATTAAACATAATCTAAGACGAGTCTGTAAGAACGCCACAGAAACCTTAAATGTCTATTACTTTAAGCACAACATACGGGCATTTGGGAATTTTATAGAATGTTAGACAAAAAAAAAACACAACAACTCTTCAGTTGAATTTTGCAACGACCAATTATCCTGGGTGTATAACAAAACATCTATAATTAGGAGGCATAATGTGGCAAGGATATTACATGACTTGTTTTTATCCTAAAATATACCGGAAAAATTTGTTATGAATTGGAAATAATTGTGTAAACACTAGAAACTTCATGTGTGTGAATCCATCCTTCAAAAAAGCAAGGAAAACAAACAAACAAACAAAAACAACAACAACAACAATTTCAAGATATAAAATTTGGATAATAACAATGCAATACCGTTGTTCACTAAAAAATTGTCATTCTTATGAAATTGGCAAAAATGATTTTAAAATGGCAAATTTAATCTTAGATACTTTCAGAGTACGTACTTTATGTTCTAATTACAATAACTTTTATGCAGTAAATGTAATAATGTAAATGTTAATTTGTTGCAATTCAATATAGACAAATGTATTTGTTTCTATCTTTAACCGATTGTTTATTTGTCTCTCTTCAAAAAACAATTCGCTCTGGAAAATTAAATTGAAGTGTATGTGTAGAACTATTCAATTAGCTGAAGGTTTAATTTTAAATACATCACGATAATGTTTTGAGAAAAGAAAAGAAGATTTGTTTTACATTATTTACTTTTAACACGTCCAACACACAATGACATAATATAAAAATGCAGATTTGTCCGTCATTATAAAGTAATTTAATACAAATGAGTATCCACTTAATTATCTTAACACACTGATGTTATATAGCAATTTTAAGGGACTCCACTGAGGTTTTTTGACATGATGGGACTGAAAATATTTTTTCCAGATAATTGTACCATTTGATGTAGGTTTAGACCACTAATCTTTGTGCAAAATTTCAAATCGAAAATTTTTCGAAACATTAGGATTTCAAGATCGTTCAGATAAAATTAACACATACACTTGGTCACTTCTGCTGTTGTTGTGGTTGCCCCTAGGAAAAAGCAGACATATTTTTTATAAACCTGGCTTGCAAAAAATTCAACACTCAGAGCTATTTTCTTGCATAAAAAACAATTTGTGATTAACGTAATTATATATGTATATATGTATATAAAGCGTGTTTGAATTCAAAAAGCCGTTTGGACTGTCTCTTAATCGAAATGTTGTCTTATAAATTCAATCGGCAGTCTGAGAAACCTATAAGCTTTGAAATGCAAAACAATTTTGATTTGTTTTCAAATCTTCGAAATTTCTTGTTTTTATCATTTTAAGTGAAAAAAGATTAAATGTTATCAATGCCTTGAGGTGATTTGTATTTGCGTTCAGATTGAGACATAATCGTTCATTGGCAATGTCATTGTGTTTTTAAGCTTCATGATATAAGTTTGATATACGAGAGTTAAATAAGAAACATTAAAGCCAAGGAACTTTAATTGTTGCGTATTAATTGTTAAATACAAAGCTTTCTTATCCATTCGTCAAATGAATAAATATTTTTCATTTATTTAAATTCATAGCTTTATCAGTTTATTGATGAGTTTGAAAATGAAGCTTCTCTTGTATATTGATATGCTCCTTAATTGTTTCTTTTATTTGTCATAAGATTGAACTGTAATAAATGAGTACTTTCTTTCGTATGAATTCTTAAAGCCTTTTTAAGACAAATGTTTTGCATTTATATCTATGTTCTGTTTGTTTGCATTTCTGAATCTGAACTCCGATTTTAACACGTGCGGTTATGCTTTGTCTGCAATACGTTCACAAACCTGAACACATCAGTCAATTGGCATACGATTTTGCTGAGTCTTTTAATCAGGGGTTGTGTTAGAAAATTCATCATGTGTCACGTTCATCATCTCTCATGCCCTTTTGCAGTATTTACTCTGAGAACAGGGAATGACTAAAAACATGTCAACACTGATAAAAGCACAATACAATACAAAACCTTACACTTGTTACTTCGACCATAAAAAGAGAAAAATGACCAATGTTCATATACATGTAATATATATTTGCAGACTTTCACACCCGAAGAATTGAAACAAACATACCTTATTATATTTCGACAATTAGTGGTAAGCTAAAAGCCATGAGCAACCGATGTCTCTTGTCATCTCGTGTCCCTTGTACTATCGAATTGAATTTAATAAAGAAAAAGCTGAATACGACTTTTAATTTAAAAGTAGTTTTTCATTTTATTTTTCAATTGTTTAAATTCTGTAGGTTGTTATTTGTTTTTCAAATGGAAAAAACAACAATTTATGGAAGAAACAGAACATGAATAAAAAAAACGCATGAAATAAAGTATTATGCCAGCTTTTATAGATATATTCTGACTCGTACTACTTCCGGGAATTCAGTGTCAAGATAAGTAAATATTTGAATAAAAGCAGACACGCGTCTTTGAATATTTATGAATATTTGCATTCCCTTTACGTATGTTTGAATACGCTCTACGTGTTAACAGCAGTCATGTTTTCTCATGCTTCGTATTAAGCATTAGACGATCGTGATGAGCTGAACGTAATGTACAAACTAGTACATAAAGAACACCACCATCGGTACATGTAACCAGTAACCAACACAACGAAACAAAAATAAATTAACAGTTATATATAGATATATACAAATCAGTTAATTAAAGAAATCTGTTAAAAGAGTGATCCCTAGGAAGCATTAAAACAGTAATTGTATAACAGTTGCCGACTCGGATGGGCTGTTTTTAAGACATTATAATTAAGTTTAGTTTAGAAACAGATTTACAATTTAACAAGGAAATAAATAATACATAAATACCATGAATGAATAGCCTTTGTTTAACATGCATTATCCGCTTTTAGCAACTTCATACAATCTTAACAATGGGTTTAATATCAGCCGAGTTCCGTTCTCGTTACAAATCTCAGAGGGGAATTTCTAGAATTAACCCTTTCACTGCCATAGGGACGGCTTAAGCCGACCCTGTTATTTTCGGCGTATTTGCCATATGAACGGCTTTAGCCGTCCATATAATAATACATGTAATAATAATAATAATAAATATAATAATAATAATAATATAAATAATAATAGATATAAAGAAAATTATACCATCAATAATAATTATTATTATACTAACAGATTTTGGAAACATATGTAATTATTTTAAATACTAATAACAAATAATAATAATTATATTAATTAATAATATAGTAATTTCTAAGAAAATCTTCTGGCAAATAGGGGAAAAAATTTTAAAAAAATTTAAACCTCGGGCAGCAAAAAGGGTTAAGACTGATTTCCCAAAAATGACCCCTTGAAAACCATTTCTAAAAAACCCTTTAATCACCCTGTCGGGAAAATTTGGGGAATAAAAGCATCTTTTGGTTTCAGGAATCAAAAAAAAAATGGGAAATCTTCCCAATACATTTTTTTTCTTGTTTATTTTGTAAGGGGGTTTAATTTCTGGATTTTTCAAAATTTGCCCAGTGAAAATTTTTTTCTTTTTTCGGGGTTTCTCAAACCCTTTTAAAAGGAAAAATTTCCCCATGTAATCTTTTTATTTTAATTTAAAGGATATTTACAAATAAACTTTTAAAAATTTTTAATGTTTTAAAAATGTCATAAATTTTAACAAAGTTTAAACAACATTAGGGTTTAAATTAAAAAATTATAAAATTTGATTTTTTTTATTATAACTGAGCATTGTAAGCAGTCATCAAATTAACGTGTTGAAAGCTGTCTACCCTTTTCACTGAAACTAGATTAACATGGCTATCTTTCTATAACATCTACAAAAGACAAGGAATTGATATATCAATGACGTTATAATAATTCAAAAAAAAGATGATTTATCAATGGCAACGCTAAAATTTGATCGAGCAATGATAACGTTAAAACACCGCTGAAAATTTAAAGACTGAAAAGAATAACAAGATTCAAAGTGTATTTACTCATGAAAAGGTTGAGATTCAACGACTACTGACAACGTAAACAGTGGATTAAATATTGACATCGTGAAAAGCTGACCGACCGATAGAAACAATTGATAAAGCTATATCGATTACAATGAACTGACAGATTACAATGCTTTTATGTTGATTTTATATTTTTGTGAGAAAAAACGTGTATGCCTTTTGATGTCAATTAAGCATTGAATTATTGTATACAACTAATTATAGCCCTGTAAATTAAACATGTTTAACAATTATTGTGGTTAACATTAATTATTATACTAGCAAAGAAAAGGAAAATTTATTGGATTGCATCATGATGATAAATGTATTCTGTGCAAGACCTGACAGCAAAGCATGCGAGACATTTATGTTTGTTTATGATAATTAGTTACTTTAGTTTACCCAATAGCATATTAGAAATTTCCAGACCATGGTGTGCCTATTAACACATTGCTGACGTATGTTTGACTATATAAAAGAATGACATGCGCGTCTGTTCTAATAATGTTAGATGGAGTGTGAGTGAATGAATGAAAGAAATTATTTATCATATTTTTTTTAAAGCCCGTTTTGCCCCCACATTCGGTTTTTAAATTTTTAAAGAAAAAATTTGGAAAAAGGGAAATTTTAAAAGTTAAAAATTGTGAATTGTTCCCAAAAGTTTAAATTTTCAGATCCCCCAATTTGGGATTTCAACCAAACGTAAAAGTACCGCCCAAAATGGTCAAAATATTTTCATGAAAAAATATTCCCTTACTTTTGTCAAAACATTTAAAAAACATTTTTAATTAAAAACCTTTAATATTTCATCTGTTTACCTTTCTGAAAAACTTAGTACATTTTTTCCGCATTTTTTGATTTTATGGGAAAAATTTTTTTTCATCTGGGGCCCTGCCCCCTTTTTAAAAATGGGAAAAGCTATGTGAAATTTTTGGGTCATTTTATAAACGTCACATTATATTTTGTCGTATTTTCATTAAAGCCCATGTTTATTATTTTCAAAAAGTTTTAAAAATTTTTTTGAAAAGCATGTAAAATTTTACAACAAAAAACTTCCTATTGGTTTTGGGTTTTTCTAAAACTTTAAAAAAATTTCCCTTTTCCGGGAAATCGGCCAACACCCCTGTTTATGCTTGGGGGGTTTTTTAAAAAAATCATCTCCCGATTTTTGGAAATTTTTGTTAAAACCCCAAAAAAAAAAAAGGGGGGGAGCCTTTTAAAAAAAATTGTTTCATGTATTTGCTATGTGTTTTGTTACATCAAATTTAAATTTTAAATCAAATAGCTGGCATAACAAAATGCAAAACATGCCCCGGTTTTTTTAAAATGTTTTTCAAAGAAAAATTGGGATAAGGGAAAAATTAAACAAAGCAAAAATCTTTTTAAAAGTTTAAAATTTGCATTTTTCCGCCGAAATGACATACCCAATTTTCCACAATTTTTGGGGAAGAAAAAGAAATGAATTTTATTTTTAATTGGGTTTTGGGGTTTTTTTAAATTTTTTTAAACCCGAAGGTAAAAAAAATATTAAAATTATAAAAAAAAGCTATAATGCGTATTATTAATAGGAATTTCATAAACTACTTAGTTTTAAAGAACAATGTTCAAATTCAGTAAAACTGTATACTATAAATGTAAATTCACCGATTCCACTCATTCAAAATGTCATTACATTGTCTTCACACAAAAAAAATAAATGTAGAAATAATAAATATCCAATATTTGTCCATTTTATGATGATACATGCTTTATTCTTTTATAAAATGTTGTAGACAAAGAGAGAAGGGAGCTTTATTGTTTCAATCTAGCCAGTAAAATAGAACATCCCGTGATATCGTAAGAGCATTTACTCTGTTATAATTTCTTTCTGAATTAGTTTATGTTACCTGGGTGTTATTCATGTTAGAAGAGAACCTTTAAAACGGCTTTCTGACGGCACTTGTTTCAAACAAATTATTTAGGGCGTAACAGATTACATTTCATTTATAAATAATGTTTTTTTAGAAATGGTATACTGAAGAGTACAAAAACATTTTATAAACAACATCCAGTAAATATTGCATTGATATGTAACAGAAGACACATTACGCATCAGAAAAAAAAAATTGTTGTTCTTTAGGAAAGGCAAACATGCATGTGTTTTATTAAATTTAAAGATGTGAAGAAAGTAGCGCTGAAAATTAAAGTTGCTGTCGTTAAAGTAACAAAATATAAAATGGGTATCGAATTTGCTAGGTAATTGGCCACGGCATATGTTTTTTATTGGTTGCGGCTTAAAAGTCAAAGCGGCCTATACATTAATTTATTTTTACTGATTCTAAATGTCTAAATGCAAAAACCATTAGCTATGTGATTAACATCAGAACATGAAAGAGATGTATGAAAACCCAGTTTTAAGACTTCCAAATAACAAGCACAAAGAGACATACCATACTTTTATAACTGATATTATTGTTTGTCAGGCAACAAGTCACACTTTTATATGAATCTATAAAGATTGAAATCCTGGTATTTGTATACCCCATTGCATGTTCACTTTACGATATATTGCAAAACAAAAATGAACAGATGAGGATCAGGGTAAATAATCATCTAATTTAAAAACAGTTTAAAATACTTATTTTTTAGAATGTTCATAACAAATTAAACCAAACAAATAAATGAGCATTGTGCCTTTTTCCAAAAGAAATCCATTTGTTATCTGTATATGTCTGATACTGCGTATTAATCACGCGTACCGGACAGAGCGGCCTATATGATTCTTTGTTTCAGTTGGTGTGCAGCGGCTTATTGTCCGGGGAATGTGGTAATATTTAGATATATTCATTCAAAATATTAAATCAATTTATTTTTACTTATTGCCAAAGTGCAACATAAGTAAAATATTGTTACGGTAATTTTCCAATGAGAATCGTATTGGTAACTTAAACACGACACAAATAATAAAAAACGTTACAATGAAAAGCTTTTTTGTTGCATTATTAGTCTAAAATATATATTTAACTCGAAGTGAGGAGTGTCAAAGTATCAATCAATATAGTCCTTTGCAAACCCCCGTATCTTTCGAAAAGCATTTGTTAACATAACACATGTTCTCACAGTCTTTATTATCCTAAAACAACTTTAAACTGATACATTTCCAAACCAATTATGTTTTATTATGATAATGGTGTACTTCAGAAGCGCCACCAAATGATAAAACTGTCAGACAGTTCATCATGATGGTAATAACCTTTGAAACCATTAGGTTTTCCTTATCAACGAAACGTTATAAGTTTAGGAGCGTAGCTGTAACAAAATTCATTGATGATGACGATTGTAAATTATCATTTGTTTTCATTCTTTGCTCTTAATTCCTCTTCAAAGTCCTTAATTCTTCTGTTAAAGAATGAAGAAAAAATTGAAAGGTATTGATAATTTCAAAGAAAAAAATGAAAATGAAATACGATGTGAAAAAGGAAAATAAATAGAAACCACCATGATCATTTAATTGTAAAGTTCAACGTTCATTTTAAATTAAGAGAAGCTTGTATTAAGAGTTTTTGATTTCGAAAAAATGTTGTTGCACAGACTCACTACACAAACAACAACAACAAAACGAAACAAAACAAATGTATGCATTATATTTACCACCAAAAATGATGTTTATAATAGATGTAATGTTGTAGATTTACTTTAGATCTGAGTTATATGATAGAAACAGTTCCTTTTATCCCCAAATAGTATATTTAAGGCTTTAAAATACTTGAAATGCTGCACACGCAGATAGATGGTACAATATTTTAAAAACTAACATAGTCACTTAAAATTGTAGCAACAGCTTAGTTGTTTAAGCACTAAGAGATCGCGATGAAATATTAACTAGGATATGTTTTGTTTTTGTTTTGTAGAACATTCAATTTATTACGTGCATTGCATATTACTGCTATTATATTCTTAACGTTGTACACTTATATAATTATATGCCTATATGACCAATATTCTTTAAAAAAGAAAAAATGTGTATAAATTTGAGAATAATATAATTGTTTGCATGTGCCTGGATATTTATTGGTCACCAAAGTAAATTTTCAATTATGGTTATTCCCAACTTTTATAATTATTAGCATGGTGGACGAAGCGATAATATAATTGTTAGACAAAAATACACTAACGGCGGACAGAAATTCCTTTAAAAAAATGACATAGCTTACAACATGCTTAATTTGTAATGCCTATCCTATTGGCTGTCGATATCGTATGTGTCAACAGCGTTATTTAATGACGAAACTATTTAGAAACACTTTATTCCGTGTAGACAACTCAAACGCTACAGGTACATTTATACACTTTCAAACAGTAATAAATCTAGAAGCAACTACTGATCAATATGATTTAAGGTTGAAAACCAATTGATGATGACACTTAATACCTTGTTCAATCCCTGTGTTCAATGTTTTATTATCGAGAACAGCATCAAAATACTTGTCCGTCAGACAATTTATCTTGTCTGGCAATTACTTGTTTCACATGAAAGAAGATAAAAAAGAACTAAGAAATTGCTTAAATAAAAGCTATTTTCAACCAAACAAATAATCAGTTTTGTCTGGCTTCGTTTCCATTTGCATTTTTATAATAAAATCGGACAGTGTTACTAGGATTTTATTGTTTGGTTATTGAAATAACATGGAACAATATTGCCCGAAGCATTATAAAAGAAATAATTATAATTAATCTGTATTTTGTGCAGTACTGAAGCCTTTGATATGCATTGCATTAACCTGTACGCACCCGTTGTTTTGTAATCATCATTGGACACTAAAAGGAACTTCATGTCATTTGTTTTATTCTGTACAAACATCTGTTATAATAGTTGTTAATTAGTACCTTTGCTTCTAAAGAAAAAAGTGTCGAACGTGAAATGAGTTTTGATAATAATTGGCAACATTTAGACTATGTGGTACTTTGAAAGATTCCTCCAATACAAAAACACTATAATATTATAATATTATGTACTATTATTGCAAATACACAACAACAACAACAACAAAAGACGTAGCATATCTAGTCTTAATTGGCCTTTAAATGTAAATATTGGATTTTCAGTTAAGCTAAGAATTGCCACTTTTCATTTACACAGCTAGTTGTGATTACAAGTTATTTCACCCAGAATTGTCCGAAATCAGTAAGTATTCTCAGCCTCATTTGCTATTTCTGACAGATATGAAAAAATATGAGGATTTTTTTTAAGTCAATATAACGCATACGTGAGTTATATTATCTCCATAATTTGTTCGTATACTGCCTGTAATAAAAAGGTTTATTTCCGGTGGTAAATATCAAGTAGGTGATAATAAGACCGGTTGTTCGTACGGTTAGTTTACTAGTGTGTGTTAGAACCATAATGTAAGGCATTTATTTTTAATATTTGGAAGGCATGTTTAAACCCAATCTTGTAAAAATATATTTTTTCGAAACAATTGTTTCCAATTGCTTAACACACATGTCATCAGACCCTTCACACGTTTGGAAGATGTTTTTTTATAATGTCGACTTAACCGTTTCATGAATGATGTTCCTAATACAGTAATATAATTTGATATGCACTTTTCTCCAACGTACTTGGTTTTTTGTCTTATGAATGGAAGAAGTTATTTGTGATTAATGCATGCAGTTGTCAATACTTCTTTATTAATTATTTTCCTTACCACCAATTTTTTCCTGATTCAAAAGAAAGTAAATAAGTA
Source organism: Ruditapes philippinarum (assembly GCF_026571515.1). Taxonomy (NCBI): domain Eukaryota; kingdom Metazoa; phylum Mollusca; class Bivalvia; order Venerida; family Veneridae; genus Ruditapes; species Ruditapes philippinarum. The sequence continues at coordinate 266,516 of NW_026856323.1, read as the reverse complement.
GTGCTAATATACTTTGAAATATTCTAAAGAAAAATCAATTTTACGTTAAACTTGTTGCTGTTACTTGTCAGTAAGCCAAATAAAATCGAGTTGATTTCGGTAATCATGTATTAATTTCCCTTTTAAATTCAAAGTAAACTAAGTTAAAAAAGAAACACGCAATGAAATTTAAGCCAGCTTATGACGGTGCACGAACAAACCATAAGGTCATACCCTTGACAGAACAGAGGTTTTTCTAATAATTCTCTTTGATTGTGATAACCGTCATATCTTGCACAAGGGGCATCATTAAAGTTTTAGCCTTGCGAGCTGCAAAACATTATAAAAATGGAACTCGCTTGCTTGTGCAATGAATCCAAGACCAAATAAGATTTTAACAGTTGTATCAGTCTGAAACAAAAATATAAATCAAGTTAATTTATGTTTTTACGTATTTATACTATTTTCAATACCAATCACGTCAATTTTTCAATACTTTTATCATACGTTTACAAACGTATATAAATATAATATTGTTGTTTGACCTAATATGTTACACTTTAGTAAAACGCTGATTTTATTTAAACATGTATGATAAGAACTAGTGACGGCTCTTTCTCGGGAATGACTAGCGTTACCGTTACTTTTATGCTTTACCTTGGAATTAAAGGAAATTAAGCGTGTCTTTGTATGATGAGTATTTTTATGGCACTTTGTTTAGTTTTAACGTTTTACATTTAATTAATTATATGCTAATTAATACATATTTTTTTCAAGCCTTTTAACAATTGACTCGCTCTTACAGAATTGTTCTTAAATATATCGATAAATAAAAAAAGTTATATAACCAAACTTATTCAGAGACTGTTACGACAGGAAAGTGCTTTACTTCTGTGTTGACATACTTGTCTTGACTTTCTGAAATTTTGATTCCATCACATTAAGTGTTGCAGATTGAACAACGCTCAAGTCAGTGCTAGAGGGCGTATAAGTCGTAGCCACTACTGAAGCGAGGCTGGAAGTTTTAAAAATATAATTCTATTGTTGTTATCATTTCCGAGGTGTCGCAACTTTTCAAGTGTTTTTTACTTCTCAAAAACTGGTGTGAAGTGCCACGTGATAGCCGTAAAACGTACTTCACGTCAATTTTACTAGACTGAAGATATCGTTCTGGTTTGGTCGAGATCATCGAGCTGCTTAACACATTTACTGCTGCATATTGAGATAAAGAAGGCATACTACAACAAAACAGTTTTGGATGGTCGGGGGTATTTATTTATTTTATTCTGTCACGATTGAGTGCACATCTATTGTTATACTAGAACAACAGCCTCAGGCAACCAATTTTTGTCGCAGTGATCTAGATCGTTGATACTGTCGCCAGTTTAAATACTTGTGATGGCGATATCGTTTTAGACGCATGTTCATTTTTCTATTACGAACAAACAATGTTCGTTAAATTGGGACTCGGTCGTGATGTTCTATGAACTTTTTTTCTGATTTAATAGCCGAATGGTCATTTTGTAATCACAATATGGTGTTTTACGGTAAGCTTTACAAATTATTTGTTCAACCTCTAGCAAATGCGTCAGGAAATTGATTCCTGTTTGCTCAGTGGTTTAGAGCGTTGATTACTTTGCTTGTTAGCGAGTTGTCAAAAGTATCAATAAGTTATCTTTGCGTTAAAAATACATAGCCCTAACGTTTACATAGATGCAAGTACATATGTTAAAGAATTTGAAAAAAACTTTACAATACATGACAATAACATACATCCAACCAATCTAACATTTACATTATGTTAATACATGTTCATAAATAAAAGTTTAATTTTGCCTGTAACACTCACATTCAAGCAATCAACTTTACATTTGATATACATAGATAAGTACTAAAATTCTTGAAAAGTAGCTCATGTTGTTATTGAAACATTAAGGAAAATTTTTGAAGTTCTTAAATTGTTATTGCATACTACCCACCTGCACATCCTAACATGCTAATGTGCATATTCTCTATATATCTTGCAACAATAATTATCTGCATACCAAAATTCTAACAAATAAAACATAATGCACTCTTATTGTGATGTTATGCGAATGACGTATTATCTGTGTCAGTATGTTTTTAGTATTTCAGACAGGCATTCAATCATAAGGTAACGCAAGATATTACTCCCCTGAAAGATACCGTTATTGAAGACAGTTAACACAGTTAAAAAGTTCGGGTTATTAAGACGAAACTTACTTTTTATGAGAACCATTGTTTGCCTTAAATTAAATAAATCATAAAAAGTTGCATCCACAAATCTACAAAATAAATGTACGTTCCGATAATAAAAATATCGTTCTCTTTAACTACATGACACATTTAATCAAAAGTCATACATTGCATTGCAGTTAAGACAATCAATTGTTCCACATAAAATGTACCTCACTTGTTTCAAAGAAAAATGAACGTACCAACAAAACAATATGGACAATGTTTTTTCATGAATGAAATAAACAGCCAAAAAAGTCGCATATAACATCTGAGCTAAATTTAGAATTGTCACAGTTTATAAGCATTACATATACAAAAGAAGAACATTGATTTAGGAGTGAATTTCAAATAGATATTTAGGGCGATGATAGAAGCATATCAACCATTATAAGTAAAGTAAAATTATTATCATTAACACAGGCGTTGTAGAAATGTTGTACTTTTGTATGAGGAATAACGCTGCAAACTAAACGTTGTAAATTCTTTAAGATATGACCTTCCTAATGTATTCCCTCCGCTTTGAAAATTACCCAAATAAGCTTGAACTACTGTTTAGTATATTGAATCTTATTGTCGAGGGTTCAAACCCAAGAAGAGTCAATTATTTCTTTCTTGTTTTTTTTCTTTCTTGTATCACAATTTATGTATCTCTCATATCCTAATTAAGGTGACAATGTGGTTAATTTTAATTATTTAATTAAATATAGGTTTATATAGGCTTAATAATGCTAAGTCTAATAACAAGTATGTTACCTAATATTTTCAAAATGCAAAAAATTCAAAACTAGATTGTAAAAGTATTTAATATTTTACAAGATCACCCAATATACTTTTGAGAAAATGTAGGCTTGCGCTCATTTAATTAACTTTTAGGGTTTTTTATTTTGTCTCTCTTAGTAGTAAATTGGTCAAACACGTGTTAAAAATGGGTGGGGTAGGGTAACATTTTTATACATATGTCATCAATTTTGTTTAGAAACAAACATTTTCCTAATGTGGATTGTGACCAAAAATTAATGGGAAAAATATTTATAAGGATGATATTGTACATTATTTAAAGGTTCTTTATTGCTGAAAAAGAACCCTCTAGCATCCAAGATTAAATTCAGAAAAGTGGCCATAACTCGTTTGGCATACATGTGTCCTTTAAGGTAAATATATGACCTATGTTGTCAAATTTTCAGTTCCTTATAGTGCCCGTGGGGATGGCCATACCTTAAGAGTAGCGTTGTTTTTTGTTTTTTTGTTTGTTTTTTTTTCACTTTGAACAAAAGTCTTAATTATGTACAGCATTTGGCCAAATAATGTATTATTTTAATTCAATATAATACTAGTCGTATGTTTGTTTTGTATTTACTCGCTCCCTCCACCACTCCCATCCCCACCCCCCAAAAAATAAATTATAAAAAACAAATAATATTATAAAGAAATGTAAGAAAATAAATAAATAAAATAGAGTGAATGACATGTGATGCACAACACCTGAGCTTCATGCCGAGGGATAAACATGTACTAATCCCTTTTGGTATATAGCGTTTGCATGGTTTCGATGATACATAAAGTTAACATGCATACACTTTTTCTGAATTATTTACAAGTTCAAAGACAATAAAGCTATTGACAAATATACCCCTTGACAATAATAGATAGTCACTCCTTCATGCACATTATGTAAGGTCATCAATAATAGCTTATCTTTGCGCAAATCACATTACTTTTTCAGTTGATCTAACCACAAAAGGTTAATTGATAAATGCCGTACTCAAATCCTTTAAAAGTAGTTCATAATTGGTTTTGACCCTTTGAAATTAAGTAATAAAATAATGCTGTGCATTAGGGAACAATTGTGGAAATTATAATTTAAGCCGCCACCCGCATGTCCTAATCTCAAACCGTTCTCCAATTTGCAACAAACCGAAGCCGAACAAAAAGTACAATGTAATTGCATTCTTATTCTGGTGTTTTCGAATTACGTATAATCTTGTCGGTACGTTATAAGTACTCCAGACAACGCCCAATTACCTAACAACAGAGTGAAGATAATATTTTCCTTAAATATAAAATTACTGAAAAAGATGTAATAAAAGTCCAATTCGCTATCTTATTGGACAAAATCCTCTTTTGGTGAGAACGGCTATTTTTCTAATCATAAAAAGTAACATTTTCAAATGAATGTTCGAATTATGAAATTATCATTTAATATTAACAACTTATCAATCTTCATCCGTTGCAATGCTGCTTAAACTAAAAGTAACAAAAAAATTTGGAAGGAGTTTTTCTATGGATTAATTAGAAAAAAAGGCGCATATGACAATTGAGGTGAATTTAGAAATGTGTATGGACGTGTTCGAGAATAAAAATGTGAAATATGGACAGCTTTGTTATAGACCATGATATCACTCGTCATGAACACTATTAAATTTTTTGAATAATTCAAAAGCCAACGAGTATGTACTTTGTTAACCTCAACCTGACTTTTTATTACAAAGATAGCTATTCAATCAAAAGGAACTTTTTAACAAATACAAGAATAGTTATATGGCCACTACTTCACACTTTAAGATTATAAAGATGTGAATGGCAGTTTCAAGTAATAACTTTAAGGACGAATGAGACGCAAATGAAGCGTTATGATTATAAAGGAACGGTTACCATGACTGACACTAAAGTTATGGTTACATAAAAACTAGTGTTACATAATTTCCCTTTAATTCTTATGTTCATAACATTCCAGATTTAACTAGAATTTAGATTGCAAGTTTAGAATGAATGTTTATAATAGTATGAATAATTTTTATAATATAAAGTAATTGACCATTATATTACAAAGAAACAAGCCGATCCAGTCAAAAAAAATAAATATATATACTTTATAAACTTAGACATAAAGATTGTTCTATTAAATAAAATGTAAAACATATGTCCCACTCGTTACTTTTAGACACGCTATCCTTCAGTAGTAGTCAAAAATAAATTAATGTGCTTATTAACAAAACAAAGTAAGTTAGTTTAATCAGAAAATACAAATAACTCAAACATTTAAGAATTAATGCATGTTCTTGATAACATAAATATCATAATTTGTATAATATTTTATATTGAAATTATGATAATATTTCACGTCAGCATTTTCAATAATAAGATAAATGATTTATTTGTTTTCAGCACAGAAACAAATTAAAGAAGTATACGAGGTATGTTCAAAAAGTTCGTGGATTTTTGTTGTCATTTTTTACTTGGTTCATAAAAACACCTTTAGTGGATATGAATCGAAAGAGTGTCTTTATTTCTAAAAATAAGATTTACTTTTATTGTTAACTTTTATTTCCTGTACGAGTTATGTGCACTTTAATAACCATGGCAACGCAACATCGGCGCACGCCGAAATTTTTATATAATGTTTAAATATAAACAAATGTTGAAACAAACTTAATGATTGTTTTATGAAGTAAAAAACAAGTAATCATCTATTGATATTTAAATGACATAAATCTGAAATTTGACGTCGTTTTGACGTTGAATAGCTGAACAAATAGGTTTTGAGCAGCAGTAGACAGACGGGTAAGTTGGAAAGTATAAGGCCCGTTTAAAAACTAGAAATTCGCTCTTTCTGAAAATTTTACCAATAAATGTGGGATACTCCTTTATATTTTTATGATGTGATTAAAGTGACGAAGAACAATGAGTTGGCGAGCAAGTCTCTTGGTTTCAGGTCGCGCAAGCGATTCAAATACGGCAAATACATCCTCACAGACAAAAAGGGTGACGGATAATTTTAGCGGTAAATTGTTGGGACGTTTGTAACGTCAATTGCAAAGATCTGCAGAAGTCCAGACATTATGAAGTTTTTGCGAGATGTCCGACATGTTTAATTTCTGCATCGGGTCTATGCATTCAATTCTGACAAAACAATTTAATTTAATTAAAATGATATTTTATTTCATTCATCAGGATATATGCGTATTTACAATAAATAATTGTAGTTATCATTTGTATTACGTGTATTTACCCTTGTCCGTTTGATAATTAATGCTAGACGGTGTTCAGTAGATTTACCGCATAAGATAATTTTCAGTTAATAAAATATTTTTCTTTATCATTGATAATCATATTGTTTAAAGATTGGACGAGGGCGGTTTCAAATTGATACTATAAATCAACAATTGGATAAGCTTGATAACACTGTCCGTTAAGTGTCGAAATTACTCAAAAATCCCGATAAAGAGCGGAAAGTATGCCGCACTCGGACCTTTATACGGAGAATGGAGCGAATAGATGACCACTTTATATCTCGGGTCATCATCTGACACAAACAAAAAAATGGTTTTAGTATATAATCCGCAGATATTGAACACTAAAAAGAGTACTTTCAGAAACAATGACGCTGGTAAAATGTTTCATTTATATTGCGACGTCACGAACGTCATTTTGTTTCATCATCAGCGTGCGCCGGATTGTGCACCCCTTGTGATTTGTAACTGTCACAGAATTGTTATTTGTAAACATATTGCATTGATTTTTTCACTGTTTATTAAGGACATATTTTCATATATGTCTCTTGTAAAATCATATACGCAAATTAAAAGATGTGAACAGTAGAGCCGCAGTCCACGAACTTTTTGAACAGCCCTCGTATGTAAAAAAACTACTTGTAACATCGTAGAACTGATTTAAAACATTTTTCAATCGTTGTAATAAATGACGTGTTTAATGATGTCGACGTTCTGTAGTTCTGTATTTCTGTCATGTTGGTTAATTTTTAAAAGCTATTAATTGTGTAAATAAATCAGTACTGGTTTATTATAAGGCTATAGATTCGATGTTGCACTGTCATGTATTCGTTATGGGCTGACTTATACTAAAATGAATCCGACATTTTAATTCAAAAAGAAGTACATGTAATGTGATGACTGAAACGTGCAAAATTAATGTTATGTAATGAATAATCCTAGCTTGCTGATCTTGTATTATGTTTTTATTTGATAAATTAATGCTGACACAGGAGACAGATCTATGCTTACAGTGTTTTTGTATGTCTATTGTTGATAGTTACAATGTTAATAAATATTAATTTAGCATGTTCATAACTATGTCTATGAACAATCACAATATGTGTATTCACATGGTAGTCTGGCTTATGTCGTAGAAATATAAATTAGTACAACCATAGTTGTTAAGCTGTGTATGATTGATACGAATTAATAAAACACAACAAGGACTTAACAGTAAAATAGAATGATACATGTATAGTTTTAAAATGAATTTATGACCAAAAATAAATAAATAAATAAATAAATTAAAAAGTAAATAAAAAAATAAATAAATGAATAAAAGAATAGATTAGGAAAAGCGTTGGAAACGACCACTGTTATGTTAACACAGTTAATGTTAATATTATTATCACTTTTTTATATAACAATGTGACAATAACTATTAAATAATCACGTTTTAAACAAGATTAATAAATCTTCCATTTTTCATGTTGTAAAAAAATGAAAAGTAAAAGCAAACAATACTTGGGTTGGAAATAAACGATAAGATATATGTGTTAAATAATATTAAACATATTAATATAGTCTGCAAAATTACATATTACAAACTAAAAAGACGTCGATCAATGAATATGTGCAACACATGTTGTCATTCTGATATTATTTTGTGACCGCTTCTTTATCTTGACCACGTGGCCCCAAGTGTGCTGTGAAAAAAGGAAAATGTGTGCGTTATCTAATTTGATATCTCTTTCACACGATCTTTGTTGAATTAAACTTTGCTATCATTATTTCACAAGCTAACATTCCATTTTATCATGCAATATAGGCTATTTAATGGCAACGCACGGAGAGAACATGAGGTCATACATACGTACACTTGTTGTATCTAAAATAATTATCAAAGATATTGTAATAATTCCTTTTGATGGTGAGCATCGCCGGGTCTTGCAAAATGTTATGCTTATATATTTAAGCATGCATGCAATTACATTGTAACAATTGAATTAGCCAGTTTTTTCAAACAAAACAGGTAAAAACAACATCTTTTATTACATCGGTGTCTGAAAAAAGCCACATTGTTTCATATTAGAAAAACATGGAATAGTGCCTGTCAGTTACTGTATTGTATTTTGATGCAAAATCATGTGTATCAATGGCAAGCTTAGAATTTATGAAAAAGTAGAAATTACAAGGAATTGAATAACTCCAGACATCGGTTATGTTTTATATGGTCATACATTTTTTTTCATCTACACGTATTTGATTGCAATACTTTTTCCTAAGTATAAACGTTCGTATTTGCACTTTCGTTTCGAATTTCTATCATTTTGTCTACTTTTGTAGAATACCAGTAAAGCCAAGACGTATCGGCTATTCCGGACAAAATCACTAGTTCATAAACAATAACACTTAAAACATCACATTATTTTGAGAATGATAAACAATGTCCGCTTTTTCCACATTACATGTAACATTGACATTAACCTTGTTTTTCAATTAAACACATATGGTTACTCAATGTAAATCATACAATTCTTTATAAAGAAGCACAATTTATTTTGACTCCTAGAAAAAAACAGATAAAGGAAACAATATGGCATACACAAAGGAAAAAATATTGAATTCAGAAAATTGTATTTGTTTACTTACCACCTGAATATGCCTCTTCATATATACAATGTATATCTTGAATTGTTTAAGTTGCAATGACTGTTAATATTTTATAAATTATATAATACAAAGTAATTCTAACATCAAAAGGAATATAGCAATATTAATGTACTTTTATTGTGAGGCTATGCAAACGAGGTACTATTTTTATCAATATGTTGTTTGTATTTCAGATAGACATTCAATCATTAAACGCTGAGCTAACATTGGTCGCCAAATGTCACAGGGTGAGAAAAATGTGCAGCTTGACAGGGACTCGAACCCGGGATCCTCGAAATACAGTTAAACTGCTCTACCGATTGAGTTTTTCGGTCGCTTACAAATCTTTACCACTATAAAGTAAACAGTTATGAACCGTGACATGTAGGAATATAAGGGATGCCAGTACGTATATTTGTGTTGAAATAGTACTTCTTATTTTTACTTTTACTTGAAAGAATTACTCGTGTGCAAAGTTATTTTATGCTTGGGCTTTACAGTTATTGCCCACGTAATCTTGGAACAGCTCTTGTACAATATAAGGTATCCTGTATTTAAGGTTAAAATTAGTTGTGGTTCAAGTTTAACGGTTCAATCATTTAATCACAGAAAAGCAAAACAAATTTAAAAAGCCCGATTCTTATTTAGAAAAATTAAAATGAACAAAATATATTACTGTATGTTTACTAATTTGAGACTTGCAATTTTAATTACCGATCTGGTAACATTTAATACTTTGTTTACATTTCCATCATTAACAAAAAGCATAAAAAATACCTTTGCACATTTTTTTATTTTTTGTAGAAGAAGAATTCATTGACAAGGTATATTGTCTCGTAAAAAGTTAAACTCACTTGTATCATATTAAAAGATATCAAAAGAAGATTACAAATTGCTGTAATAAAAGCTATTTTAAACCGAAAATGATCAATTTAGTCTGGCTTCATCTCAATTTACTTTTAAATTACATCCGAGAGATTTGTGTATCGATTTGTGTTTCTTTAAAACAATATTGTCTGACGTATTATAAAGATACATATATCATAATGAACCATAAGAAGTTGATAGTCTGCAATATTTTATTAATCATTATGTCAAAATTGTAAAGATATTCAACAGCTGAACAAATGGATATTTTTAAGTTAAAGGCTATTGTTTCAATTTTTTAACTGCCATGTATCCAATCAAGTCGAAGCTGGAATAAAAGTATTTTTTTATTTAAAAAAAATATATCGTGATGAATATACGACCTCATTGTGTTTAAATATGCCTCAAACAATATATAAATGATTTACGAGTTGATAGAAATACCTTTGTGTAAATTGAATACAAATATCTGGCATAAATACTTCCTCGGACGCATTAAAAATTAGCAAAAATACATTAAAATTGCAGATTCGGTTTTATTGAGTCTCTACATAAGGGGTAATGAACAAGTGCAACATTCCTCACGCCCCTTAGCACCGACGTGAGCGGTACACCAATTTCCAACATTTCAAACTGCTGGAATCAATGATCCAGAAGGTCCAGATAAATATTACAACACTGAAGTCACTCTATGTAAATGCAACTCAACAATGTTGCAAAGTATTATGAGGATTATTTTTGATATTTAGTTGTTTGTTATTGAAAATGAAACGACAACAAATGAGAGTTTTCCTCTCCTCTATATAATCTATTAGTTACCGTGAATACATAAGATACACATTCTATTTAACTGCCGTTTCAATCGTATAATATAATTATTTAATTATGAACGTGTCGTATTAAGCTGAACGTTAATTTAATATTTTGGTCAGAAATCAAGCTGATTGATATACACTTTGTGCATGTATTTGAAAGCGTTTAAAGCATCAATTTAAAAATAATTTATTTATAGTTCGGTTGTATTTTTTCAACTATACAAAATATATGGTATGACATAAATTGTCCGGGCCAAATGCTCTTAAGTTATTATGTGATAAATCAATGCTGACATTAGAAAAAAAAGTCTTTTTTGACATCTGAACCTTTTTAATATAATTGTACGTCAAAGTAACAAAAATATTGTTTTATTTCTGTATTGTTAAGTGATGTGACCATGTTTTTGCAAAGATATGATATTCCCTAGTTATATAATAAGCTCAGTTATAATTTCCGCGAACAAATAACTAAAATATATTAGTGAAGAATTACAATTAGACAATTCCCATGGTAGTCTGGCCAATCTCTATCTTTCGGAACCTGTATTCGTATAATTGCTGTATTCCAATTGCTGAATAGAGGAATACAAGAGTAACACAACACGTATAAATGACAATTCTGATAACATTAGGTATTATATCATATCACCAAAATCAAATTATGAATGAATTGTTATGAGAATGCTATTGAATAATCTGATTAGAAACCCTCCAGTCTGTTATCAGAACAAAATTGTTCAATATATCTTTCCTAAGATTGTGTCATCATTGGTTTGAATTTTATTTTTCTGACCACATTTTTGTCAAAAATCTGAATTATTTCAATAACAAATGATTTTTTTCTTGCTGACTGTTCAATGTTTGTAAACAAATAAATGATTGTTCGGGTAAATGAACTGAGACAAATGACTTATCAGCACGCTTTAACTTAGTTTTCGTGTAACTGAGATTTAAGCAATACAATTTGTAAACGCATTATTTTAAAGTATTTTCCCGAAAACGCAATGCTAGAAATTTCGCATAAAACTTCATCTAGTCGATTGCACCAGAATTTAAATTTCATTTTCATTGTGGAGAAGCTGTTTGTATAAGTTAAGGATAAATATTTATAAGAATAACTATTGTCTATTACTGAACACCTTTTTTCAAAATGGATATCGTAACTTTAAAATTGTTTTCTGGCATTTGCTATAACTTGCAGGCGGAAGCGTTCATTTTTATGGGAACATCATCAGTTATACTAAGATATGGTATAATACAGGTTTATTATATTCATTCTTATATTTTAGCATATACTCTAAAAATTATCTGAACCTCGTGCGTGCACTGAAGAACCTTTTAATAATTACATGATCTTTATAATTAGCATGTAGTCAATTCTCTTTGCTGTTCGAATAGACAATATGCACACTTTCTAATGTGATATTGCTTCAAACGAGCGGAATCGAATTTGACTTTGTAGTCATTATTCTTCAAGCACGCACACGAGTTTATAATGCAGTTATATCCGGTTTATGTCAATGCACGAACAGTACAGGAGGTCATACACTTGTCGTATCTAATAAATACATAACATGTCAAAGCTACTACTAATTGTTTCATTCGATGTTGATCATCGTTTAGTCCGCTCACTGTCAATAGTGGTACTCGCGTGCATTTGCAATAATAAAAAAACAAACAAACTAAAAACATGTATGATGAAGTTGTGTCTGTGTTAGTTAAAATATCAGAATAATATTCTAATAGGAATGCTTGTCGTTTTTTAATTGCAAATATTTTATTGAACGGCTAACGTAGAATTTCTGACACGAAATAATGTGAACAGATTTGAATTACATTATTGCAATAGGTTTATTTTATATATCTATGTCCATACGTTCTTTGTGATGTAACATTAACATGAAAGATAAACATATGCATGTAAGTGCAATAAATTTTATCTCTGAACCATTTTTCATAAACTTCAAATTAAAACGAACTTTTATTGAAAATGCTTTTGCATAAAATCCAGAATTAACATATTTCAATTCACTTATGCATAGTTTCGTTTGACAGTATAATTGATAAAGTCATACAATACTGTAACAGTTTTATATTAAAATCTGTGTTAGGAGAAGGCATGACGTTTATTATTATCGGTATATATTTAGGTGAAAAAAGCTAATTTAATAAGTATGTGGACAACATTCAGTATGATGAATACTAAGAAAAATGATTGGAACAAATAACATGTATTTATAATGAAAGTGCATTTGTGTGCTTCACAAATAATTCAATCAGTTCAGACTGGAATTATATGTTTTTTGTAGAATTTAAAAAATGTCGACAAAAACAAAGAAGACAATGCGATCTTCATAGAAATCAATCCCGACTTTACTAGGTTACAGTGGCAAGACACCCCGTAGGGCACCGAACCAAAATGGGAAGAGGGTATAAGGGCGGATAAGAAGGGTAGAAGTTGGGAGTCACAGTAAAGGTCATATCGGGACTTTTCGGCTTTTCGGCTTTACTGGTGAAACCAGCGACCTTAACTACTCAACCACGAATGCCCAACAACTGTTATGTTTCGCTGCATATACTTCTCGCCGAATTTTACCTTCCATAGGGCTTTATCGGTTGTGCATAGCTCTCCAAGACCTACAATTGTTAGGTACAAACAAATAATGCAATAATGTTCCGGGAGCGTTATTATTTAACAGCATGCATGTTTATAGATAAACAGTTTTTTCAACAGATGTTAGTTTGCTAAGATAACCAGCTATTGTCTTTGACACTATAAGCTACTGATTCTAAGCAATGATTGCCCTTAACCATGCAATTAAAACAAGTAACAAAGCATGCAATTCTATCAAATTTTCTAATTGAGGTCAGTGGTGAATACTATTATTCTAAAAATAATTTTGTTACATTTTGTTATTTTGTTAAATTATTAGATAGTTCAGCTTATGTCCGTAGGACAACAGAAATCTGAGGAATTTTGAATCACATCCAAGCATCAATACTCGTGTACACACTGCCGTACATTTGTCAGCATTGGTTTAGCGGAAGAATAATCACAGTTGTTACATGTTTAATGCGACTTCGCCTTATTAAGTATTCAATATATTCATATTTTAAAGAACAAATGCATATTCTTGATAAATGAGAGAGACAAAAATGCAAAAGATTTATAAAGTTTTGCAAATTATTATATTATAAAAGCAGTATTCCAGACACAAACATAATTCATGTCAACAAGTTGGAAAAAGATGGTTATTGATTTGCAGTAAAAACCAAATTTAGGCAGAATTTAAATTTATTTTAACTGAGTTTAAATATATGTCTTATAAGAACAAATGCGAACTACTTTCGAATGGATTATGCCGAACAAGGCATGGCAAAAATGGCAAAACAAGAAACAAATTGAAATTATGTAATAAATATTTGGCAATAATGACGAACAAAAAAATATCATCTTTACGTATACCTTATATGATAATACGACTTTTGTAATGAAATGTCTGTAATCCATAGAGGATATTCAAGTTTTTTCTATAAATACATGATTTATTTTCATCGAGTGGTATGAAAATAAATATTTCATGAGTGGCAGTCGCCACGAGTGAAATATGGTAATTTTCATGCCACAAGATGAAAATAAATCATGTATTTATAGAAAAAACTTGAATTTTCTGTTTATTATATACATTTTTCTCTTTTTTTTGCGATAAAATTGGAAAGACTTTCCCTTAAATTTTGTGTACTGGCAGAATTTAAAAGAAAGTAGTCCGACAAGACACCAGTGAAAATACGGAAAATATGTTTCACTGCAGTGAAAAATAAATTTTTACAGTGAAAATACGGAAAATGAAAATACGCATTTTATTTTATCAATATTTCTCAATATTTCATTTATTAGTATATAATAAAATGTATTATTCAACTTTGACTGTCATTTGTTGTATTATGACTATGGACAAAATTCTATTTTAAATTATATATACAAGATTTCGTCAGTGTTGGTAGTATTATTTGCATATAATGCAAGATAAGGTAATATGCCTAGCCAAGGGTATATAATGAGTGTTCAATTCAGGCGAAAATCAAAACAATTTATGTTTTGACATAATTCTTTTCGATTTTATAATTGATAGATAATTTATATTGCCCTAGGAAATTTCTATTAATGTCTATCAGCGTTTACCTGTAACGGTCACTTTATAACAAGTATTGGGGAAGTCGTTTTATATTTCAGGCAGATAAGTATTTCTTCCTAAACATTTTCAGTATGGCTTGTTGTTCTGTCACTAAGATAACAGTCAATTGTTTAGTTAATTCAGCCCACCTAGACAATACAAAATGAGCATAATGTCATTTTAATATTTCAATATATCATATAAAAATAAAAACAATAAAGAGACAGAAAAATCCAATGCTTATAAAAGGTTGAATAATCAAATAAACAGTGGATGTTCATTGACTTATTCTTTTTTAAAATATTATTATGAAAACGTAATTTAATAAATTTCGCCTGGTTACTTCAAATTAGCTTTTAAAGGAAGCAAACACTGTCAATTTGGAACGAAAATATAGAAAGAAATTCAGTGTCATGTTTCTAAAAGGAAGCAAAAAAGTGTGCAGGTATTTTATCAAATCAAATTTGACGTTTTTGACATTTGTACTGTCCGATTTGAAATGTTTGTCTTAAATAAGATTGAAATAACATAATTGAATATATAAAAAGAGATTTGTTAGTAAGAAATAGAGGAAACTGTTTCGATTTGTAACAGCTACATGCCAAATACCGGTGCAATTTGAAAGATATATGTAACATTTTTAACATATTGTGACAAAATTGTCATATTTCATCCCTTACATCAGATAAGGAGGTATATACTTTTAAAGTTATTTCTTAGGAGACAAAAATTTTATCTTTGTTTTAGACAATAGAATCTTTCTGTAGTAAAAATAAAGTTTACGTTCCAGACATAAAACCTTATTGTCGGTTTCCTTTGTTTATTTGTTGTTGCAAAAACAAAATAATTCGTTTGAATGCCCGTTAGGGGTTATCAATAATCAACAAAGTAAGATCTTGGTAAAAGCACTGTTAATATCATTCGATCAGTAATATGTTATATGCGATGACAATATACAAGGAAAGCATTAATGCAAAGCATCAAAAGGGGACGCCAACAAAATACTTCTTTTTTGAAATTGACATTTCCACACATAGTGAAAGCATCCTATGTTTATTAAGGAACAGACGTTGCTTTGTGGTTGTTGAATCAGCGTTTTATCATAACAAACGAAAAAACAATATTTCGAGTCATGTTAAAATTGGATGTTCATACTCTAAATCATTAAATATCCGATTTCTGACTTGTAAATTATAATAGAAAATACGAGTTGTTACTGAAGAATCACATTTCGCCGGTTTGAAATCGGATTGGCGTATTGAGTAAGTTTGATATATAGGTTAAAGTATAAGTTATATTGAAATGTGACTATGTGGTTTAAAGGATCTTTGCAATGAACATATTTAGGTAATTAGACAATGTTAAAATAACAATTAAGAAGAACAAAACGATCCATGTTGTTTTTACAAAAAGCACCAGTAGTAAACCGTACATATAATTGGGATGAAACGTTACAGATCTACTGCAAAGAATTCTCAAACATATGTGAAAAGTACGAACACATGAGAGAGACGCGCATAAATGGCGATGGTATTTATATAGTCATCATAATTATCTTATTAACTTGTTTCAAGTATAGGTATCAGCTCCCTACTTTGTGGTTTCAGAAAGGATAAGACAACTTTAGATATATCTATCAAAAACAAACAATTATGTCATTACTTTACATACGTCTATTATTTCGTTGTTCGTTTAAATGAGCAATTTACATTAATTGTCAAGATGGGAGTGAATTATGTGTGGATATGCATTTTTAATGCATCAGATGCATCTTTACTTTTCATAACGATCTCACATTAATTATATGATTGTGTTGTTTGTGATCATACGAAGACAACGGCAGTGAATATAATTAACGATACAAAATATTTCGTTATCACCAAACACACAAGAAGATACACTTGCCATTATTATATTAAAGATTGAACTTAAACAAGTATAATATATCAACACAGCTCCACGTTAATCCGTTATCTAGTCAAACTATTTATCCCTATTTACTTTTTAGCCTTGGACAATAAATTTAGACCACGAGAATAGCAACAAAAGAATGCTCGCTCCCTTAGCAACTAATTAAATACACTCAAAAGTGAACGGTAGTGGTACATGCGACCGATGCGCAGGAGAGTACAACAACAATTGAATGCAATTTTACTTTGTATGACCTTGAGCTTGACAGGGTGACCTACATTAGAATTATTACGCTATGACTACTAAAATGTAAAAATTTAAAAATTGTTTAACAATGGATTTTTGGTTAGATAAAAGTAAATGCTGACTCTCTAGTTTCAATGTATCTCACGTTGTTGATTAAATATTTTTACAAACGTATATATATAACACTGGGCTTGGTATCGCAGTTTGATCTTTACGCAAACTGTTTTTAAGTTATGATTGTGCTTCATTTAGAATTATCAACGGTTGGCGAGATTCCAATAGCTGCTTATGTGTTCAATCAAATAAATTAACATAATTAACCTCGAGGGATCTATTTGTCATTCATTCGAGATAGTTTGTTTCATTTAATATTCAAAACAAGTGAATAAATATGCCGCCTTTTTCTGCTTTGTCATCTGAATATTATGAGACTTCAAAGTGATAAATATTATTGATAGTTTTCATTATCGTCAGAACCTAAACATTTTAACAATGGAGTTTAGAATATCTCAGTTTTTGAAACAATGCTTATGAACGTATGAATAGAAACGATGTGAATATTTCATAAGGCTTTCATAACTTAAAATATAAATTGTAATTATACATGCATATTTTTAGTTTAAACAAAGACAAGTGCTGAATTGTGTATGATTCATATATCTCACTTAAATATCCTTTTGTGAAAATAGAAACAATTCTTACATTTATAGATCCTATATAAGCGAGTTTACGGCATTTATTTACGACGACGTTGTTATATTACAGGCATTACTATCAATACACCTTAAATAGAGCATACATCCCAGGGCTGCTATGGATGACTCTTTTATCAAACTTGCCTATAGTCTAGATATTGCTTAGATATACAGAAGTGGCTATAGGCAGACTCAAACCATTTTTATCTCATTCTTTTGATTTGCATATCTTTGAATCGTCATGCATTAAAAAAATTCTACAACAAAGATATCAGAATTTAATATTTATCATATTTAAGATAGAAATAAAATAAAATGTGCAGTTTTTGAAGAAATGTTTAATATGCGAATTTATATAATATAGTTTAATTAAATTTAAAACATAATACATACATGTATATGACGATGAGTTTTATATCTGCTGCATTAATTGATTGTTAATGATAGGAAAACCTTACAAGGCTGCCAAATTATTTGCAAATGAAACAGATTTAAGATGGAAAACTAGCATTAGTCTAACATACCTTTTGCGGTAAGAAAGGGTTATTGTATCTCATTTAAATAAAGACAAGTAATTCTAAAAATCTTGTATCTAGACGAAACGAAAAAAAAAACCATAAATTATGAATAGAAAAGAAAATGAACGGAACCCAGCTGAAGAAAGTAAAATTGACGGGTTGTCAGGTGTGTCAAGTTGAATAAAATAAAATATTACACGGTATATTGTTCAAGGTGAGTTACATGTACATACATCCGAAATACTGTAATCCAATAATATGCATATAATCAACGTGAATTTGTTAAGTGTCATAAATGCTATTAATTACAAAAAAGAACAACAACAAAATCCAAGCTTTCAAACTGGAAATATATGAGGTTTACATATATGTATCTTATTTTCGCTTTTTATATATTCACGTTATTAATTATTTCATTATTCGTTGAATAGTTATTACTGCTTCATACGCGTTAGTTATTTGTATTTTACTAACTACTAACACTTTAAAACATTTAATTTAAAACATAAGGGCGCATACGAAGTTTGATACAGAAAGTTGGAGAAAGGTAATGAAAAACCTGTAATGAAAAAAAAAACAGAACCAAAACCTGTACCATTTGGATGTGCCATTAGGTTTTAAAACACTAAAATCAAAAATAGCATATCAGTATAAAAGTTACTTTTGACAGATTAATCAAGTTTATGTTTTCCTGTCAAATGACAATATTGTAATCAAGATAGTTATATTAACTCATTGCTGCTCGTTAAATATACAAGTTTTCTGTCATAATGCTATCTGGCTTGTCATGTTGTATCATTTATCACATTCTTGATAATTCTTTGCTGTAATTACCCAATGTTTTTAGTTATCGAGCTTTTACCGTTGGATACATACGTGTGCCGATCATATAATCATACTTGTGTCTTATAGTTAAATATGATTCTTGTTAACCATCAAATGTTTTTTGTTTTTGTTTTTTTTTAAATAATAATATCTTGTACAAAAAATATCCGAGTTAATCTGCTTTTGCTCACAGCCTAAAATTGAAAAACAAAACAACAACGAAACATGACAAAATAAAATTAATTAACCAGTCATGTTACATACAAAAACAATAATAGATGAGATTTTAAAAAGTAGATAAAGAAATCACCAGGATATTAATATATATTAACTGAAAATCGTATAAGTATAATAACAAAATCAACCGAAGAATAATATAACAAACTAAATAAATCAAAATTAACATTCACTACCTTAATTATCAAGTACATTTAGTGTCCTTGGTAGGTGAAACTTTATGTACATGTATACAGCAATCAAATAACAGGTAATACATATATGAGCATAGAGGAATGTTAAACACGTGTTTTATAATGTTTTAATAATGGAATATGTTAGATGTTTAACAGATGGCAAAAGTAGCGCTGACTGTGCAGTACTATGTCGTAAAGGTAGCAAAATGTAAAAAAAAACAAAAAAACAAATTAGTATTTTGACTTCCATACAAAAATTAATTCACTATATTGTTTTACCTATTGGCAAAAAAGCAAAAGAAGCAAAAATAGTTCAGCTCTATGGCAAATAGGTATTTTTTTGAAAACTGTCTTATGATAACACAAGAATAAAGTTTAGATTTGTGAAATAATAATGATAGCATTTTTGATGTTTATGGACCTTTTACAGACTAAAAACAACCATCTTTAAGAAAAAAACATGTATTAATGTTTTAAACTGTGTGTGCTTCTAAAACATTAATTTTCATATTTGATTTAATAGCACATTTTCATTACTAGTTAATACAAGTTGATTGAACAACAAAGAACAGATTATTTCGTAAAATGTGTTGTACTTAATCTCCAAAGTATACATTTATTTCAAGACCGAAATCTGCTTGAATTATGTACGCATTGTATTTAATATAGAGAAAGTTCTAGCTTTGTAACAATGCTGTTTTTTTTTCAACAAATAGTGTTCATGTACATACTATCTAGTCTTATTGGACATTGCACTATCACGATATTTACATATAAGTAACTGTTTCATTTTATCTAGCCAATATCTGTTCTGTTTTTCGTCACAATTTTAGTGTTTTGATGGGATAAACTATGTTTTTCCCTAGATAACTTAATAAATATTGCATGCTGAAATACTTCTTGTCAAATTAGTCGGAAATTTGAACTCATTAATGAAACAGAAACCATTGAAGGTTTCAACATGAATATTCAACATTTTCCCCGACGATATTTACATTTCATTTAAATGAATACTTAACCTGGTTTAAAGAATGTAGACTATTGTGTTTGTAATTCTTAGTATTATTACTAAATAAGCATGCGCAATATTGTACAATTTGATAAAATGTGTTGTTGTTATTGTGAATGTAAACGTAGTTGAACAAGATAAAGTTAATTTATCAAAACATAGTTACCGCTACACCACATGACACAGTTGTACAAAATTAATGTCAAGGCAGAAACATGCACATATATTCACAGTAGTATAACTAAACGACAAGCATTAAATTGACTGATATCTTTTATTTTAATGCAAAAGACAATGTTATGTGTTTCACAAATATGTCTGCACTGAAGTGTATCCGGTTACAAAAGATGTAAGTTTATGTATTTATTATCTTTTATTTCGTTCCTGTTTGTTTGCTCTTTATTAGTTTGATCGCTTGTCTATATTCGATGTTCCTTTAAAGTGCGGTCTGTAAAATACAACTTTACATTATGCATACTGTAATGTTAATGGTTCAATATAGTTTTGTCAGTATGCACGGTGAAACAATTGCAGGCATTTAATAAAAAGCTATATTTACTTTATATGAAGGAAACATTGAACTCGGTCATATTCATTATCATGTTAAAATGTCGAACGTCAGAAAAACATTGAACTAGCACTCGTATATAAATTTCTAATTATGCCTTAAGGCGCAAATAATGATAATTATAAATAATTATTTTCAAAATGCTACTTGTTTAATATTTATTGTAAAAACTTCGAAGGTAACTTCATTCCAGGACCCATAAACTTGTGCTGTTAAATGTCAAATTTTGAATTATGATTAAGTCGTTGCTGGTGGGATGGTAAAACTAAAATAACAACTACCGTCAATGTAAAGATTCAATTAAATTGAGCCTTACGTTCTTTAATGATTTGGGGCTATTCTTGAATTTTCATACTTTGTTATGTCACAGATAACTTGATATTTTTAGAAAATGACTAAAATACAAACCCTAATTTACAAAGAAAAAGTTTCTTATTCAAATGAAACACCTTTAAATATGTTCGTTTACATTTCATGAAAATATAGACAGTTTTAGTAACATAATCACTTTAACCTGGTTAATACCTTAAATAAAAGTTTTGTTTTTTATTTGTCAATATATATACAAATGTATCGTTCTTTTATATATCGAACGATGGTTGATAGCATAACGATTGATTATTTCTTATTATAAATTCTATTTAGTTTTTGTAACTTAACGATTGCTTTGAGAAGGTATCAATAGTACATTCTGATCTTAATCTATTCTACATAATAAAGTTATTATTAAAGCATCATAACCACCGGAACGACTTCAGTTTAATTGATATGAAGTGAACGCACCAGCAAAAAAGCTGAAAGTAAATATTTATAGAGCAAAGCTCATACAGTTAATGATGACAACTACAATATTATGCGTATTTTCTTCTTTTATTATATAAAGAAATCATCGACTGCTTACAACAAAATGATGTTAATCCATTTCCTTTTCAGATAAACACTTGATATGAAATTCTTCTGATGGAAAATAATGAAAAAGCTGATTGTTCTGAAACACAAAAAAACATAATGCTCCTGCCAAGGAATTTCAAGTATTTTGACTTTGTGTTGATATGTACATAGTATAGTCAGGTCACCTGTACTTATCATATAAATTTGTCAATAATTGTTTAGAAATGCTGGGTGTTTAAATGATTAGAAAGTGTGAATAATTAATCAGCAACATTTTCATTGTTCAGTGCCGCCTTTCCTTTATTTTATATTTTCATTGAATGCCACCATTCGTTGTTGTTCTTTGTTTTCATATTTGTTCCTCTTATTCCAGTTTTGAATTGATTACATTCTTATAAAGTTTTTACACTCTCTTTCAAGTATATGGTTATATGGGTTTGTCCAATTTAATTTGAAAGTAAAATTCTTGCAGGACAGATATATTTACTTTCAAAGTTAATTCTTAACGCGCAATTAATATCTTTATCATTACATGTACCAAGTTTCCTGTCATAAAACGCAAGATACAAATTACTCTGTAGTGTGTAAAAATGTAAATATACAAATAGGAAAAAAGAGAAAGTACCAATAATTGCTTAAGTATCTTATGTCAAAGATCAGAATAGGAAGCAATCTATATAATTCTAATATTTTGTCTTAATGCATTTACTAAGATTTTTTGTTATCGAACCTACGATAAAAGCAAGCTCAATTTATATTGAGATCTATTACTCACACGTTTAACACAAACAGTGCCGAACAGTTGTTGTTATATCAGCATATTCTGTAAGGCAAACATTTTGATGTATGGCTATTATTTTGATTAATACTAAGCAAACAAAAGAACCCGTGTTTTAGTAGGGTTACTGATACTGGCATGTAAGTAACTGCTGGAAACTTATTAATGACAAGGACACATAGATGAATGAAAAAAAAATCTATATGACAACCATGCTAACATGACGTATAATTAACTGCATAAAATAATATGAGTTTTCTTAGAAGAAGAGGATTGCTTGCTTAATTGTGTTATATCCAATATTACACTTTACTTATCATTTATTGTGCTAAACACTTACGTAAAGTTTAACTTTTTAGACAACAACCTAAACACTATCATTGTAAACAAAATAAAGAATAGCCTTCCAGTACTATAATCCGAACATTGTTTAATAATAATTAATCATACTTAAGCACTTCTCTAATAATTCAACCCGTGATTACAACTATATTTTATGGTCATATTAAAAACCAGGATAAAAGACGATTATTCTCAGATGAAAAGATTTTAACTAAGTATAAGACCTAATCGTCTTCAAACATTATATAAAAATTTAAAATTTCAGCACAAACTTAATAGATATCATGCCTCTGGGTAATAATTAAAACAAAATATATCATAGTAACCACTGGGTGTCAATATGTGTGACATTTTTGTTTAATTCTTCGCCAAACGTCTTTTCAATGTATCATATTTCATTTTACTTAAATCTAAATCATTGTTTAGTGTTTGAAAACTTCAAAATACATGTATGTGCGTCAATAGTCTACAATGTACCCATCTTAGTATTTTGCAATATCAAGATTTAGTTCCATTCTCTGATAAAGGTATAATTATCAATACGTATGGCGCGTTTCAACAGAATCAATAGTTTGCTCGCGCTATGTGAGTAGTAACAATGACCAATGCCACAGCTTTTTGGAATGATTAATTTCATCACATGCAAATAACAATGGCCCTAATTTAACAAAATGATAATCAGCCTGAGGAACAAACCCAATCCGAATTGAAGTGGTAAGGATATCTAGATGCATTTACAGTTTGTCCTATGCCATTCAAAGAATCTACAGCAAAGTATGTTGCAAAGTTATGAATATTAAGTTAAACAGCATGATTATTTTTTCAGTTGTGGACAATGAGGCGCCGCTAATAAGGGATATATTGCTTCCTTCTGGATTTCGTATTAATGTCAAAAAATACATTACCAACAGACACATAAATAAATCAGGCGTCACAGTACCTTCTTTCATTTTTCCAACGTCAAATCAAAACACTTGTATTTCAGGTAATGTTCTTGCAATCATAACAAGGCAATACAATAATGCGTTTTTATATCAGTAAGAAACTGCATTACTTTTGAATCCAACCCCAAAAATGCAAAAACAAACACTGCAATTCAATGCGTCAGATAATGATATGTTTTCAAAAGAAGAACTTGTCAGCTTTGAATTCCATTTTAAATTACACGTGAAATGAACATCTGCTTTCAACATTAACGCGTAACAAATATATGGAATGAAAGATGATAAATATATGTTTACTTAAAGGAAACATTTACACTGTAACAACCTGCCTCTTTTTATTACTATCAATTGCACATATAAAAAACATTTCATACAAAGTGATGAACTGTCCTCATTGACATTGATTTTTTTTAAGTTTTTTTTTCCAAGTGCCCAATATAAATAAACTGACTTAATCATTTTCATTCCTTTTGAAATGATAGTATGTATGTTTCGTGAGATTTGTTTGAAGATGATTCAAAAATTGTTTGTAGCATTTTCACATAATGAATATATAGGACTCTTCCCTAGGTTTAATTAAGCCTGTTCGTGTGGATTTTGTCTAATTGCCTTTTCACTCACGTCCCCAATTAAAGAGGTCAACAATCTTCAACTTAATCTTCAACACTTCGTTCAACATCATTTAAGCCCATAAGCACCGATTAAATCAATATTCAATGCTGCTAGAAACAATGACCCAGACGACCATGTAATATACACTGAAGTAAAGTACGTGACAATCAATTACAGGTGCTACACGCATTTTACACCTGCTGCTATGCAGCATGCAAATCTGGTGAACGGTAGATCCCTGGGAATCAATTAAACAACAATATAACATGAAAATTAAAGACGCAGTCTGATTGAGTCTATTCATGCGAGATAATGTAAACGATAAACATCCCATCAGGTCCACTAGCATTGTTAAAGCTGTGTACAATTTTAAACAAAATCAAAATGAAATAAAAAATCCCGAACGACCAGACAAATCGAAGAAAAAAAAACACTGACGAAGCAATGTTATTTAACATAAAAACTATTTACTGTATTTACATTTGCCCGTTTGTGTGTTGATATTTTTTTTCTTATATTTCTTTTTTTATATTTTGTGTGTTCGTTTATTTTTGTTTTTGTTTGTTTGTTCGTGTGTGTGTTTGTTTGTAATGTGTTTCCATATTCAACATAATATGTTTTGATATATAAATTACAGTTACACGTTTATAATAAATGTTTACCTGTTAGTGCTAAACTAAAATGGGTGGATTGTGAACGAAGGCAGATAACTGAACTTTTGCTAGTCCATAACTGTTACATTATTATTGCTATATTATTTTGCATTACTATGAGGAATTTCTGTCTATTTAACCTGTAAAATATTAATGTTTGCGTTTACACTTTATGTTTGTAAAGATAGAGAATATATAAAAAAGCATATCAGTATCGTTTAGTTTGACAGAACCTTCAGGATATTGTTGCATTTGTTTAACTTGTTAATTGACAACTTTATATGCGAGTTAATTTTATTTACTCATGGTTTCCAGCTACAGTATATGAGTTTGCTGTCACGATGGTATCTTGCTTATCATAATTTATATGTTTATTACATTTCTGACACATTCGTCTCTATAATTACGGAGTGTTTTCATTCATATTAGTTACAATCAAGAAAACTATGTGGATCTAATAAATAAAATTAAATTAAATGCTTTTGCTCGTATTGATAGTGTTGTTTTTTCTTTATTCTTGTTTTATTTCAAATGTAAGAAATATGTAGTACACGCTAACACTTTCCCAAACAAACAAAGGTGAATATGTTATAGAATAGGTTTTACGTTTACACAGCCGAGTGCTAACTCATGTGACAAAGTATTTTTAGATCGCATTCCGTTTGTTTCGATCCCTGACAGGGACGATCCGTTCTTTCTAAAGCAAGAATCTTAACACTTATTTCTTAGTTATATCAAGGAACGGCAGCGTGTGTGTCTAAAAGCTGTAATATTTCTACAAAATCTCACTAAAATACTTTTCTTTTGTAAACCAACGTGACAGTTGTCCTTTTTATTCATATATAACATATGCGCATGATAAATATATTATTATTAGTCATGCATATTTTATGTATGTCATTAATCATTATTATTGTAATGCCCCAAGTCTCCAAGACAACAACTGGCAATTAACGAACAAAGAGAGTTGTCTATATAGCAAAATATAGTTGTTTAAAAAGACAGCTTTTTAAATATTTCATGAGCCGATCGGTCCTTTAAATATTCACAAAGATTACATACCACATTTTTAAAAGTTCAATTAACATACGAACAAAATACGATTTCTAAAAGAATTGATAGAATTATTATAGTGTCCTGGGAAAACCAGTACATGTACATTTATTTATCTATTTTTACTGCTTTAAACAGTTTAAAGTAATAAAGATGATATAAGTTTGTTTTGTAATTTTTGATGTTCTGTCACAGTTTTCGAAAGGGAACACGTTTTCCATATACCTGCTAGATGATCTTTTGTTTCTTTTTTTTTTCGACCAAAACTTTGACTGGTACATTATGTGATATTAAATTGACAAATTGTGTAATAATTTAACGTAATGAAATACTGTATACACAGATAATGTCTTAAATTATTATTGTGTTGTACATTGTTTATTATATATAGGTTAAAAATTACAAGCAGTGTAACATTGATGAACAAAACAAAAAAAATAATGAAAATACATACTATTTAGTCTCATGGGAAATTGCACTGTTACGATATTGACATATTAGTAACTGTTTTATTTTATCTAGCAAATATATGTTCTGTTTTTCGCAATAATTTTAGTGTTTTGATGGGAATAATGTTATTCCCTAGATAACTTAATAAATAGTGCATGCTGAAATAGTTTTACATCAAGTTAATTGGAAATTGTAACCCAGTAGTGAAACATGAAATATTTGTGTCACCATATTTACATGTTCAAAACCGTTTACAATATGTTGTTATATAATGCTTAAGTTGACAGATAATAATTGCTGATTATTTTGTAAACGTATGACCATCTATACCAGAACTTATTTCTTTCAGGACGTTAAAAGAATATATATTTACAATGTATTATATGTTTTATCAATTTGGTTTGGCGAAACGTGACAATGTCACTTTCCAGTTGTAGAAATGAATCTGCTTCTGGTGATCGCAAATCTTAAAATGAATCGTGTAAGCTAGCGATATTTTTTGCTGTGATAGAACAAAAAGGCTGCTTTTAATCACATTTATATTCTTTTTTATCATTGAATCGTAAAGGCCCGCAGTAAATGAAACAGTGATTCCGTTTCTACACGTGAATATACTTTTGACATTGAATCATTTGGTAAATTGTCTCTCCCCGATGATGAAATATGTAGTCAGTAATTTGCTATTTACTGGTAAGTTATCCAAGAAAAGGTTAATTATCAGTTTTTTACAATGCATGTAAACTTAATCATCTGTGTAAGACACGAATTAAACAAATTGTAAGAAAATATTTTGCATTAAAGAAGCAACTTAGGTTTAGTTAAATGAATGAGGAATCCATTGAAAAGGGATATATTTACCTCACAAAAACACATGATGATGCACTTATATACACACGGTGCAAACAACATTAGTAAGTAATTCGGTGTGCAAATGACATACTAGACAAGCATATAACAATCATGCTCTCAATGAGTGCATTAAGATACTTATCATTTAATATAATCTATATCAATTATTTTACTGCAAAACAGTACCATTCATTCAAATATATATTTGCACTAAAGTGTATTCAAGTAGTGGTTACAAAAAGCTGTTAGCATGGCTGTATTTTTGTATAATAGTAAAATAACAAAACAATGAACTAAAAGCATAAATTAATGTTTTTGTAAGGTATTTCTTGTAATAATTAAAATGAAAGATTGTGTATTAAAATTGATTTTTTTTTCTTTTTTTTCCTGTTACCAAAGTGTTTTAGGGCGCTTTGTGCTAATATTTCATTTAAATCTATATTGTATTCATGTTCTGCTTTATAATATAAGCATGATAACAACGAAATGTATACTTAGGCGTCAGTTATTAATGAATACCGCTTCAAGTTAGCAGAGAATGCTGAAGTACCTGTCTATAGAACAAAACGCATTGAACTAAGAGTGACAGCTTCTTGAATACTTTATAACGTTTTCTTTGTTTATTAAATAAAATCAAATAACATTTATCTTAATTCCTTCTTCCGTTACATTTTGAATTCTCAACGCCAGAACATAATTATGTTTCCCGAGCAATTGATAACAAATTCTGCTAGATGACAATTAATTAAAAAAAACAAGTACGAAGCAGAAATCAAACTAGTGTTCATTTCAAAACCTTTCAAGTATTAAGTCTTCTTATAAATAAGTATACAGTATAAGCAAGACACATGTACTTCACTTTTAATTTTGTAATATATTTAACATATTGCTGACTTGATTAAAAAGAATGTAGAGGTAATGAACGACCTATTCAAAATACGATTTTTTTCAAACTCACATATTTTTACTCAAAGTGTGTAGAGAAGTGCTGAAAACTAATCAAAATGTAAATGTTAACGTATGGTCAGTATATGCATAAATAAGGGTTAAAATGTGATTTAATCATTTTATTTTGATTGTTAACGAAAACGAAAGACAGAACGCTACTATATGCGAGTCCATAGTTATAAATGCTACAAATTTGAAATTGTAAATATAATTTTGAATGTTTTAACATATTATCAAGATTCTCTGTCCCTTGTACATTGATGTAACATATCCCTCAAGTTTATGTTTTATTTCATCAACCTGTTTTGTTACAAATTCGTAAGCGAGTTAAGTATATTAGTTTGCTGTCAGGGTGATATCTTGCTTGTCATAATATATCCTTTATCACATTACTGAAACATTCCTGACTACAGTTACTTATTGTTTACCGTAATATCGTTTTTATCGTTTGTTTGAGGCATTCAAATTATTCTATTTTCTTTCTAGTTTCCATGATTTTACTTTGAATAATATAATTTTCAGAGTATAACTTAAATTGGAACATTACTCAAGTTAATGATGAAAAGAAAAAAAGGCATGTCGTAGTTTGTAAAAGCATGACTCACAAGATTATTCTGTTCATTTTCTACATACAGGCGCAGAGGTATATGGAACAAAATACCTATTGTACAGTCTCGTTCAGATTTTATTACACAAAACAATAATGAAAACAGTTCATACATCACAAAACAATAAAGCACGTTTCACAAACAACATCAATGTAAGTTTTAATCCTGCACATATAATAAAATCTGTTTTATTGACACGCAGAAACTGTTAATTATATTGCACATATATACGGTGTCTATTGTTAAAATAGGTAATTAAATAATGTTTGATAAATCAAACATTATTATGAACTGTTTATTTAAAAAAGTGTAATATTAAAAAAATTATAAAGCAATCATTTGCACACTGCATTTAATCCTTACGTGTTTTAAGGCAATACTTAAAAGAATGCTGTAAATAGCTTTCATGTCAACTTAAATATGCTTTTTAGTTAGATGCTTAAAATGTTTTGTCTATTGAGATATGTTGATGTTGATATATCATAGATATCAATATTCATTGTTATTTATCTTGAACATCGTGAATTTTAAAAATGTGTGAACATAATATTTAATATATAAACTCATGTCCATTGGTATTTTCCTCATATAATATTATATAATTCAAATTAAATAATTGATTAAAATGTGTTATTCACCGATCAACTTAATTATTCCAGGGTATTGCAATTTGATTGTTATCCATCTAATTAAAACAAGCTCTCAAATTACATACAGTACAATGATTAGCGTGTCAAATATTGTATGTATTCATGTATATAATCAGAGCTTAAGACAAAAACACATCAGTCATTCAAAATTGTTTAATAATTTATGTTATTTTACTTTTGTTTTCGCTGGGTTATTTAATCATTATAATAATGCCATAAGTCTCAATAAAAACAGTAAGAATTCCAAAACGGATCTACCTGTACATAGCAAAGCTTCATAAGGTGAGTAGAATGACAACTATTTGAATATTTCATAAGTCAGTGTGTCGTTTGACATTATTCAAACCGTATGCTTCATGTTCAAATATGGCAATCATAATAATCAGGTTAAGAAAAAAATTATCAAAATATGTCAAAATAATTGCTCTTATATAGTCCTGTTTACTTATAATTTTATAAAATATCTATTAAGAGCCATTAAGCACAAAGGAAATCTATCATTGTGTTTTGTTAAAATAGCTGTACAAATTGACCGTATAACCGATCTAAACTTTGTTTCTTCTTTTTTGGCAACTGAAATCAAAAATACTTTGTTTTTGTTTTGCTACTTTTGTGACAAATTAATTAAGGTTCGACGCTCACGTGATAAGCACCTCACTTACTCTGAATATATTGTTACATGTAAAGCAATATAAAACACATGTTTGGATTTTCGTAAAGGAAAATTGGTATTAATCTCTGAAACTGTGCTCGAACAAATTATTTTAAGGAAAAAGCAATCATGTAAATGGCAGATTCCCATAACTGGTAAAGACAGGTTGCTAAAATCATAAAGAACTAGACAAATATTCTGTCATCATTATTCCAGGTAAATGTGATATTTAATAAAAAAATAATACACTTCACACAATGAAATATCTTCGAATAATATACGCGGCGCATAATATATGTTAATATGAAACGTAATTCTTAGATTAGCAAAATGTCGTATAACAGTACTGAGCACACAAATCAATAAAAACAAAAACTGCCATGTAAATATGTAATACCTTTCCGGGGCCATTGCACTGTAACGATATTTATATTTTAGTAACTGCTTCAACATATCTAGTCGGTAGCTGATCTGTGTTTCGTCACAATTATTTTGTTCTGGTGATATACATCATGTTCTCCCTAGATAACTTAATAAATGTTGCATGTTGAAATATTTCCTTTCACATTAGTTGGAAATTTCGACCCAGTAGTGAAAAGGAAACGACTTAAAGTCACCTCAAACAGCATCATCTTTAGTACAATTACAGCGTATTTCAGGGTTCTTTTTTAAATTGTATACCATCAATGCTACTTAACTAGCTTTGAGTTTTAAAATTTTAATTGTTTAATTTTGATGAAATGTGTTGTTATTTTAAATGTAAACGTAGTCGATCAAGGTTTATAAATACACCCTAAAAGCAACAGAAGAAATGAAATAAATCAGGTAATTGGCCATTTAGTAACGTGTTAGAATATATAACAAGGTACCAGAAATAAAACACTTCAAATATATAAAAAGACATTTCTTTGGCATAATGAGCTTTGGAATGATTAGAAAATATGATGATTTATTTAACACCCCATTATTATACCATTTCTTATATGTATATGTCTTAGTATTTCAATAAGTTTCACTTGATCACGATCTGAAATATATTCACATTTTCAAGTAAATGAGTTAACATATTGTCTATCTGGCGGTGAAGTAGCAGTCTTCCCCAAGGACAAAACTTGCTTGCTTTATTTAGTTGTTACATGCAATAATTATCTTTACAATCACATTCAACAACGCATTATTTCCTTTGAGTTTAATTATTACAAACAAATGATAAACATAATCGTATAAATAAACTAATAGAGAAAAATCAATAATTCATTTCTTTAAGTATCTCGAAGTATGTCAAAGACTGAAATGGGGAAACAAACTATATAATGCTAAGCAATCGTCGTAATTACTGAGGAATTTCTGCTCCAGATATTAAATGTTAGTTTCGTGGCATCTATCATTTGCATGCAAACTTATATTGTCGTTTCCATGTTATACAGAATGCACCTACCAATATAGAATTATAAGGTTATGTGCAGTTACTTAAATTTCATAATGAAAGGGTTTTCAATAAGTATGTTATTTGCTTAAATATTAAATCCAATTGGACTAAAATAAGCACCTAAATAAACGCGCTGCGCGCTAATGTGAAGCATGAAATCTAAACTTCAGTGAGACGGATACTATTTTCTTTAAGAAAATGTTTTACACTTAAATCAGATTAAGAATATATCTGGATATATCTAATCACAGCCCTTTAGACAAAACATCTTCTAATACCTTTAACCTACCTGTCGGTTTTAACTATTTGATTTTTTTTTAATTAATAGATTTGTTTAGCAGTAAAATATGAGAATCACACAAAGGTAGTGCAAACTGTATAAGAGCAGCACACAATGAGAACAGTGCGCAAAACATCGTCTATTGCAATATCAAATAGTATTAATAGATTTTTTTACATCGTTACATTTCATACAAAAGAAATATGACTTTACATTTAAACATAGTTTAATTGTAATTACAGAAATAAGTTAAAAACAATGACCTGTCAAAACAATGATGAGATTGCTCAATATTCTGCAAAATTTTGATTAGATTTTTTCCTGCGTTAACTTGTCAAGAATGCTCGTTTAATGAATTTACGGTCCTTTTCAACAATCAGCTAAAACAATGAAGAAAAGAAAATTTCATTTGAATAAAGGCTTAAATATTTAAAACGTTTTCAATTATTCGATGCAAAGACTGATTGTGCATGCATTGAGTTTCTGTTACAGAAATGAGACAAAATAAAGTCAAGGAACAAATTCGATAATCAAAGATTGGTTGTTCTTTTGCACATAGCAGTATAATTTCCGGTAAAGTTCAACGACTTTGCAAATTTACATGGCCATTTTGGTGCTACAATTTTGTTCTGAGACTCTCGAAATGCGTTTATTTGCTATTTTTAGATGAATGCAGTCATGGTTATCTAAATGGTAAATATTACAAATATACATTAATACAATTATAATGATAGAATCTCGTGTCAACTTTGAGCGAAAGCTTACAAAATGTATTTGCAGATAGATTTATAAGTTAGCACTGACATTACAAATGATTGATAGTTATTTGTGCCGTGTGGCGGCTGTAAAAAGTCTCCCCGTACATATAATCAATGATGTTATATTTTCGATCCTTAGAGATCGCTCAGCACGACACTATTGTTGTGTATACATGTTATGTGGTACTTTTAGTTTCTTCTATTTGGCCATTTTCAACTTGGGTGGTTTCCAGTATTACCTACTTGAATACCTGTATAATCAACCCTTAGGATATGTTGCCTGCTTTTTAAATTTTTCTTTTGACGTCTAAGCTGTGAATATGCAAAGCTTTCATAACCTCAGATCCCCCTTTCAAAAAATTTCATTTTATTTTAGTTCCCCCATTGTTTTCTCGTTTTAGGGCAAAAGCATTCTTTACCTGGGGACCATACGGGCCGCTTTTTCATGGAATGGCACTACACTGTCACATTGAAGGTTCCATGATAACCGTCGTTATGAACACATTCTGCGGATGTTTCTAAATTCAAAAAATTGCACCATTTCGTGTTAAAATGTTGAATTTCTGCTTAAGCCGGTGCTAGGGGGCGTGGACGGTAACTTGCACTTTCCAAAGTACCGTCCAATGAACAGTGCTCAAATTTCAAAAACCGAGCCTGCCAACATTTTCAAAATATTGTCGTGATTGGGTTTTCTTTAGGGATTCTGTTTTATTCTATTTTGATAGGCAAACGAATAATCAAATAGTTACATGTGATTTGTGTGAAACATGAGATACATATGTTGTAATAATTGATGCAGGTAACAATGATAAAATATAATTATCGCCCTCACACAACGAATTTGCATCAACTGTAATTTGTAGGTGTTGTTCGAACACTCAAATTAAAGTTGTTAATCTCATTATCATTGACATTATATCACAATCATGAGGGTAAGTAATGTTGTACCCTTATACAAAATGATTGATTAAAGAAAGCAAACTTCGCCATGACAATCAACGCATTTACCGTCAACTAATTCACATTGTTGCAAAATGGCTTCTTTTATATTTTGGGGGAGGTTAATTACGAACACTAGAAAATATCATTATCGTTTATTTCTAATTTCATTGTGTGCCTTGAAAAAATATTAATGGATATAACAATCTATTAGAAAGTCCATCTAATTTTTACTATTTTCTGCCATTTTTCTTAATTGGCTTACTGGTAGTTAACTATACTTGTAGTTAAAAGGTAGTTAGTTGATTTAATAGTGAATCAAGGGGGAGAATCACGCCGTTCTTTACCCAAACAAACAAGATGGCGGATGCAGCCAAAAAGAAGGTTTTTCCATTTTTTCTCTGAAATTCGTGATGTTCTAATGTAAAGGTACATATAATAACCTTCTCCACAATTTTCCTGGCACACACGATTTTTATTTCATGATGTTTCGTCCCGTACCTATTCTGAAATGCGCGTCACCAGATTCGAAGCGAGAGAATTTTCCACCGGTTTGATCGTGGTAACGTACGGCTTTTTCTCTAAAATTCACTGTTTCGTTTACATATATGTATATTAACTGAAACTTATAACTTTAAAAAGTTGTTATATGTAGTCAAGTAAGCAAGTATGCCCATTCTCGCTAGATTTACTGCTGTAAATATTAATATAGGGGCATTTTCGGAAAATGAATAACGTATGGCGCTCAAAATATCAATAATAACGTACGGCGCATTTTATTTTACTACTTGGTGGATTTCCATTTGTCCAATCAGCTGATAATGAATTATTTTTATGTAGGAAATGATAGATATCTGAAAAAAATGTTGGTCAGGTCAGAAAAAAATAATTGAACAATGCTGCACCATCGGGTATAAATATCTTTTCTAGCTAGTGGCATAACAGCTATTCGTTGTTAATATATAGTTGGAGAATATTTTGTATAAAATGCAGAATGGAAAGAAAAGCCTCCACTTTCAGGAAACATTTGTGTAGTGTTGTCTTCACATTAAATTTCGCCAGTGTTGTGCGATAATTTATGTCTTATCCCATTATCAGAAAAAAGAAACGCATTCAGCAGAGCAAAAATTGTTAAAAAGATACGGACGGCTTGATATATTTTGTTTTCCATAAAAAAAAGTCTAATATCATTCCTAACAAATTTCTGATAAGGAAATCTTAATATTTGAACCCGTCAAACATAAACAAAACGAAAAGTGATTGCGACTAGCTTACACCCAGATGAGATGAGCCTGTGTTTATTCAATATGGTCGCTTTTAAATTTTAAAAAAAAAAAATTTCATAACAGAGGGAAAAATGAATTTAGGGGTAGGTTTTTATATTGAAATTTAAATTGTAGTTATAAAAAAAAATGTTATGCGGAAAAAATTTTAATAAAATTTTTGTTAAAAAAAGAAATTTTTCCCTTTATTTGAAAAGGGGGGGTTAAAAATTTGAACGCTACCCCTTTTGCTGACGTTTGGGCCCCTATGGGCCCTCAGATATAATTTAAAGAAAAATGTTTGACAAAAAAAAATAAAAAAATTAAAACAAAAATATCAAAAAACAATTTTAAAAGTTTGGAGAAAAATCAATTTTGAAATTTATAAAGTAAAAAAACCAGCCGAAATTTTCTTAAAAATAGTTAAAATAAAAAGAAATTTTTATATCAAAAAAGACTTTTAAACCCCCTAAAATTATAGGTCTTTGAAAAACAAAATACACAAAAACAAAACAAAACACCAACATAAAATACATTTTGTACATGTACACAATTATATACATACAAAAAATATACATTACATGAACCATTAATGCAAAATTGTTGTATATTAATTGATTTTTAATACATTAACGCAATTACCATATGTTTATACACATATCCTAAAAAATGAAGGTCTCTTCGCATCAATTGCGGATTTCATAATTGTAAATGAAAGGAACGTCATAATTTGATGAAAACAATTACATGCATGAATTTGCCTATCATATTCTGGCGGTTTTTTTCCGCAAACGCCCAAACAAAAACAATAATTTCTTTAAAAAAAGTTTAAAAAGTTAAAAAGTGTCATTGGAATGTACTTAATTTCTAGTGGTAAACATTTTACCGACCATGAAATATAGTTTCAAATCGGATTTGGATTTCGATGTTTTATCCATGCCGGAAAACCCGTCTGAAACCTTTAAATGACGTCATTATCTTTATGGAAGAACTGTTTTCAAAATTATTACGCTACTCTTAAACTAGTGTTTACGAAGAATATGTTAGTGTTCATCCGTGTTGTTCTACAGAAATTAGAAACTTGGACGGGAGCGATAGCGACCGGAGAATATTTCTTATTTCTGTAGAACAGCTACGGATGAATACAAACATACTTAGTGTCAAGCTTTATTTTGCTTCATTAATATTCACTATACCTGTCCATTTTCACAAACGCGGTTTAATGAAGCACTATGAAAAATAGAAGGCTGCTACATGTATGAACGGACTTGGATATATCATCGACTTTTGTTCTTCTATGAAAATTTACACAAAGATTTTTTAAGAAATATAGCGTTTTCATTGGATGACAAATAAATCTCGACACTAATATTATCTATTTCAGTTTCTTTATTTGGTTCTACACACCATCTTATGTCTGGTAAACATAACTTTTCTATTATATAGAAAATCAATTAATCAGGAAAAAATGCGCCGTACGTTATCATTGATATTTTGTGCGCCATACGTTATCATTTCCAGAAAATGTCCCGATATTAATATTTTCAGCGGTTATTCTAGCCAGAATGGGCATGAATGCTTAGATGACGACATATTACAACTTTTTAAAGTCATTGGTTTCAGTTAATATTCATATTTGTAAACGAAACAGTGAATTTTAGAGAAAAAGCCGTACGTTACCACGATCAAACCGGTGGAAAATTCTCTCGCTTCGAATCTGGTGACGCGCATTTCAGATAAAGTACGGGAATAAAATCGTGTGTGCCAGGAAAATTGTGGAGAAGGTTATTATATGTACCTTTACATTAGAACATTAGAATTTCAGAGAAAAAATGGAAAAACCTGCTTTTTGGCTGCATCCGCCATCTTGTTTGTTTGGGTAACGAACGGCGTGATTCTCCCCCGTGGTAAATGCTAATTTTAGATGTAACTAGTTCAGTTTAATCACTGCTTTCTTCCATGCTTAATATGATATGGCTCTAAAAGTTCTCCTTATATTTGTAACTAAGGATACTATGTTTGAGCGAAACATCTACAGTAGGTAAAATTAAACATGCCGTAGATTAGTCATGAAAGTAGACATTTATACAAAGTTTCAGGATGGCAATTAACTGTCCATTTGCCTTCTTTAAATCACTCCACATTGTTCCTAAAATCATTGACTTTCATGTTGATATGATTTTGCATATTGTTTTCGAAATAAACAATACTTGACAGTCAATAATCGATTAAAAAATAATTCCTTTTCAAAGTAAAATTATGTCATAAAATACTATAATTGATACACAATTAGAGCAAATTAAATAAAAACCCAAAATAAAAAAATATAAAACAGTAAAAGTTACTCTTGATATATAGATTAATGTGAATAATACCAAGAACAATGCCAAAAACGTTTTCAATTATTCAACATTAAAGTCCTATACAAGCTTGCATGTATTGAATTTCAGTCTCTGAGATCAGTATTAATCAAGTTAAGGCACTAATTAAACAATAAAAAATCCAATGTATTCCTCGGTCGATCAAGCATCGTACACAAATCAGTTCTAATAATAGTTTCTATCACTGATAATTGATCTTTTTTTCTGCACACTTGCATTGTAAAGTTGACAACTTGTTTTTTTTTTGTAATGAAATACTGAAATGAAGTTACTAATTGTGAGAAAGGGTATTCAGATGTAAGTAAGTGTAATCAAATATTATGTCTGGAAATGAGTATTACAAACGACAGTGTCAAGTTTTGGTTTCACTTATGAGATTCTTATTCATATTTAAAGCAGAACTTGCGACATTTGCTTAAGAATTAAAAAGTCTAATATCATTCCTAACAAATTTCTGATAAGGAAATCTTAATATTTGAACCCGTCAAACATAAACAAAACGAAAAGTGATTGCGACTAGCTTACACCCAGATGAGATGAGCCTGTGTTTATTCAATATGGTCGCTAATTGAAAGAAAAATACATAACAGAGAATAATGAATGAGTGTAGGTTCTATATTGAATTTATTGAATGAGTTATAAAATAATGTTATGCGAAAAACTTCAATAAATTTAGTAAATAAGAAATTTTCCGTTTATTTGACGGGCGGTTAATATTGAAACGCTACCATTTAGCGTGACGTTGTGCCACTATGACGTCAGATATATAACGAAAAGTGTATGACAAAAACATATAATTATACAAAATATCAAAAATCATGAAAAGTTTGGAGAAGATCAATTTTGATTGATAAAGTAAATACCAGCCGAAATTTTCTTAAGTAGTTACATAATGAACATTTTCATATCAAAATTGATTTCAGATAAAGTACGGGAATAAAATCGTGTGTGCCAGGAAAATTGTGGAGAAGGTTATTATATGTACCTTTACATTAGAACATTAGAATTTCAGAGAAAAAATGGAAAAACCTGCTTTTTGGCTGCATCCGCCATCTTGTTTGTTTGGGTAACGAACGGCGTGATTCTCCCCCGTGGTAAATGCTAATTTTAGATGTAACTAGTTCAGTTTAATCACTGCTTTCTACCATGCTTAATATGACGTGGCTCTTAAAGTTCTAACCTTATCTCCTTATATTTGAAACTAAGGATATTATGTTTAAGTGAAACATCTACAGTAGGTTAAATTAACCATGCTGCAGATTAGTCATGAAATTCAGTAGACATTTATACAAAGATTCAGGATGGCAATTAACTGTCCATTTGCCTTCTTTAACTCACTCCACATTGTTCCTAAAATCATTGACTTTCATGTTGATATGATTTTGCATATTGTTTTCGTAATAAACAATACTTGACTGTCAATAATCGATTAAAAGATAATTCCTTTTCAAAGTAAAATTATGTCATAAAATACTATAATTGATATACAATTAGAGCAAATTAAATAAAAACCCAAAATAAAAAAAATATAAAACAGTAAAAGTTACTCTTGACTTATAGAATAATGTGAATAATGCCAAGAACAATGCCAAAAACGTTTTCAATTATTCAACATTTAAGTCCTATACAAGCTTGCATGTATTGAATTTCAGTCTCTGATATCAGTATTAATCAAGTTAAAGCACTAATTAAACTATAAAAAATCCAATTTATTCCTCTGTCGATCAAGCATCGTACAAAAATAAGTTCTAATAATAGTTTCTATCACTGATAATTTATCTTTTTTCTGCACACTTGCATTGTAAAGTTGACGACTAGTTTAATTTTGTAATGAAATACTGAAATTAAAAAGTTACTAATTGTGAGAAAGGGTATTCAGATGTTAGTTAGTGTAATCAAATATTATGTTTGGAAAGGATTGTTACAAACGACAGTGTCAAGTTTTGGTTTCACTTATGAGATTCTTATTTATATTTAAAGCAGT
Organism: Ruditapes philippinarum; assembly: GCF_026571515.1. Classification (NCBI taxonomy): domain Eukaryota; kingdom Metazoa; phylum Mollusca; class Bivalvia; order Venerida; family Veneridae; genus Ruditapes; species Ruditapes philippinarum. The sequence continues at coordinate 227,129 of NW_026856323.1, read as the reverse complement.
ACTTGCGACTATTGCTTAAGAATTACAGCAATTTTGTCCTGCTGTGTTCCTTAAATTCTCTGCGCTCCTTTGGCTTGCTGGCTTTTTAGACTTGCTGCACTAGTTAATACTTGCAGCTCTCCTTGAACCTTCTGAGTTCCTTAGACTTCCTGTGATCTTTGGACTTGCTGCGATGCTTATACTTGCTGCGCTCATAGACTTGCTTCTACCTGTGAAGTGGACCTCTCTAAGACATGCTTCTTTTTCTGGAAAGCAGACCTTTCTAAGGCTTGCTTCATTTTTTGGGAAACAGACCTCCCTAAGAAGGGGGCCTTTGTTAAGGCTCAACTCTTCATTAGCAAGCAGAACGTTTTCAAGGCAAGCTGCTTTATTTGGTTTCATCACTTCAATCCACCCACATACTTTCACGTAATATAAAAGCACTTTCATGGTCATTTTAAACGCTTGAACATTTCTTAAGTAATTCAACACTTGATAACAACAATGTTTTATGAACATATTTAGAGATAATATAAAGGAGAATAATTCTCAGACAGTTGACAGTTTGAATTTTAAGGCATCTTCAGAATTCTATTCGTATTCAAGTAGCAATACAATAGCTATATGTGTTATACTTTCTTTCAATATTGTGCACAGATTGTCATAATATATAACTAAATTGTTCATTTTCAACACATAACTTGCTATAAATGTACCATATATACGTCCAAGTATTATGGATGCAAAAACTGGTATTTCGAAGTAATAGTTCAATGTATGACGCCCTTACACAAACAATGGTCTAAATAATTAGGAAATATAAATAATTTATTAGCAACCTTTTCATAATCGTTAATGTTGCCCTTCCTTTATGGTATATTTTCATTGAATGCCACCACTCTTTTCATAGTTGTTCCTAGCATTACATATGCAGTTTATAGTTTTAAATTGATTACATTCTTATAAATATTTTCATATGTTCTTTCAAGTTTATGGGTATATGGGTTTTGTCTAAATTACTTTGCAAGTAACACTCTTCCAGGACGAGATTTATTTACTCTCAAAGTTAGTTCTTAACGCGCAATTAATATCTTTGTCATCACAAATACCATGTTTCCTGACATAAAAAGCAAGATACAAATTACTCTGTGGTGTGTTATAATGTAAAAATACAAATAGGAAAAAAGAAAGAGTACCAATAATTGCTTAAGTATCTTATGTCAAAGATCAAAGTGGGAAGCAATCTATATAATTCTAACATATTGTCTTAATGCATTTACTTAGATTTTTTGTTATCCTACAGACGATAAATGCAAGCTCAATTTATATTAAGATCTATTTCTCACACGTTTAACACAAAAAGTGTCGAACAGTTGCTGTTATATAAGCATATTCTTTACGGCAAACGTTTTGATGTATGGATATTATTTTGATTGATACTAAGCGAACACAGGAACCTATTATTTTGTAGGGTTACTGACACTGGTATGTAAGTAACTGCTGGAAACTTATTAATGACAAGGACACACGGATACATGGTATAGCTTCTATCTGACAACTATGCTCACATCACGTACAATTAACTGCATATAAATAAAATCAGTTTTGTTAGAAGAAGAGGCTTGCTTGCTTAATTGTGTAACATCCGATATTACACTTAACTATTTGTTATTTGTGCTATTCTATCCACTTACGTAAAGTATATCTTTTTAGATAACAACCTAAACACTATAATTGTAAACAAAATAAAGAATAGCCTTCCAGTATTATAATCCGAACATTGTTTAATAATAATATATCATACCTAAGCACTTCTCTAATAATTCAACCCGTGATTACAATTTATGGTCATATTAAAAACCAGGATAAAAGACGATTATTCTCAGAGGAAAAGGTTAAGACTTAGTATAAGACCTAACCGTCTTCAAACATTATATTAAAATTTAAAATTTCAGCATAGTTTTCACTGGGTGGCACTCTATGTAACTTGTGTTTAATTGTTCGCCAAACATCTTTTTCATTTTATTTAAATCTAAATATTTGTTTAGTGTTTGAAAACTTCGAAATACATGTATGTGAGTTCATATTCTACTATGTGCCCATCATAGTGTTTTGCGATATAAAGGTATGGCGCGTACCAACATAATCAATAATGTGCTTGCGTGATTAAATATAACCAATGCCACAAGCCATTTCAAAGCTTATTTAAATGCTATTTTACATCACATGCAAATAATAACGGTCCCAAATTAGAGAAAATGATAATAAGCCTGAGGACCAAATTCAATCCGATATGAGGTGGTAAGCATTTCTCGGTGCATTTATAGTGTGTTCCATGCCATTCAAAGACTCTACAGCAAAGTATGTGGAAAAATACTTCTTTTTTTCTGGTTGCAAAGCAAGGCATATTAAGTGAAACAACATGATTATTTTTTCAGGTTTGGACAATGGGGCGCCGCTAATAAGAAGTATATTGCTTCCTTCTGGACTTCGTATTAATTGCAAAAAAATACACAACTAGCACATACATAAATACATTAAGCGTTGCAGTACCTCATGTTCATTTTTCTTTCATTTCAAACGTGAAAACAAAACACCTGTATTTCAGGTAATATTCTTGCAATTATAACAAAGCAATAAGATTACGCGTTTTTCTATCAATCAAAACTGCAGTACTTTTGAATCCAACCCCGAAAATGCATAAACAAACACTGTAATTCAATGCATCAGAAAATGATATGTTTTCAAAAGAAGAACCTGTCAGCTTTAAATTCCGCTCTAAATTACACGCGAAATGAACATCTGCTTTCAACATTAACAAAATATCTAAGAAACGCGTTATAAATATAAGGAATGGAAGTTAATAAATATATGTTTACTTAAAGGTACTATTTACACTGTAACAACCTGCCTCTTTTTATTATTATCAATTGCAAGCTTAAACACATTTTAAAAAAAAACAACAACAACAAAAAAAACTGTCATACAAATTGATGAACTGTCCTTATTGACAAATTGACATTGAATTTTTTTCAAGTTTTTTTTTCAAGTGCCGAATATAAACAAACTGACTTAATCATTTTTATTCCTTTAGAAATGATAGTATTTATGTTTCGTGAGATTTGTTAAAGATAATTCAAAAATTGTTTGTAGCATTTTAACATAATGAATTTATATGACTGTTCCCTAGATTTTCTTTACTCTGTTCATGTAGATTTTGTAAAAGTGCAATATAGCTACATTACGTCCCCTAACACCAATTAAGCGTAAATCTCCAACGCAACCTTCAACACTTAGTTCAACATCATTTAAGTCCATTATCACTGGTTAATTCAATATGCAATGGTGCTAGAAACAATGACCCAGACAAACATGTAACAAAACACTGAAGTACTGGACAATCAATTACAGGTGCTACACGGCATTTAACACCTGCTGCTGTGCAGCATGAAACTCTTGTAAAGGTTGATCCCTCGGAAGCAATGAAACATAAATTAACATCACAATTGAAGAACCGGATAAATTGAGTCTATTCATGCGAAACAATGTAAAAGTGAAACACCCATTACGTCCAGTAGCATTGTTCAAGCTGTGTATAGTCTTTTAAATTAACACTATTAAAGTTAAATAAAAATATCCCGAACGACAAAAATATAAAAAAACACTGATGAAGCAGTGTTATTTACCATGAAATGTTTACTGTATGTACGTTTGCCAGTGAACTTATGCTAGTCCATAAAAGTATTAATGTTATATTATTCTACTTTACTATCAGGACTTTCTGTCTATTTAACCTGTAAAATATTAATGTTTGCGTTAACACATTATGTTTGTAAAGAAAGAGAATTTAAAAAGCATATCAGTATCGATTAGTTTGACAGAACCTTCAAAATAGAGAAATACAGAATCCCCAATTAAAGGCCAACACGACAAAATTGAAAATGTTGAGCCTGTTCATGGACGGTGCTGGAAAGTGCAAGTTACCGTCCACGTCAAGTTATTGTTTTATTAACTGACAACTTTGTATGCCAGTTATTTTTAGTTACTCATGGTTTCCAGCTATAGTAAATTAGTTTGCTGTCAAGATGGTATCTTGCTTGTCATAATGTATCTGTTTATTACATTCCTGACACATTCGTCCTTATAATTACAGAGTGTTTTCCGTCATTGAATTTTCACCGCAGGAAATATATTAGTTACAATCAAGAAAACTATATGGATCTAATTAATAAATGATTTTACTGTTAATTTTTGTTAATCAAATTCTATGCTGTTTTTCATTAATTCGTGTTTTTATTTCAATTTAAGAAAAAAGTACATTGGAACTTTAATCATTTCACAAACAAACAAAGGTGGATATATTATAGAACGGGTTTAACGTTTACATGGCCGACTGACTAGTTATTTTAAGATTGCTATCCGTTTCGGTTCAAAGCATGACAGGGGCAAGCCGTTCCTCTGTTGGACAAGATACATTTCACTTATTGCGTAGTACCGGTTGCTTCCAGGAGCGGATTTAAACATAATCTAACTAAATAAATGCTGTGTAAACCAACGGGACAGTTATCATTTGTATTCATATAATATATAATATTATGATGAATATATTTATAAGTGATGTATGATTGATTGATGAAGTCATCATGATTATAATAATGCCCGAGGCTCCAGGTGGTCTCCAAAGACAACGTTAATAGCCGACAATTAACGAACAAAGGGAGTTTTAAATAGCTTATCTATATAGCAAAATTAAGTTGTTTAGAACGACAGCTATTTGAATATTTCATGAGCCGATCGGACGTTTAAATAGTCAAAGAGACTATGTACTGTCATTTCTAAAAGTCATCGTGTTTATTAACTGACGAACAAAGCTACGATTGTTAAACAATTAAAATATGGGTCTGTGTCAACCTGTACATGTATAATTATTCATATTTTTCTGCTTATTATAATAAATGGACATTTAAGTACCAAAGATGATATAATTTTGTATTTTAAGTAATATTATTTTTTATGTTCTGTAACAGTTAACGAATGGAAACACATTTTCTATGTAGATTTCTGGCCATAATTTGCAACGTTTTTTTGCGATATTAAATTGACAAATTAAGAATTCATTTTACAATGTACGTAATGAAATATGTATCAAATTGTTAACTCGCCTGTCTTTAATGATTATGTCAAAACATTATTACAGTATATTATAAAGAGACTAAAAACTGCAAGACGTGTTACATTACTGAATACGATAAACATTTTCAACTAAAAATGTTCATGTAAATATATCTAGTCCTATGGAAAATTGCATTGTCACGCTATTTACATATAAGTAACTGTTTCATTTTATCAAAACAATATCTGTTCTGTTTTTCGTCACAATTTTAGTGTTGTGGTGTACTAAATTATGTTTTGCCTAGATAACTTAATTAATATTGAATGCCGAAATATTTTACGTCAAATTACTTGGACATTGTAACCCGGTTGAGGAACAGGAAACATTAATGGTCACCTAATTCAACATTTTCAACACTGCTTCAATATGTTTGTATATGATGATAAAGTTTGCTGTTTATTTGTATACGTAAGACCGTCTTTACCAGAACTAATTTCTTTCACGACGATTGAAGAATATATATTTACAATGTATTAATTTATATCTTTTATCTATTTAGTTGGGCGAAACATGACAATATAACTTTCAAATTGTAAAAATGAATCTTCTTATTTCGATCGCTCAATTTTTTTGAATCGCTGAAGTTGGATCGTATTGGCTTGCAATATTTGACACTGGCACTTAATCGGAAATGTATGCTGCTCTTAATTACAATTACAATCTTTATACCATTGAATCAAACAGTGATTCCGTTTTTGCACGTTAATATACTTCTGACGTTGAGCCAATTGGTATATTGTCTCTCCCTAAATGTAGAATAGGTCGTCGGTAACATGGCATTTACTGGTTATTTGTCCAGTCTGAGAAAAGCTGTTTAAGGACGTTTTCGGGAGTTTTCAGTTAGACATATAGGCAAAATTAAAACTTGTTCAATAGACTTTCTTTAAACTTGGCATGTTGTTAGAACATGATAACAAAAACAATTTAAACGAAAAAAAAATTGGGGTCACCGTTCTCATTTTTGAGTTATCTGCTCCTGAATCAGAATTTTCTATTTATTTGAGGTCATTTCAAGAGCAGATAACTTACACATACTTAAGTGTATTTTTGTTTTTAACTCTGCATAATGTTTTTCTTTTTATTGTTGAGTACAATACATAATAACAGGCAATTCCTTAAATCGTGTCTCTTATATTTTTTTTTTCAATGAAAATTAAGGTACTTTAAATTTTTAAAAAATAGGCCATTTTTTTACGAAAACATGCACAGGTTAAAAGAAGAAGTGGAAAGAAAAACCCATCCACTCTAAATTTGTTCTTGAAATTTTGCATATCGACTAAAACGAAGGTAAGCTTCATGATAATAAGAAAAAAATGTATCGTTTCCCTTCATTGTAAATTATCCGCCTTTGAATTTAACGAAAAAGTCCAATTCAAGGGCAGATAACTCGAAAATGGGGACGGTGACCCCAATTTTTTTTTCGTTTAAAATATTTCTGATATCATATTCTAACAACATGCCAAGTTTAAAGAAATTCTATTGAACAGTTTTAAATGCTAGAAACTATTTCACATTAAAGGGATACTCAGGCAAATTAATGACAAAAATATTGAAAATATTTTCTGTACTCAATTCACGCAAAAAGGACATTTATTTCAAAATCTCAGAATGACGAATCTGTATACGTGTACATGATATATTTTGGGTTTATTTGTTTGTTTGGGTTTTTACGTCACATCGACATAGTATAGGTCATATCGCGACGTTCCAGCTTTACTGGTGAAGGAAGACATCAGGTGCCTTTCCTTGCATTATTTCAGGCACGAACGGGCACCTGAGTAGAACCACCGACGTTCCGTACGCTAGCTGAATAGCTTCCTCATATGGAAGAATCCAAAGTCCCTGTCGGGATTCGAACCCACAACGGTGAGGGGCAAGTGGTTTGAATTCAACGACCATTCGGCCACGGACGCCCAATTTTGGGTTTGAAGCGTGAATTTATTTATTTATATATGTTGAATGAAATTTAGATGCCGACAGAATCACCGAGTGTGTTTAAAACAAGTCATATGACTTAAACAAACCCTGGAAGTTACAATAACAGATATTGTGGATATTGTATGATTTAAACAAGTGCAAGTCATTCGTTTGACATGTACTTTAACAATTACAGCGTTCACTGTGACAATTTGTAATCTTGACGCTCTAACCTGATCGACGTGGATCAAGTTTGGAAACCACCATTTTATGCTTTATGAGGGGAAACGGTTTGTTTCTGTGATAGTCTAGTGTCTTTATTACAGAATAATGAATGAAAAATTCAAAACTAAAAAATGAAAATTTTGCCTGTTTCCCCCTTGAAAGAAGCAATTTAGGTTTAGTTATTTAATAAATGAATGAGGAACATATTGAAAAGGATTGTATTAACCTCATAAAAACACATAATGACGCACTTATAAACACAGTGCAAACAAAATTAGTAAGTAATGTGGTGTGCAAATGACATACTAGACAAGCATATAACAATCATACTCATCATTTAATTGCATCTTTATCAATTGTTTACTGCAAAACAATATCATTCATACAAATATATGTTTGCACTCAAGTTTATCAAAGTATTGGTTACAAAAGCTATTAGCATGGATGTATGTTCATATAATAGTAAAACAACACAATAATGAAATAAAAGCATAAATTAATGTTTCTGTAAGGTATATCTTGCTTGTAATAATTAAAATAAATGATTGTGTTTTAAAATTAACTTTTGTTTTTTTTATATTCCTGTTACTAAAGTGTTGCAGGGCGCTTTGTGCTAATATTTCATTTAAATCTATATTGTATTTATGTTCTGCTATATAATATAAGCATGATAACAACGAAATGTATAATTAGGAGTCAGTGATATTATGAGTTAGCAAAGAATGCTGGAAGTACCTGTCTATAGAACAAAACGCATGAAACTAAGGGTGACAGCTTCTTGAATATTTTATTATGTTTTCTTCGTTTATTAAATAAAAATCAAATAACATTTATCTTCATCTGTTCTTCGGTGACATCATGAATTCTCAACTATGTATCCCGATTTATTCTTAACATATACCGCTAGATAACAATAAATGAAAACAAGTCGATTGTTATTTGGTACAAATATTTCTGTACGAAGCAAAAATCAACTAGTAATCATTTCAAAACCTTTCAAGTATTAAAACTTCTTATAAATAAGTACACAGTATAAGCAAGATGCATGTACTTTACTTTTAATTCTTAATATATTTAAAATATTGCAGAAATTATAACAAAGTACGAAGATGTAATGAACGACCTATTCACTATATGATTTATTGCTTTTATGTCTTAAAATACAGTAATTATTTCAATTTTCTGTCAATAAATAACATTCTAAAATGTTGTAATTTATAACTTAATTTATGTATTTAAAAAGTTATTGTAATTTCCAACTATTCATCCAATAAATCACCATAAGTGGAAAACAATATAGTTTAAATGCTACTTTAATGTTTACATTTTACTGTTATTGTTTGATTTTATTAACCTGTCAATTGCATTCTGATTACACGGTCAATGCACACAATATATTAATCTTCGATAATTGATCGGTAAACTGCGTGAGATGTACTCAGTAAGATTTAATCAAATTTAATTTGTTTCTATGAAATAGCTATACTTACCGTTATAGCGCAATAGGGTAAACTACCGGTTTGTAACTTCAAAATTTCCCACCTGTTGTAAGATCTAGACCGCTTTTGTCTATGATTTTAATTTATATTTTCCACATTTTTAAAGGCATGAGTGATTTTTTATGTTGTCGTTTTGTTTTTATATGTTTTGCAATTATTTTGGCAAAGACAATACACTTTTTTAAGAAGCATGGTTTAAGAATTAAAATTTAAATCAATATATTTCATTTCAATGCCATAAAATTCAATGCAAAACAAACAAAACTGTGGTTCTAAGTTGTTCCATATTCGTTTAGACTATTTTGCAAGCCATATTCAATAAAACATACTTCAAAAATAAAGAAAGAATGGGTCTAAAAACAATTGCAAAAGTATGGATCGAACCGTAGACCTCTAATATATGAAGAAATCACTCAACCGACTGAGCTATTGCGGATAAAACCAGAACATAAACATTCAGATAGAGTGACTTTTCAAAACATTAGTCATATACTCCAAATTAATTCCCGTAATATATACGGACAGAACCGAAGTGGTATCGAATATTTTGATGAGTGCTATGATGTATTCATATTTGACAAGTCAATAAATTCAGACAATATTATAAAAAACTGCATTTACTTATAAGTATTAAACGGAGATTAGACAACTCTTCAAAATTGCTAAATTAAATATGAAAAGATTTACATTAACTGTCCTCATTGGCATTGTTTGTTATTCAATTTTACTCGTGTCCGAGGCAAACTCACATTATCAAGATATTTTTATTCAATCCATAGATGTGTGGCAACATTTTTTCTATATAACAAATTGTAAAATTCAGAATACTTCTATTGTTCTATTTTAGTTGCCATTGAAAGTATATTGGATCACTTATTCTGAAGAATTGTCCGAGCTCGTACAGTTCAAATTCTCTTATTCTCTGTTAATCAGTTGCGTTTTTCAATGGTATTCCCTCATGTAGTCCATTATCAATGCTGTTCGAATAGAGAATATGTGCGCTTTCTAATTTGATATTGCTATGAACATGTCAAATTGTGTATTGTGTCTTACAAAGTCACGGGACGCTTTTTTTTTATGGAATTGTTTGCCCGTCTCGTCAAGCGTCTCATGATCCCGATCTAGTCCAAGCTTTATCGATGTTTTCACGAATAATACTGATTTACAACCTGTATTTTTGTTTTCTGTCGATCATACTAATTTTTAGCTCCATTTTGAGACCGATTTTAGCTTTTAACTCTCTGTATTTATTGAGATATACGAGTTCCAAGTAGTCTTCACCGTTCAACACGATGTACTTCGGGTAGCGAGTGACGTCACAAGTACTGGGTCGCGCGCTCCTATTCTATTTAAGCTACTGGGTTAACCTATCATACTCAGTTGGGCATTAAGATCTTTACCAACCAGTCGTAAGAAATGTACTCCAATCAGGAGGTTTGTACCCAAATATAATTATAAACATTTAACCTGTCACTGATCTGGGATCTTTATACAATTTTATATAACTCTAAAGTTGGTATTATAAACTTAACTTGAACCCATTTTTAGAACTTGACCCAATCTGGTATTTGACCCAATCTGGAACTTGACCGGATTCTGACTTGACCCAATCTGGTAAATCTATAATTAACTATATACTTGGAACTCGGATATTATATTATAGTACTAGATCTACATATATGTTTCTCTAATAAGCTCAGTTGTTTACTATAGAACAATCTGGTTAAAGCCAGATTAACTAATACTCTATTGTATGTGAATATTTCATGAATAAACTATCATGAACCAATAATAAAATCATAGATTGAACTGGAACATGTCTTATTTATCTCTCAGTAGGTAGAACCAAATCTAACTCCCACACATGTTACTTTCCCCTTATTAACGCCTGGCATATATTTAAATCCTGACTAGCTTTAAGCTAACACCCTTTTCTCACTTTTAAGGGGGCGTAACATCTGGTGTCAGAAGTGGGATCTGTCGAGAGATCTATAGAATTGAAGTTTGGAAATCCAATGATAATGAGACACCATCTTTTGTAGGTCTAAATAAGAAATAGATTAAAATCTTGACCGGTTTATTTTACTTTTTTTTGATGTGTGTGATTGGAAGGTACAATAGCGCCAAATATCGATATCCATGAATTCTGGATTACAGAAAATGAACAGTAAGTTGATCAGTTAATTTATTGATTGAACTGTACAATAAACAGCAGTGTATTTCTTTATGTTGACCGGATCAGTGACAGTGTTGATATTTCTTTCTGAAAATAGATAAGAATTACAATGTAAATTAATTTTTATACTAATATACAATTTTATAAGTATCAGAGATTTTTATATTATCAATATTTAATATAGTAAAATGGACGAGTATTCATCTGCTTATGATTTTGGAGGTAATGCCTCAAGAATTGTCTCGTCCAATGAAAATGTCAGTAATGATAGAAATATGTCTAGTATTAATACTAGTATGAATGAGAATAGTTCTGTTTGCTCACCTAACCATGATATTCAACCAGTAGAAAATGAAAACTCCCAGTTAAAAGATCTTGAAAATTATATGGGAAGCCAAATGTCACAGATTATACATAAGATTACCTGTTTGGGTCAAACTATTCAAAATGTAAATTCACAATTGCAAAAGCAAATGAACAGTGTAGAAAATGAATTGTGTACTGTTAAGTCGAAATTGTCTGAAATAGAACATCCTGACCCAGAAATAAGATTTAATCATAGGGCGACAGGGAACTCTAACAATTTTGAAGAACAAAACTTATATGAGGCAGAAAATAATAATTGTCTTCAAAATGGGCCGTATATTCGATCGTCTGTATATGAGACTGTACCTAATTACCCAAATTTGTCAGTACCTAGAAGCACAAATAACTTGAAAATGAAACCCCAAACTTATAGTGGAGATGAAGACTTGCAAGATTTTCTTGCACAGTTTCAAATTACTACCGAAATAAATGGTTGGGACTATACCCAGAAATCATTATATCTTGCAAGTAGCTTAACAGGTGGGGCTCGGTCACTTTTAAGCGAAATGAGTGAAAGCGGTAGGCGTGATTTTTTGTACATTAGAAGAAAAACTAAAAGCAAGGTATGGGACAGAAAATAAAGCCGAGGTATTTCGAACCCAGTTAAAGAGTCGTGTTCGTGGAAAAGGGGAGACCATTCCAGAAATGGCTCAGTCCATTAGAAAAATGACTAGGCTAGCTTATCCCACAGGTAGCCAAGATGTGGTCGAGGCTTTGTCACTCGATAGTTTTATAGATGCGTTAAATGATTCTGACATACGTTTAAGGTTGCGTGAAATTGCTCCAAAAACTATTTCTGAAGCTGAAAAAATAGCAGTGCGCATGGAAGCCCATAGGTTAGCTGATCGAAATAGAAATAAGTTTGTCTGTGCAGTAGATAATGTAAGTAGTGACAAAGAAAATACTGTGTCTAAATCAACAAATATGGGTCAAGAGCAGATAAGTAGTCAAAGTAGACAACCTAGTAGTTGGCACAAGAATCAGGGTAATAGAAATCAACTATCGAACCAAAGTTTAAATCAGTATAGAAATAGGCGTCAAAATGAAAACAGACCTAGATATCACAGAAATGAAAACCGATTTCATAATAATGGTTTTTACGGCAATAATAGAAACAATAGAGGATATCAAAACAATAATTATTCTTTTGGAAGTAATGATCAACAAAGGTTTAACCAAACTTACCAGGGAAACTCAAACAAGTCCAGCTGGGGGGATCGCAGCTTGACAAATCAAAAAGGTCCCAAATTGCATTAAATAATTTAGGTTCTGACCATGGATACTTTCTTTCTGCTACTATAAATGAATTTGATTTGACTATGCTTATTGATAGTGGTGCAAATGTCAGCATAATATGTAAATGTTCAAAATTGGCCTTATTCAACTAGACCAGTTATTGAAGCTGTACAATGTTCACTTCATACGGTTACTGGTGAAACATCACCTTTTCATGGAAAGGCAGAAATAGAAATATGTATAGGTAAACAAAAAATACTTCACGAGTTTTTGATTGCTGATATAAAGCAACCTGCCATTATTGGATTAGATTTTCTGTTTAAGCACAATTGTGATATAATGTTGAGTAAAGGGTACATTACTCTGAAAGGGGAGAGAATCCCATGTTTTATGAATCAGAAAGATGCACCTGTCAATTGTTGTAGAATAGCAGTAACTGAAACCATAGTTATTCCCCCTGAAACTGAAGTTATTGTAGAAGGGAAACCGTTGGACAGCTTGAGTCGAGATAGGGATTGTTTGATAGAACCCAATTTAAGTTTTGCTGAAAAATCAGGGTTGTTAGTAGCAAAATCTTTAATTAGTCCAAAAAATGGCCATTTTCCGATGAGAATTGCAAATTTCAATAGTGAACCTTATACTATTTATGAAAATACAGTAACTGCTGTATTAGAACCTGTTACTGTAAATGAGCCTGTATCTGTGAGAAATGTTAGCACTAATGTATCCAAGGTGGCAGCAAGTAGTACAACTCTGCCTGAGCATTTAAAAAGTGTTTATGATAGGTCTTCTGTGCATCTCGATAATATACAAAAAGGAAAGTTAAAACAGTTTCTTATAAAGAATCAAGATGTGTTTTCACAAAATGATAGAGACATTGGTCATACTGACTTAGTTACACATAAAATAGACACTGGTAATCATGAACCTGTAAAAACCTATCCTTATCGTGTCCCACTAGCAAAACGTAAAGCAGCAGAAGCTGAAATTAAGAAAATGGTTGAGGATGGGATAATAGAACCTGCATGTTCCCCATGGCTATCCCCAATTCTTATGGTAACAAAACCAGATGGCAGTATCAGATTTTGCTGTGATTTTCGAAAACTTAACCGTTGCACTGTAAAAGAATATCAACCTCTGCCTAGAATAGAAGATAATTTAGATGCATTATCATCTGCAAAATGGTTCTCCGTTTGTGACCTAAAATCGGTTTTTGGCAGATCGATATTGATAAAGAAAGTAGGCATAAAACAGCATTTAGCTTGCAAGGTGGTCAGCAATGGCAGTTTCGTAAATTAGCCTTTGGTCTTTCTAATAGTCCTAGTGTATTCACCAGGCTCATGCAAATGGTATTCAAAGGTCTTATTTGGAATACTTTAGTATTGTATTTAGATGACATTATTGTCTTTGCACAAACTTTTGATCAAGCCCTTGTACGTTTACAAGAAGTTATGGACAGGTTAAGACAAGCTGGCTTAAAGTTACATCCAAAAAAGTGTCATCTCTTTCAAAAACAGGTTACATTCTTAGGTCACGTTATAAGTGAAGATGGCATTTCAACATGTCCCGATAAAGTTAAAAGTGTGCAAGAATGGCCAAGACCAAGAACATGTAAGGAGGTTAAAAGCTTTACCTCTCTAGTTTCATTTTACCGAAAGTTTATTCCTAGGTTCTCAACTATTGCAAAACCTTTGCATGCACTATCAGAAAAGGGTCACAAGTTTGTGTGGACCACAGAATGTGAACAGGCCTTTGTTACCTTGAAAGCTGCTTTGACCAGTAGTCCTATATTAGCTTTCCCTACTTCAGATGATTATTTTATAGTTGACGCTGATGCGAGTAATTTCGCGTATGGCGGAGTCTTGTCACAAATACAAAATGGCCAGGAAAAGGTTATAGCGTATTACTCCAAATGCTTTACTAGATCAGAACGAGGATATTGTACTACACGTAAAGAACTTTTTAGTGCAATATCAACAGTAAAACACTTTCATCATTACTTATATGGTCGAAAGTTTACCATCAGAACTGATCATGCCAGTTTAAAATGGTTAACAAATTTCAAAAATCTAGAAGGTCAACTATGTAGGTGGATAAATATTCTAGAAAATTATGATTATGAAATTGTACATAGACCTGGTAGGGTTCATAACAATGCTGATGCACTTAGTAGGAGACCATGTTATGATGAGAACTGTGTACATTGTGATAGAGTAGAAAGCAGATATGATAATTTAACAGTTGCTAGAGTAGCACTTAAACATGACAAAAAGTTAAAACAACCTGTAGATCAAAATATGGTTAAAATCAAACCAGAAGTTTGTACAAGTAGTACAAATATTAATGTGACAAACAAACCGTTGACAAAATTTAATGACAAAATTCCGGAAACAAAGTGATCCCTCGGAAGCATTAATCACAACAAAATAACATAAGAATTGCAGGAGCGGTACTCAATTCTCAACACTTTATAGTGTTGGAATCAATGATCCCGAAGGACCAGAAAAGTCTGATTATGTGTGCCCTGAACTACCTTTTCTTTCTGTATTAGTTATTCTTGGGCTTATTGCAATGAAAGTACCTTTAGTACTAGTGTTGTTTATACTGTATATTTTTTTCAACTTGTGTAATAGGACAACTTTTGTGTCCACAGAGAAATTAATTATTCCTGTAGAAAATAGTGTGATAAAAAGTAAAACTGTAGTTGCTAACCAAGTAAAGAGGTCTTACGATATCTGTGTTAGTAACGCTTGCAACAATAATGAAATGTCTAGTCAAGATGTGATAGTTGATAGAAAATTGGGTAATAATTTAGCATCGATCCAGAGTAGTGACTGTAGTGTGAAATATCAATCTTCTACCGGGGTTAGTTATAATACAACTGACATGAAGATTGGATTAAAATCAAGTAAACAATGTAATACTTTAAATTCTAAAGAGGTCAGATCATTATCTGACAAGAATATTAAAGATACAGAGTGTTTACCTGGTCCATCAAATAGAGATAGTAGAACAGATAACCATACAAATATAAGCATAGACAAAGACTTGACTGGAAAACAAGCTGATAGCAAACCAAGTAGTAGTAAGATTAGTACAGGATGTGAGATAGAAGTACAAAATGAGATAGATGTAGAAAATTTAAACTTAGAATATGTAGCTGAATTGCAGAAGTCAGACCCTATTATCAAACATGTTTTGAGCTGGTTTAAAGTAAATGAGAAACCAGACTGGAATAGTGTTTCTGAACATAGTGTAGAATTAAAATATTTCTGGTATAGATGGGAATCTTTAGTCATCAAAGAAAACATTTTGTATAGAAAGTGGGAGAGTGATGATGGAAATACAGTTGATTTCCAACTAGTTTTACCCAAATGTCTTACTAAGTATGTTTTGACACAGTTACATGATACTGTGACAAGTGGTCATTTAGGGATTAAGAAAACTTTGAAAAAGGTCAGACAAAGATTTTATTGGTATAATCAAAGAAAGGATGTAGAAATGTGGTGTAAAAAATGTTTAGTATGTGCTTCTAGAAAAATGCCCCCTAAGAAATTTAAAGCTCCTATGAAAAAATTTAATTCTGGTGAAAGATGGGAGAGAATTGCAATAGATTTTGTAGGTCCATTAGGTAAAACAGAAAATGACAACCGATATTTGATGGTTGTTTCTGATTATTTCACTAAATGGACAGAGGCTATTCCCCTTCAGAATATTGAAACTGTTACAGCTGCAAATGCCCTTGTTGAACACATTATTTCAAGATTTGGTGTGCCCATCTCAATTCATACAGATCAGGGTTCCCAATTTGAATCAAAGTTATTTCAAGAACTTTGTAAGTTATTAGGAATTCAAAAGACCCGAAATACTCCATTCCGTCCCCAAGGTGGAGGTTTTATAGAAAGAGCAAACAGAAGTATCCTCAATATGCTAACTGCTTTTGTGTCTGAACATAGAAATGACTGGGATAAATTTGTACCTTTTTGTTTGATGGCATATCGTTCGTCTGTGCACGAGTCAACTGGTGTCACACCAACAACCATGATGTTTGGCTCTGAAATTCGACTTCCAATTGATTTAGTCTTTGGCAAACCTGAAATAGATCGAACTGAAACAAAACCAAAATATGGATTAGATTATGTAGCTCAACTTGAGTCTAGGCTAGCTCAAGTTCATGAATTTGCTCGAACGAGGCTTTCACTTTCTAGTGATGCCATGAAAAAGAAATATGATCTAAATAGTCATCAAATACAGTATTTCGAGGGTGACCGTGTATGGTATTACAATCCTCAGAGAAAAGTTGGTCGCAGTGGTAAACTTACACGACCATGGAAAGGTCCTTATGTAATAGTAACTAAAATAAGTGACATCCTGTTCCGCATTCAGGGTGGTTCTAGAGAGAAACCGCGTGTTGTGCATAAGGATAAATTGAAGCCTTATGACAGCTAATAATAAGTTCAGAACACAATGAAATAATGATATACTTACTTTGATACCTTATGTTTCCACAAACAAATCAGGTTCTCACTAATCTGTAAATATATAAATATATAATAAATATGGTATACATGAAGCTAAAACATTTTTTTTAATAACTAAAATTGTTGTATTTGTCTTCTTGCAGAAACGGTTTACATGTCGTACATGTGGAGACATGCACTTTACTACTAAGGGTAAATGTAGAGCTCACCTAATTGAACAGCACTCAAAGATAAACTTTAAATGTACAAGGTGTGGTAAAGTGTTTTTGAGAAACACACCAGGTCAGTCGTGTCATACAAGAAGGGAAGACTTCATTCGATTTCATACAACCACTGGCCAACGTGGGGCTGAGGCCGAAGCCTGTCTTCAAGACTTTATTAAAAAGATAGATGAATTAATAATTGATAATAGATACAACAAAGAAAATCATTCGCCCACAAAAAGAATTGCAACAAGACCACAATTATACATTAGAAAAAGAAAAAATGACTTTGTAACACCAAATGAAAAAAGAGTAAGAAGTAAATCACCATCATCATCAAGGTCGTCATCATCATCTTCTGCAACATCAACAACATCTTCGTCATCATCATCTTCTACGTCATCTTCCACACGCTCTTCTGAAATAGAAATGGCGACATTAGAAGCCCTTGTTGTGGGAGAGATTTGTGATGAGAATAATACAATTGAAATCAGTGAAAGAGAAAAACAAAGAAGAAAAAGAGAAAATGAAAGAAGGATTAGTGAAATGAGGCAAAAGGAAAGGGAAGAAATAAGAATGGCTACAGACGTGATAGAAAAAGAATTAAGAACAGATGAAAGAGAGGAAAATGAACAAAAAGAGAAGGAGAAAAGAGAAAAGTTGGAAAAAGAGAGGTTAGAAAAAGAAAGACTTGAAAATGAAAGAAAAGAAAGGCTAGAAAATGATAGGTTGGAGAGAGAAAGACTTGAAAATGAAAGAAAAGAAAAAGAAAGGCTAGAAAATGAAAAGTTGGACAGAGAAAGAAAAGAAAAAGAAAGAATAGAAAATGAAAAGTTGGAGAGAGAAAGAGAAGAAAAAGAAAGAATAGAAAATGAAAAGTTGGAGAGAGAAAGAGAAGAAAAAGAAAGGCTAGAAAATGAAAGAAGAGAAAAAGAAGAAAAAGAAAGGCTAGATAATGAACAAAAAGAGAAGGAGAAAAGAGAAAAATTGGAGAGAGAAAGAAAAGAGAAAATTATGACAAAGAAAAGAGTAGAAAAAACAGTTGAAAATAAGGAAACAGAAAAAACAGAAAAAGAAATGAAGAAGAAACTCGAGGAAATTAAACACCAAGAAATAATAATTTTGAATGTAGGAGGTATAAAATATTCTACAACAAGAGGAACGCTATGTGCGGAAGAAAGCTTGCTGAAAAATATCGCAATACAGATTGATAATGAAGAAATATATATTGATCGGGACAGTAAAAATTTCAGGACAATACTTCAACATCTCCGATATACCCGACAAGGTGAACTTACACCAGCTTCTCTGTTACCAAACAACAAAATAGAACTGAAAGAACTAATTCTTGAGTGTAAATATTATGGTCTACTAAAATTGTTGAAAATAGCTACAGAAAAAAGAGAAAAACTAATCGGACTATTTTGAAATTAATAAAAGATAAGTCATATCCAGATATCATCATCAAGTAACAGAAGTAAATATCAGAAATTGAATTAAATAAAAAGAAATGTCATGTTAATTAATACATGTAAACACCAAAGAAAATATCAGAAAATGAATTATAATTATACAGATATGTCATGTGTTCTTCACATGTAATTTCGCGTGGAATATATATATGAAAATGTACCCAAGATACAGAAGAAGAACAGATGAAGATTGTAATTAATCATTAAGTATATAACTTAAATATCATTACTTAAAAATTATATGTATACAATACCTTAATTTTTCCTCAAATGATGTGTAGGATTTTTCCTCTTTATTGCTTAACAGTCACATTTCATTTGTACCTATTGAAGTAAGTAAAGAATTTTTCATTAATGTTTTTAAACAGTAGCTTTAAACAATAAAAAACAAATTGTAAATTTTCATTAGCATAGTTTACATAGTAAGTATTGAGTTATTATATTGAATTGTTATTGCATAAGTTAATAGCAAATATTATTGACAGGAAATACCTTAAATAATAAATAACCGTTAAGGAATTTTCATATATTTATGATTAAATAATTTTTAACATACTACATGTATGTGTAGTACTTTCTTAATTAAGCAAGAACACAAATTTTGTGTTCCTTTATAACACAAATGGTATGATTGATGGGTATGTAAATGAATGTTGTTGATTTTTATATGCTCTGTTGAGATTATTATACATGTATTGCTTATTGAAATATTTATTAACTAAGAGAACATTAGGGCAATGATGTAGTCTATGGTATGACTGATAGTTAAATAGTTTTATAATTAAATGTCACATGTTGTTATTAAAATGTTATGCTCTGATGAAATTATTATATTGCTTAGTGAAATGTTTATTCACTAAGAAGACATGGCATTTATGTAAAATTGGACTAATTCATAAAGTTTAGAATTTAGTAAATTTGCTAAACTTTTGTTTATTACTTAAGTTAATGTTGAAGTTATAAATTGTTACAAGTGTTAATCATTTATTTATGCAGTTATGAAGATGCCATATGTAAGTGAGACTTTATGTATATTTGTTTATATAATTTATTAATGAAAAGATGTACAAGTGAATATGTGTATATATGTGTTTATATAATTCATTAATGAAATAGATGTACAAGTTAATACTTACCTGATGTTGGTTAATTGTAGATTGTAATGTTGATGGTCATTATTTTTTTATATTTATCATATTATTTCTTGGATGTAAATACTTTCAACATCTAACATAATGTACATCTGTAATATAAATTATATGTTTATGATATAGGTGTTTAAAAAAAAAATTGTATGTTCATAAAATTATTTATTAACATGTAATTAGAGTAATTGGAATGCATGTGTGAATTAAATTGTTAATTGTTGAATAAAACCTATACATTGTTATTTAAGTTGAATCCAGTTCTAGTCTATTATGTTACAACTCTAAGCATTAATTAGTTAAATTATTTATGTCAATTAATTAAATTGTTTAGAAATTAATTATTTATGTCATGCATTTTTACATTACAAAGTATTTAAGAAAAGTTAACTGTACCTTTTGTAATACACTGGTCTTTTGGTGTAATTATTCTTTCTTGTCCTGCTTAATTGGAGACCAATCCTTTAGGGGGGAGGGCAATGCTATGAACATGTCAAATTGTGTATTGTGTCTTACAAAGTCACGGGACGCTTTTATTTTATGGAATTGTTTGCCGTCTCGTCAAGCGTCTCATGATCCCGATCTAGTCCAAGCTTTATCGATGTTTTCACGAATAATACTGATTGACAACCTGTATTTTTGTTTTCTGTCGATCATACTAATTTTTAGCTCCATTTTGAGACCGATTTTAGCTTTTAACTCTCTGTATTTATTGAGATATACGAGTTCCAAGTAGTCTTCACCGTTCACCACGATGTACTTCGGGTAGCGAGTGACGTCACAAGTACTGGGTCGCGCGCTCCTATTCTATTTAAGCTACTGGGTTAACCTATCATACTCAGTTGGGCATTAAGATCTTTACCAACCAGTCGTAAGAAATGTACTCCAATCAGGAGGTTTGTACCCAAATATAATTATAAACATTTAACCTGTCACTGATCTGGGATCTTTATACAATTTTATATAACTCTAAAGTTGGTATTATAAACTTAACTTGAACCCATTTTTAGAACTGGACCCAATCTGGTATTTGACCCAATCTGGAACTTGACCGGATTCTGACTTGACCCAATCTGGTAAATCTATAATTAACTATATACTTGGAACTCGGATATTATATTATAGTACTAGATCTACATATATGTTTCTCTAATAAGCTCAGTTGTTTACTATAGAACAATCTGGTTAAAGCCAGATTAACTAATACTCTATTGTATGTGAATATTTCATGAATAAACTATCATGAACCAATAATAAAATCATAGATTGAACTGGAACATGTCTTATTTATCTCTCAGTAGGTAGAACCAAATCTAACTCCCACACATGTTACTTTCCCCTTATTAACGCCTGGCATATATTTAAATCCTGACTAGCTTTAAGCTAACACCCTTTTCTCACTTTTAAGGGGGCGTAACAATATTGCTTCAAACGAGCGAAATCGAATTTGACTTTGTAGTCATATTCTACAAGAATAGCTTATTTTTAAGTTCAAAACTTGTATTTAAACATATAACTTTTTATTTGAACTAAACACAAAAAAATAAGTTGATAAATACCGTACATAAATCCTTTATAAAGTAGCTCATAACTGAAGCTAACCCATAGAAATTAAGTTTTAAAAATAATTCGTACAGAAAAGAACAATGTTGGAAGTTATTAAATTGGAATTGCATTCTAGCTACTTGAAACAGATTCTCTAAATTGAAATATGAAATACCTAAAACCAAAACATAAGGTAGAATCTCTTTGTACTCTTATTCCGGTGTATTCGAATTAAGTATAATCTTGCTGGTATGTTAAAAGTACTGTACTTCAGACAACGCTTCTCATCTCTAGATCACAGACTGAAGATATTATTTTCCTTTAATATAATATTATTGAAAAATACGGTGTGTTATTGGGACGAAATTGACTTTTGGTGAGAACTATCATTTATCTAAAATAGAAAAGATTGTATATGACATCTGAGGTGAATTTAGAATTATGTGTAGCCTGTTCTAGAATTAAATGTGAAATATAAAATATCGTTGTTATAGTCCATTATATCACTCGCCATTAACACTGTTTAATATTTCAATAATTCAAATGCCAATGCGTATTTTTTAAAAATAAGCTATTATTGATGACCTTACATAATGTGAATGTAGGTGTCACTATTTGATATTGTCAAAGGGTATATTTCTTAATTGCTATATTGTCTTTCCAAAAATGATTAATTCAGGAAATGCGTATGCTTGTAAACTTTGTGTATCACCGAAAACATGCAAACACTAAGTGTCAAAAGTGAATGAGTACTTGTTAACCTCTAGTTGTGAAATTCAAGTGTTTTGTATCTCTTGTCCGGCATACTATTTGTTATTACTATTAACACTGATTTTTTAAAACTACTCATTTATATTATAAACACACTTTTAGAAATAAATATATATTTCAATGCCTGGTTTGCTCTGTAATACCCTTACTTACATAATGGTGAATATGTTTATCTAATCGCCCGAAAGATCTATTGTTTGAATTTTCAGTTCACATTTAATTGAGTAACGTCCATTTATCAAGTAATGTATACTTTTTTCAATTGATTTTGAAGCGTGCATTTATTTGGTCATGTAAGTTTAGCAAAAACATCTATAAATGTTGGCGTTAAAACTACTAGTATGATATTAATTAAACATTATTGATTCCGTACTTGATGGTAGCATGAACTAAAACATTGTTCTCCTTTTGCATATTTAATACTTATGAATTTGTATAATTTTAAATTCAGATAGTTGTCATGTGCGACCTTCTTGTATTGTATTGCATTTATGGAAAAAAACGATGCCCATATCATTTAATGGTTACATATTTCTTTGGAACAATCTAAAGATTTAACTGCAATATAAGTATTTACTTTTTAATTGTGTAAAGTCATTAAAGGAACAGATATTTTTATGATCGGAACATTCATTTGTAGATTTTTAGATTTAACTTTTTATGATTTATTTAATTTAAGGTAAACAATGGTTCTCATAAAAAGTAAGTTTCGTCTACATAACCCCAACAACTTTTTAACTGTGTTAATAGCGGTATCTTTCAGGGGAGTAATATCTTGCGTTACCCAATGATTGAATGCCTGTCTGAAATACTAATAACATACTGACAAAGATAATACGTCATTAGCATAACCTCACAATAAGAGTGCATTAAGATTGCTGTCTTTGTTGGAATTTTGGCATGTAAATAATTATTGTTGCAAGTTATTTAGAGCATCTACACTACAGCATGTTAGGATATGCAGGTGGTGAGCATGCAATAACAATTTGATAACTTTAATTACAATTACAATTTTCATAAATGTAACACATTCTGCAAACCTTTAGTTGTTCTAGGATTTATTTTATAGTTCAAGTATTTTAGTACGGCTAGTTCAAAGGCATGGTTTAATGCTTGAATATGCGTGTACAATTAATCTATTTTACGCTGCATATTAGTATTTAGAATATACATGATACAAGTTTATGTGACTATATGATGTGCAGTATCAACAAGACACTTAAAGAAATTATCCATGCTATTTGCTGCGCCGTGTATCTTAACTAGTTTTGCTTGTTCAAAAATAAAAATTTATTTTATCATTACAAACTGATTATGATAATGCAATTATGTATCGTCCGATAATCGAAGTATTGCATTGTGATTTTAAATGTTTTAATGCGTAGAACGGCCTTTTGTAATGTTAAAGTATTCCAAATTCTTTAACATATGTACTTGCATCTATTTAAAACGTTAGGGCTATATTTTTCCACGCAAATATGTTTTATTTATACTTCTTACAACTCGCTTACAAGCAAAGGAAACAACCCTCTTAACCAATTAGCAAATAGAAATCAATTTCCTGACGCATTTGCCAGAGGTTGTACAAATAGTTGTGGAGTTTACCGTAAAACACCATGTCTTCAAAATGTCATGATTATTTGTGATGACAAAATGATCATTCGGCTTTCAAATCAGAAAGCACGTGCGTTTTCATAGAACACCACGACCTAGTCCCAATCTAACGAACATTGTTAAGATGAACATGCGTCTAAAACGATCCCGCAGTCACAAGTATTTAAATTGGCAACAGTATCAACGATGTGCACTAAATCGTGAGAGAATAAAAAATTAAATACCCCAAACCATCCAGAACTGTTTGTGAGTTATTCTTGTAACATATTAGAAGAGTTTCATTTAATTGCGCCCATTTTGTGCCCTATCTCAGTAAATGAGTTAGACAGCTCTATAATCTCGACCAGGCCAGAACGATATCTTCAGTGTAGCAAAATTGACGTGAACTACTTTTTACAGCTGTCACATGGCACTTTACAGCAGGTTTTGTGAAGTAAAAACACTGGAAAAGTGTCGACACCTCGGAAATGATAAATACAACAGAATTATATTTTTAAAAGTTCAGGCCTCGCTTCAGTAGTGGCTACTACTTCTACGCCATCTAGCACTGACTTAAGCCATGCTCAATCTGCAATACTTAACGTGATGAAATCAAAGTTTCAGCAAGTCTAGACAAGTATATCAACACTGAGGTAAAGCACTTTCCTGACTCTACAGTCTCTGGAGAAGTTTGGTTATATATTAACTTGTTTTCTATTTATCGATATATTTAAGAACAATTATATTAGAGCGAGTCAATTGTTAAAAGGCTTGAGTCATTATTATAATGTTTTGCAGCATGCAAGGTTAAAACTTTAAAGATGCCTTTGCGCAAGACATAACGATGATCACAATCAAAGGTAATAATTAGACATACCTTGTTCTTACAAGCCTTTGACCTCATGGTGTTTTCATGCACTGTCATAAACGGGCTTAAATTACATATTTAAACCGAAGGCGTTCTTCTTTTTAAATAGAGTTAACTTTGATTAATGCTTCCGAGGGATCACTTTGTTTCCAGAATTTCGACATCGCTAATTGAAATTAGATACCACTCATATTATTGATAACCGAAACTAACTCGATATTATTTGACTAACTCGAAAGTGACAGTAAAAACTTAAACGTATTTTTTCTTAATATTTGAAAATAATATTAGCAGTATTATTTCCTTTTAAATTAGGAAAGGAAAATGATTAATAAAGAAGTATTGACAACTCGATGTATTTATCACAAATTATTTCGTTCATGCATAAGAAAATGAAAACAATACCTGTATTGGAAGCAATTCATTCATGATACGGTTAAGTTAACATTATACAAGCCTCTTCCTAACGAGTATATGGTTTATTGCCATGTGTTTTAAGCAATAGTTCCATAACATGTATTTTTACAAGATTCGGTTTATATATAAACAGGACTTCCAAATATCAGAAATAAATGCCTTATAAATGTCTTTAAATCGACAAGTGAATCAATATAATAATTAAATTGTAAGTCAGCTCAAGCTGAGAAGGTTTATGTATAATATAGACCTTTTAACGACACAGTCCGTTGCTTTGCAAAGTCGACCATATGGTCAAAATATCATTGCCTTTCAACAAAATGAAGTACACGTTGATACACATTCACGTTTACATTACAGAGTATTTAATAATATAACATAACTTAACTTTTTATCAACAAGATGCCTAATTGCGGTGTGACAAATGTTGTTATAAAACAAGCGAACAGACAGAAAGATTGAAAATAAAAAGAAAAGATATTTATATAACAAGTTTACAGTTCACCAACGATATGAAAAGCAAACATTTGTCTAAAAGTTAAATATCACTCTGAAAATGTTAAAACTTGCGATAATTAATGTTATGAGCATTAATATGTATTATTTTTCAGTTTACCAAATTTCACATAAATCCGTTTATATGAATTAGTTATCTTAAGAAAATCTTTAAGCACGCTGCATCATTTGTCACTATCCACGATAGGATAGGTATATCTACGTATCATTTAATTTTCGACACTTTTTACTTTAGAAGCATCATACATATAAAATCAATTAGTATCTCTTACAACAGATGTCTGCCCGTTTCTACATAATAAAAAAATTGGCATGACGTTCCTTTTAGTGTCCAATGATGATTGCAAAACAACGGGTGCGTACAACGTAAAAGCTATACATATCAAAGGCTTCAGCACTGAATAAAATACCAATTTATTATGATTATTTCTTTTATAATGCTTCGGGCAATATTGTTTCATGTAATTTTACTAACCAATACAATAAAATTCTAATAACATTGTCCGATATAATTATAAAAATGCAAATTAAAACGAAGCCAGACAAAACTGATTATTTGTTTGATTGAAAATAGATTTTTATTTAAGCAATTAGTTAGTTCTTTTTGATCTTCTTTTATGTGAAACAAGTAATTGTTTTAATATTTTACGAGACAAGAAAATTGTCTGACGGGCTGGTATTTTTAATGTTGTTCTCGATAATAAAACGTTGAAAACAGAGAGAGGAACAAGGTGTAAAATGTCATCATCAATGGATCTTCAACCTTACAACATTCTGTTAAGTAGTTGCTTCTTGATTTATCACTGTTATGTATGTTTGAAAGTGTATAAATATACCTGTAGCGTTTGAGTCATCTACATAAAATTAAAGTGTTTCTAATAGTTTCGTAATTAAATAACGTTGTTGTCACAGACTATATCGACAATAAATGGGATAGGCATTATAAATAAAACATGTTGTAAGCTATGTCATCTTTTCAAGAAATTTTTAAGAATTTATCCGGAGTTAATGTATATTTGTCTGACAATTATATTTTCACCTCGTTCACCTTGCCAATAATCATAAAACTAATACTAAAAGAAGTTGGGAATATCCATAATTGAAAATTTGCTTTGGTGGCTATTTAATATCCAGGAACATGTGAACAATCATATTATTCACACATGTATACACATAACATCTTTTTAAAGAATATTGGTCACATGGGCATATTAAACTAATAACTCTTGATTATATGTACAACGTTAAGAATAAAATAGCAGTGATATGCCATGCACATTAAAATTGCATGTGATAAGAAATGAGAAACATCAACATATCCTAGTTATTTCAGTTCTACACTTAATAGGTAATCATAACTTTTTGCTTCATAAATTTGCATTTTTAAATTCGTTTGCAGCATGCATCACATGTAAACTTAAACTTGAGAAAATTGTACAGAGAATATACGAAAAGTAAAATGATTAAAGATTCAAATAACCATTTGCACATTTCATGCGACCGACTAAAGACTTATTTCGAAGTGTTTATCATCATTTTTTTTTACTGCGTGACTTGAATAGTAATATGCTTTGCATATTTTGATCTTAATCCGGTTATTTACGTGGACCACGTAAATTGTATGGGCCGTTTGGAATGTAGTTTTGTTTGTACAATATTTCACGTCTAAACACATTTTCAAATGTTCATCAAAATAAGCAATGATCTTGAGACATTCCGCTGTAAAGAACAAGCCCGCGCAGAAATTCCACGGTTCGATTTTAGTATAAAGAAATTATTTTGTCATGCGTTCCACGTAGTAGTGCGATGTCATTTGACAGCGATGTTTTGATAATGAAACTAACGAGTCCGTCATTGCTATTTATAGTATTGTAAGCTTTCTTTAAATGGCGACCTGAGTCATGCATTTTAAAACATACAACAACGGCGCTTATTCTCAAGATTAATACATTTTCTCTGTTAATGTATACATACATATAACATAGTTGTTATGACAATATAAACGTTCGATACATTTGAAACACCACGCCGAATTTTTAATAATAATAATCGAAAAATTACATGTATAATTCGAGCTCGAAAAACAAAACATTCAATAGTTCAAAAATAAAAGCACATGCCATTAAAAGATAAACCCAGGTAACACATGTATACTGCAAGTGATTAACCACATTATTATCATTAAGGTCTATGAATAGTATTTTCTTCGATTGACTCTATAGCGCAGAAAGAATTTGAAAATGACCTCAACTTGTGAGTTCGAAACCAGATGGAACGTCTTTCATTTTATTTTATCTCAGTTTTAATGCTGACTTACATGTGTTAAGCACATAACAGTTTGCTTTGTAATATGAGACTGCAGATGGATGATTTGAAATGTTGTAATTTTATATCAGTCTTATAAATTTTAAAATAACTATAATTAAAGGAAAAGTCAGATAATTTAAGACAAACACATTTTTTTGTTATAAAAGGAATAACAAACCTATATTTGTTCTTCACCCCCTCTACATGCTACTGGAAAAGAACAATAAACGGGAGCTCACAAGCCTTGTATCTTATAATTTGTCGTGATCTAAGCGCTCAAACAACTAAGCTGTTGCTACAATTTTAAGTGATTATCTTAGTTATAAAACACAGATCTAAAGTAAATTTACAACATGACATCTATTGTATTTGTGTGTTTTGTTGTTGTTGTTTTTTGTGTGCAGTGAGTCTCTGCAACAACTATATATCGAAATCAAAAACAATTAAAACAAGCTTCTCGAAATTTAAGATTGTCTAAAATACACTTAAACACACCTTCGACACCGTAAACATACATTGTAAAGGGTTTAAAATAAAATTTAATTTTGTTATGCCAAATTATAGTACTTCATAATAATTTCGCATAATTATAATTGTAAGCAAATTATTATTGGCAAAGTACCTTAACGGTAATGAGTGTTCTCGAAAATGCTGAAAAGTATACTTTTTATCTTTTACATATTTTAGTCGAAACGAGTTACGTACTAAAGTTGAACTTAACAATCAAATGATCATGGTGACCTCTATTTATTTTTCCCTTTTCACATCGTTTTTCTTTATAATTGTTCTTCAATTAATAATAACTATTTGTTTCTTCATTCTTTAGCAGAAATATTTGAGGACTTTGCAAAGGAATTTACGGAATGAAAACAAATGATAGTTAACAATCGGTATCATCAATGAACTTTGTTACAGCTACGCTCCTAAACTTATCACGTTTCGTTGATAAGGAAAGGAAAACCTCACGATTTCAAAGGTAATTACCATCATGATGAACTGTCTGACAGTTTTATCATTTGGTGGCGCTTCTGAAGTACACTATTATCATTATAAAACGTAATTGGTTAGGAAATGTATCGGTTTAGAGTTGTTTAAGGATAAAGACTGTGTGAAAACATATTTTATGTTAACAATTGCTTTTCCAAAGATATACGGGTTTTTTTTAAATCAAAGCAAATGAATAAATTGACTGATACATTGGCATTTCTCAATTCAAGTTAGAAAATATTTTTTTAGGTTTAAGGCAAATAATGCAACAAAAATGCCTTTATTTTTCGTTTCCTAAACGCTTTTTATTACTGTGTCATGTTCAGGTTAAAATACATTTCCTATTGGCAGATTACCTTAACAATACTTTACTTATTTTTGTATTTTGACAATAAGTAGAAACATAGAGATTTGATACTTTTATTGGATATTTAAAAAAAATCCCGGACAATGAGCAACTGTACGGTATTTATCGCACCCTTTCAAACAAATACTCGTATAGGCCGCTCTGGCAAACAAAAGCCGCGGCCAATACGCATGATTTATACACAATATTAGACATTTACAGATAACAAACGGAATCCCTTTCGAAAAAAGACATAATAATCTTTTGTTTTTTTATGAATTTATCATGAAGATTTAAACTTTATAAAACGCATGTTTGCATTTCGCAAGGAACAACAAAGTTATTCACTTCTGATGCGTAATGTTTCTTCTGTTATAGATCATTGCAATATTTACTGGATGTTGTTTATAAAATATTTTTGTACTCTTCAGTAAAACATTTCTAAGAAAACATTATATACAACATAATTGTATTCAGTCTCACCCTACATAATTTGTTTGAAACAAATGCCGTCAGAAAGTCGGTTTCAATGCTTACTTTTTACACAAATAACACCAAGGTAACAAAACTAATTCAGAAAGAGATAACGGCGTAAAGGTCTGAAGATTTAATTAGATGTTCTATGTAACTAACTAGATTGAAACAAAAAAGCTTTTTAACTTTCTTTCCTATTTTCCTTGTCTACAATGTTTGGTGACAGAACCATATGTATTGGAAATAACTCATATCATTATATCATATAATCGACGAATACTGGATATTTATTTCTACATTTAAAAATTAAATGAAAAGTTTTGTAAAGACAATGTAATTCATATTTTTTGAATGAGTGGCAATCTATTAATTTTTTTTTACCTATTAGTAGACAGTTTTATACTGAAATTGAACATTATCAGCAATATTATAAAAATGCTTGTTATAATGATAGCTTATTTCATCAATAGATTAAGATCTATGACGGTTCTTTAAATAACCGCTCTCCCCTGATCCTTCAAAAAGTGCAGAAGTTCAAAATATATCCGACATCGATGGAAAAATGCTAAAACTGGAAAACATACGTAAAAAACAATTGTTTTGTTTACCCTATGCCAATGTATTCATTATTAACATCTAAAATAACTAGCATGTATTGTCATTTTGTCATGTCAAATATTAGTTTGAAATTTACAGAAAACATACATAGTAAACATAGGCAGTATTTTTGGCAATTCACATTTTACATGCATTTCAGATCAACTTTTAATTACTGTAAATTACTGAATATTGCTTTCAGGAAAATACTATTAAATATAATCTGAAAATTTAATTGTAACATGATCAACAAAAATCATATGAACTATTTAAAGTTTAAAGCTGCATGCTTCCACATGAGCAATAAAATTTTACGAAAGATAACACGAGGAGGAAATGTATTTAAATTTAAGGAAAGTGTAACAGATAAAATATCCAAGTTAAAATAAACATGTTCTTAATGAATGAAGCAGTAAGGGCTATTTGTGCATATTGTGACCTTTTTGGGTGGTAATTTACTTTAGTTGCCATCTGTAAAATACCTTGAAAAGTTCAGAATATTTTACTTAAAAACAACAACACATTTTTGAAATTTTAATCAAAATGAAAATAACCATGCATCTGGAGGCATGCTGCTTTAAGACAATGAGATAAATAAATAAACAGTCATTCACACTCCACCTTACGTTACCAATATCAGAACAGACGCGCAAGTCATTCTTTATTATAGTCATATATACGTCTAACTATGTGTTAATAGGCATACTGTGACACGAAAATTTCTAACATGCTATCGGGTAAGCTAACGTTTCTAATTATCATAAACAAACATAAATGTCTTGCATGCTTTGCTGTCAAGTCTTGCACATAATACATTTATCGTCATGAAGCAATCTAACATAAAATGTATTTTGCTTGTTTGCATAGTTACTCAGTTAACCACAATAATTGTTAAACATGTTTAATTTATAAGGCTAAAATCGGTGGTATTCAATAATCCAATGCCAAATTGACATCTAAGAGCATCAAGCTGACATGTTTTACAATCAACTTAAACACATTGCTATTGTGTAATTGGTCAGTTAATTGTAGTCTTTTTACTGTTATCTCTGTTACTGTATCTTTTATTGGCCGATCAGCTTTTCACGATGTCAAAAAAGTATTCGATGTTAACATTGTCAGTGGTCGTTTAATCTTCGATAAACTTTGAATCCTGTTATTTATTTCAGTCGATCAATTTTCAGTGGTGTTTTTTTTTTCGTTTTCATTGCTCGTTGGAATTTAAGCATTGTCATTTCAATTAGCTTTTATCGTTGCCATTGGTTAATTATTTTTTACTTAATTTTTAAACAACGTCAGTGATATATAATTCTTTGGGAAAATTTTGGACATTTAAATTCCTTTTTTCCGGGGGAAAGGGCGGAAAACCCTTTAAAACCATTAATTAAAATGGTTTTTTTCGTAGCACTTTTTTTAAAAAAAAAAAAACAAAAAAAAAAAAAAAAAATTTTTATAAAAAAAATTGTTTTAAAAATTAATTTAACCCTGATAAAAATTATAAACAAATTATTGGACAGAAAATTTAAAGAAACCCCACTAAGTTAAAAGAAATGAAAACATAAATTCTGATTTAACTTTTAAAAGAAATTTTTAAAATAAGAGAATCTTTGGAAACAAAAATTTTTAAAAAAATTCCCCAAAGAAACCTTTTACAAGTAAAAAAGGAAAAACAATTTTTTTTGTTTCAGATTACAAAAATTCCCTTTTAATTTTGGGGAGTTTCCCTGCCCCAACGATACTTGTTTAAATTTTCAGATAGGCTTTTTTGGGTTTTAAATTAAAAAAGGGTTACAGTTTAAAAATTTCCCCTCTGAGATTTTTACGGAATAACCTCGGCTGATTTTAAAAACACCTTTTTTAAAGATTGTTTTTGAAGTTGCAAAAAAGGGCAGATAAGTAGTAAAAAAAAAGGGGAATTCATTCATTTTTTTTTAAAGTTTTATTTTTTTATTTTGATTCAATCTAAATTTAAAATTATAAGTTTAAAAAACCCCCATCCGGGGTGGGCAGTTGTTTTTAAAATTACTTTTTAAAATGCTTCCGGGGATCCCCTTTTTTTTTACAGTTTCCCTTTTTAAAAAAAAAACTGTTTTTTATGTATCATTAAAAAATTTTAAAATTTAATTGGTTTTCAGTGTTTTGGGGGTTACTGTTTCAGTACCGAAAGGTTCTTTAGGGAAACTAGCTTTGTACATTCATAAAAGCTCAACAATCGTCTAATGCTTTTTTATGAGAAAAAGAAAATAGGGAAAAAGACTACTTTAAACACATAGAGCGTAATTCAAACATACTTAAAGGGAATGCAAAATTCATAGACACGTGTCTGCTTTTTATTTTCAATTTATTTCTTTATCTGGGGAACACAAGAATTTCCCAGAAGGAGTTCAAGTCAAATGTATCTAATAAAAGCTGGCATAATACTTTATTTTTATTAATTTGTTATTATGTTGTTTCATTCCATAAATTGTGTGTTTTTTTTTGAAAACAAAAAAAGGCCTACCAGAATTTGAACAATGGCAAACTACTTTTAATATCGGTATTCAGCTGGCTCCTTCCTTCAATTCGATAGTATAAAGAAACAAGAGAGGATAAGCTTTCTGCTGGCTATGAGCTTTCCAAAATTTTGAAGAATAACATTTTCATTTCTTCCGCCAAACCTCATTAGCATGATTTTGCAAAAACACGGCATCATGCTGAATTAAATTTCCCCTTTAAAGACACAACAGCAAGTTTTAAAGTATTGTGGGGCACTTTAAGGTATCCACAGTGTTTTTACCCAATATATAGTTTAATCTTTTCCCTGAAAATTTGCTGTTTTAATTTTAATCCTCTTTAAAAAAATTCAGCAATTTTTTTTACTTTTGAATTTTTTTTTATGCCCTTTCCCGCCCCCCCCTAAAAAAAACATTTTTTTTTTCATTTTAAAAAAAAAAACTTGGGGCCGGGGTAAAAATTTTTAAGTTTATATAAACTATGCACAAAAAGGCATTTCTAATGGGGATTTTGGGAAAAACAAAAAATCGCCCCAGGGATTATAATTAAAAAGGGGAAAACCTCTCTTTTGGATAATGCTTTTTTTTTAAATTTTTTTTTTGTTCACCCGGATTTTTTTTTTAAAATTTTAATATTTCGCCCTGAGCTGAGCAATAGAAATCATAACATTCTTTCCACAATGTAAAATCTATATTTCTTTTTTTTGCGACGAAAAATTTTTCCATTAAAAAGTTTTTTTCCTTTTTTATATAAAATTATAAAAAACGGGGTAAAAACCAAAATTTCAAAAACGAAATTTTTTCCCCACAAACGTTCATTTTTCCGGCAAAAACCCCTTCCTTTTTCTCGATAATGATTAGATGTTTGAAACATTTTTAAAAGGGTACGATTGAACAAAATATAAAAAAATTCGCCCCCAATTATTTAAATAAAATAAATTTTTCCCGGGCCCGAAAAAAGAAAAAAATTTCCAAAGGGTAAAAATCCAAAAAGGGCATGTGCTGGGAATTGGGAGTTAGTTCAAAAATACAAAAAAAAAAAAATAAAATTTTTTCAAACCGGGTTTATTTTAAAAATAAAAAATAAATAAAATCTGATATGTTCAAAAAAACCCCCCGCAACAACAAAAGAAATGACAAAGTGTATTTTTTAAATTTTCTCCCAAAACCCCTTTTCTGTTAAACGATTTTTAAAAAATTAAAAATTTTTCCCGAAAATAAAAATTTTTACGGGAAAAAATAAACTCCCACAATTCCCAAATTTTTAAAATATAACTCCTTTTTTCGAAACGGTGGGCCTTGATTTTTAATAATGGGAAAAATTTTGGGTTTTTAAACCCATTTCCCCCAAAAAACCTTATTATAACCAAATTAAATAATTGCCCCAAAACCCCAAATTTTTTGGAAATTTTAAAAATTTCTTTTTTTTAAGTTTCCAATTTAAATTAGTTTTTAAATTAAAATTAAATAAAATTTTGAAAAAACTTTTTTCCCTATTTATTTTAAAAAATAAATTTTTTTTCCAAATTTTTTTTTGGAAAAATTTGGAAAAAGGGAAATTTACAACAAAAAACTTGTCCCTTTTATTTCCGGAAATTAATTTTAAAAAAAACCAAAAAAAAAAAACAAATGAAATTAAATTAAAAAAATTTTTCTTTTTAAAAGGCCTTAAAAAAAGAAAAATTTTCTGTTTGAAAATAAACCAAATTTTCAGCCAAATTTAATTAATACCAAACGTAGCCATTTTTTAAACCTTTTTTTTGAAAACAGTAAAAAGGAAATTTTTTTTAAATTGCCGTTGGTTTTTTCATTTCAATTTTTTAATACCCATTTTAAAATTCCCCCTTCCTTTTTTTTGAATTTTTTATTAAATTTTAAACCTTCGTTTTAAAAAACTCCAAAGTTTTTTTTTTTAAACAAACAAACATTTAAAAAATAATTTTGTTTCAAAAAATTAAGAACAAAAAATTTGAAAAAAAATTTTATTTTGGAAATTGAAAGGAAAGGGCTGTTTCCTTAAAAATTTAAAATTTTAAAATTTTTTAAAAAAAAAACTTGTTGGGTTAAAATTTTGTATTGAAAAAAAAAAATTTTAAAAAAATACCAATTAAACCGGGTTTTTAAAAAATTTTTTAATTAGCTAAAAATAAAAAAGCAATTTTTAAAAATTGATATACCCAGATTAAAATAAAAATTCCCCAAAATTTTTGGGCAATTTAAATTTAAAAGGGTTTTTTTTATTTTTCTTTTATTTCCTGGTTTTTTTTGAAAATATTTCTTCCCGGGTTTTTTTTTTTTTCTTCCCTTTGGGCTTGGAAAATTGTTGGTTTTTTGGGGTTGCCAATTTTTTGTTTTCCTTTTCCCTTTTGAACGTTTTAAAAGGGGCTTAAAAAGAAAAAAAACAGTTTGGAAAAAAGTAATTTTAAATTGCTTTATGGACGGTTTTTTTTTTAAAAAAAATTTTTTTTTTTTTTTTTTTTTTTTTTAAAAAAATTTTTAAAATTTTTTTAAAAAATTTTTTTTTTTTTTTTTTTTTTTTTAAAAATTTTTTTTTTTAAAAAAATAAAAAAAAAATTTGTAAAAAAATTTTTTTTTTATAATTTTTTTTTTTAAATTTTTATTTTTTTTTTTTTTTTTAAATTTTAAAAAAAATTTTTTTTTTTAAAAAATTTTTTTAAAAAAAAAATTTTATTTTTTTTTTTTTTTTAAAAATTTTTTTTTTTTTTTTTTTTTTTTTTTAAAAATTTTTATTTTTTAAAAAATAAAATTTTTTTTTTTTTTATTTAAATTTATTTTTTTTTTTAAACCAAAAAAAAATTTTTTAAAATTTTTAAAAAATTTTTTTTTAAATTTTTTTTTTTTTTAAAAAAAAATTTTTTTTTTTTTTAATAAAATAAATTAGTTTTTTTAAAAAAGTTTTTTTAAAAAATTTTTTTTTTTTTTTTTTTTTTTTTTTATTTTTTTTTTTTTTAAAATTTTTTTTTAAACCAAATTTTTTTTTTTTTTAAAAAAAATTTTTTTTTTTTTTTTAAAATTTATAAATTTTTAAAATTTTTTAAAATTTTTTTTTTTTTTTTTAAAAATTTTTTAAAAATTTTTTTTTTTTTAATTTAATTTATTTTTAAAAAAAAAATTTAAATTTTTGTTTTTTAAAAATTTTTTTTAATTTAAAATTTTTTTTTTTTTTTAAAAAAATTTTTTTTATTTTTTTTTTTTTTTTTTTTTTTTTTAATTTTTTTTAATTTTTTTTTTTTTTTTTAAAAATTTTTTTTTTTTTTTTTTTTTTTTATTTTTTTCTTTTTATAAAAAAAATTTTTTTTTTTTATATTTATTTTTTAATAATAAAGTGGATACTTATTTTTATTAAATTACTTTATAATAACGGACAAATTTACATATTTATATTCTGTCATTTTGTGTGTGTGTCGCGTTCAAAGTTTCTTTTCCTCACAACTTAGCCTGATGTATTCTAAATTGAATCTTCAGCTAATTAAATTGTTCTACACATACACTCCTATTTATTTTTTTCCACAGCGAAATGTATTTTGAATACAGACAAACAAATCGGTTAAAGATAGAAGCAATTACGTTTGTCTATATTGTATTGCAACAAATGAACATAAACATTTATTTCATTTACCGCCTAGAATGTTATAATAATTAGAATTTAAAGTACATAGTCTGAGAGTATCTAAATTAAAGATTTAATTTGCCATTTAATATTTGTGTCAATGTTATAAGAAACTCAAGTCTTCAGTGAACAACAATATTGTACAATTATCCAAATTTAAATATTGCATAAGTTGTTCATGATATTGTTGTTTGTTTGTATGTTTTTTGTTTGTTTTATTTTTCTGAATGATTGAATAGACGAAGTTTCTAATTTTGCTCAATGCCGAATTAAACTTCTAGCTAGAGATCGACTATAATAGTCTTTTGTTCACACAATTATCTACAATATTAATGTTTCCGATAATTATATTTTCAGGATAAAAACATGTCAAGTCAAATATTTTACGTTCTTGGTCTAACAGTATGCTTTATAACTTGAAGAGTATACCGTCCTTCTTCCACATCCTTTTCATTAACTCGATATATTTTAACAGGTACAATTTAAAAAAGAAATATTGATGTTATTGAAAATAACAATTGTTTGCGAAAAAAATAGGAGGAGTAGATGATACTTAAATCAATTTGTAATCAGGAGTAATATTGGAAATTTAGATACCGATTTATAATTAAAAAGGGATTTCAATTTAATACCTTGTTCGAATGTCACATATTATCTTAAATAATATTATCTCAAAATGTATCTAATCTATTTTAGTGATCAAGAAAAGAAAACACATTATGTACAACTGTGTAATATTCCGATGTCTTACGTTAGACTGCAATAAATGTACGAGTATATTCAATTGTGTAAATGTCTTCAAAATATCTTATATTATGTTGCTTTATTGAACAAGTGTAATATGAAGACCTAAAATGTCATACAACAATATATCAGTGTACTTGAAAATTGGTTTATTGCAACAAGTATCTAATTTTATAACATAAGGAAATATACTTAAATTCTGTAATCACAGTTATAGGCTCATCTTAGATAATGTTAAATTCATAAATTAGATAAATGCTGACCATTTTGTAGTACAGAGCATTAGTGTATGTGTTTCCAGCGCTTTTTGATAACGTAAACTGTAAAAATACAAAAATTTATATCTCTTTAAAATACTGATATTTTTTTATAAACTTATTTGTAAGACCAATTGTCTAATGGAAGTTTTAAATTGACATAGACTCAGCGGATTTTTAATTCAAAGAGAGTTCGATACAAATTCAAAGATAGTAATAAACGTAAAATTGTTATAATATCTGACGTCATACCTGCTTCCCTCATTTAATCTGCCATGTCACTATAAAGATATAATACTGTCACTGCTTCAACTAAAAAAGTCTGTCATGTCAGTTCAAACTTGTGTTTTATAATTGAATTATTTATTTCTAAACTGAAACAAAAATGAACTTACTATGCTTTTGATGATCTGACAAGTCTGAAAGTGACTTTATATCATTTACGTTTTTGTTGATTGTATAATCAAAAGAGTAATTGTGAAAGTGTATGTTTACCAGAGATGAAATATAAATTGATTACAGTTCAAACAATACATTATGACTGAAAATGTTTACAATTTCTTTATCAATCTTGTATGGTTTTGATATCGTTCTGTAATTTTTTTAAATATTTTGAAAAATAAAATAGCAGAAAAAATTAGTAAGCCGTTCATAAAAAAAAACTAGGTTGTATACAAATTATAGTGCTTACCAGCAAGCAAGTACAAGCTTATCATTAATATAGCCTACACTATACTATAAATCATGCTATCGATATCATTGTCCAAATTCTATTTACGCACATAGGGAAGATCAGTTAAGATAAAATCGGACGTAGCGAATATTAACAGAATGTATGTAATATCATGTTTATAATATGCTATTGATCGGTTTTACAAATAACAACAACAAATTTAATGCTACGGTAATATTCTGTCTAGGAATCATTCTGTTTTAAATATCTCACTAAGCTTTCAGCAAGAAATTTTAAGGAAAGATGATACTGTTAGACAGAAAAATATTGCTGTCTTCAAAAACGAATCGGAATGATTATAGTGACTAGCTTATTTGTTATATATCAGTCAGTAAAATTGGACATTTGGCAGATTGAAAACATGTCGATTACATCAACAAGGAATTACAATGTTAAGATAACAAGTTTTATTGTCTAGAAGCATATAAATATCTATGAATGTTAAAATGGCTATGAATATATATTATTAATATATTATATAATGACTTGTTTCAAGGCCGATTTTCAATATCTACAAATACTGGCGACATGGATTTGTAATGCAGTTTCTATTTGCATATATAAGTAAAATGACATTTACAACGCAAATTAATGGTAACTGAATAGCATGATATCAAAGAGTAAGTTATATAGGGGGCTACTGTGATCAACTGGTAAAGTCTTAAATTTAAACCTCTTGTCCCTAACCGCTACGTGACGAATCTATCTGACGGAACGCCGGTGGTTCTTCCCAAAGCCCGTTTGTGTCTGAAGTAAGGAACGGAGGAGCACCTGAGGCCTGATCAACACGTTAAGCGGGAAAGTCGCCACATAACCATTTTTCGTGGTTGGTTCTACATAAAACTCTACGTAAAAGTGATACATATTAAATCCTGAATAATTCGATAGTTTAACTATTAATGCCAAACAACATCTCGATTTATTTAAATGTTTTTAAACTAATTCAGAAACTAATTCTTTTGTCATTTTCTTTGAACATACAAAATATATCCATAAATAAAGAAACTTGCGACATAATTTAAAGGAACTAGTTTAATCTTAGACAAATATATTCAAATTCATGAAGTATACCGGTTTGATGAATGTCTAAGATACTTGTTGCATGTTCAGGAATCTTTAAATAAAGCTATGAACATTTCCGAAATGCCTATTTTATTTTATAAAAAACGTACGTTTTTGTTCGTGACGGTTTTTTAATGGCGCCTCCTATAATAAGGTTCCAAAATCTGCTATCGTAAAAAAATGAGAAATTAATTTTGCCGCTCATCCTAAAACAAATCGTGCATATTAAACTTCTTCTTATGATAACATGTCATGCTTGTAATATGAATGGATCATATCAAATATAAACGTTCTGAAATAAAGGTGGCTTTTCAGAAAA
The DNA here is from genome assembly GCF_026571515.1 of Ruditapes philippinarum. Lineage (NCBI taxonomy): Eukaryota > Metazoa > Mollusca > Bivalvia > Venerida > Veneridae > Ruditapes > Ruditapes philippinarum. Next base: position 187,598 of record NW_026856323.1, on the reverse strand, counting down.
TTTATGAAATTACTTAATATAAAGAGTCATTGTTAAACTTATTCTAATGTTGCATGTTAAAGTTAATAAAAATTACAAAACTATTTGATAAATAAAAGATAATCATGAAAATCAAATTTAAGTACAAGCTGTGTTTTGAAGAAGATGTATCACATTAAAATAACAAAGAAGCTTAATAGGTAAAGCATTGGAAACGGGTTCGATGCCCCGACGTTGCGAGTTACTGTAGTGGTGATTGATCATGAAATCTTTTCTACGACCATCCGCACTGTACCTATGCTCTGGAATGTACAGAGGTTATCAGTTCCTTGCGGAAGTGAAAAGTAACTAGTACTGGTACACTGCTTGACAGGCTGCTCAAGAAGGTTACAGTAGCTGACCTGTGCTCTGGTGAATTCAAAGCATGCATCTAACTCAATGTCATGATCTGGAGGATAACCTCCCAACATCACCTACTCCAAATAAGTCAGACTGGCGCTCTTTTGTTTTCCTACCTCTTTGACCTACAGCGATACAATTTCTTTATAATACGACAAAGTCAACAGGAGAACGAGACCTTATAACGACAAGACTACGCAAACTGTGCATAGAACTTCATAAAATTAAAAGTAAATGGGTTATATCATTTCACATTAAAATCCATAAAATATGAGTTACGAGTAGAAGTTTGATTTGTTGTGGCGGCTTCTATGATTTAACGTAATTTTGAAGTTTTTTGGAGAGAAAATTGAGATACTTTTCGTAGGAAAAAAAATATCGAACATTAATTAATCAGAATTTCGAAAGTTCCGGCTGCAGGATGAATACGAAAGAAAAATTACAACATAATATTGCGATCAAAGAAAGGGGACATGACGAATTTTATTACACAGAAGAGATGTAAAAGACAATTAGATACTATTCGATTATGTAGTGACTTCTTTGTAAAATTTACGCTTTCACGGAAGGAATTTTACCGGTTAAAACCTAGATTTATTATCTTATTACGGTTAAATGAAAATTGAAAAAGCATACAGCTTACAGTAAAGCATTCTATGATATAATTATTCTTTACTTGCTTCAAATAATATGATATTCGTACTCGTTTATTCATTTTAGGACTGTCTTCCATTGTATTCAAAAACTTGAAACGCATCGTCTTTCTGGCGGCAGTTCTTTTAAATAAATTATAAAGGCTTTAACGCCGTTAAGATTTTTTCCTTACATAAATGAATCAAATATCTCTTTACGGTTTTTTTACAAAACATATTATTTCCGGCCAACTTTCGGAATTAGCTTTGAATATTTAATTTACCTCTATATGCATTCAGATTAATTATCTAGATTATTTTAACACTCAATGTCACGTCCATTGGTTTTTATGCAATTAGATTGTTACATTTGGTATTTTTATTCTCTACTTTCAATTTCATATTCATTCGATTACAGTTCATATACATACTTATGATATTAACTACAAGCTGAATTTAGGTACTTGTAAACAACTTTAACCTTTCGCACATTAAGTGCAACGCGGACAGACAAATAATGTTATTTCTTTTATTTTCTTCTATTTCAAGAAATCTCAAAGGCGCCAAATATAAAAGACACTGCATTTATCATTTCAACATCATTCATATCACACATATATATTGTCTTTAAAATACTTATACTGTATTTAACGTCTCAGCAATATACATGTTTAGGCCTTAATCTGTGCCGTAGTATTTGTTTGTTATGTTCTATGTGGCTTGTAATGGTAATGTGGCGATTTTACAGATTTACTGACGGAGGAAGACATCATGTGTCCCTCTGTGAACTTCTCGAGTTACCTGGATAGCTTTCTTACGTGAAAGAAATTCATCAGTAGTGACGGGAAAACGTTTTGAATACAATGTCTTCAGCTACCTTTGACCACGAACGCCACTTCCAGTAAAATTATAATCATTCACCTCAAGCACTTAAAATATTTTCACTAGCATAATATGCCTTTTATTTCCGGGAGGAAGATTTACATCCTGTCATTTGTAGATAGCAAACATTTATGCATGTCATATTTTGTATAAATATCTCGATTTGCTTCATTGAATATTCATCTACATTTTTATCAATAGCGCTTTTGATTATGAATATGCCAGAAAACATGTTACAAGAGTAGTCTGTAATCACCTTCTTTTCTATCAACAATTGGACTTTAACGTAAAGTTAAACTTGAATATTTTTAATAATTGCACTAATTAAATAGGGTATCAAAATTAAGACAAGATCACGAAACTGTTTACATATCAGAAATATTTATCGATTTTATATTATAAGAAATATGTTTTTAGAGGCAAACAATTTGAAAGCAGAGCCGTTCCCTATAACTTTAAAGGTGTTATAAAAGGTGGGAAATTTTAATAAATATAAATGCGCAAACTCCTTATTTTTGGAAGACGTTATAAGATTTAAATATGAAGCTCGACATAAAACTATTGTAATTTATATATAACGTGTACGAGTATGTAAAATTGTATAAACGTAGACCATGGGTTATGCATTAACCTCCACTTTGAAGAGTATTCAAATAGGCAAGAACCACTTGTCAACATCATTGAAATTGAGGGGCGTGGGTTCAAACCCCAGAAGGGGCAATTTTTTTTTTCTTTTTAACATTATTTATGTATCTCTCAGATTCCTTATGGACAAAAAAAGTGTTTGATTTTAATTATATAATTATTGTTGCTATTTATTTTCTAAATAATGCCAAATTTAATAACAAATATGATAGCAGATATTTTCAAAGTGTAATAAAATAAAAACTACAAGTTAAAAGTATTTTTTTATTTCGCATGATCAACCAATTCACCTTCAAGAAAATTTAGGCTTTGAAAACAGTTCTCATTGTGGTAAATTTTTGGAATATTTTAAATAAGGCTTTTTATGTAGGGAAATGGTCAAATAAGTGTTTAAACTAGTTAGGGGTAGGGTAATATTTTTATACATATGAAAATCATTTTGTTTAGATACAATCATTTTGCTCGTGTAATTTGTTGACTGAATGTTAGTATTTGTTTCTTAACAATGAGCAATAGACAAACATGTTTCATAATGATGATATTATAGATTATTTAGAGTTACCTCATTTCTGAAAAAAGCCCTTCTGATAGCAAAGTTTTAGTTCAGAAATAAATCCATTTCTCATAAACCACACGGTAAATTTTATTTAAATTTTACAATAAGGTGACCTTTAAGACACATAACTGTACTATGTTGTCTATTTTTCAGTTCCTCATAGTGCCCATTACCAATGGTCTACCTTAAAGAATGATATTCATGTAACATTTCAAGACAGTTTGAACGGTAGGAATTTTACTTTCTATTCTTTATTAAATGCTTCATAATTTATAAGATGTTCTCTAACAAGTGTCTTTACTATGTAAAATAATAGATTTAATGCTTACATAATGCGAAAATAATCAGTCTGTCAGATCGTTCACCTTGTCTGGTAATGACATTGAAACATTGATTTGTTTTACAGAGCTTACACATTGCTGCAACACTTTTACTTGTAAGCGCAAATAAAAGATTGTGTCTCTCCTTAAAAACTTAAAAGTAGTAACTGTTGTTCTCTTTCCTTTTGTGTTCTTTATTACATAACAAATGTTTATATTACTTGATTTATAGATACGAATTCACTCTTTGAAGCTTCAGAAAATCGTTACAAGTTTATGTAAAAGGGGCATAGAATGCTTTCCAATATCACTTAATGTAAGGAAATATGAAAATGTTTTTAGAAATATGATATTTATATGAAACATTGGCTGCAAATGATCTTGTTTTAAATATGTTTGTTCTTCCAATGTAATCAAAAGGCAGTAAAGAAATGTCAAAATCTTTGTAAGTGTGTAATTAGATTTATTGTGATAAATTAAATTTTATATAGAATAAAAAACCTTTTTACATAAAAGATAGGTTTTCTAACATCCAATGACGTATAAAGTTGTAATCAAAATCAGAATCTTATATATACGTGTTTATTTCTAAAATGAATATGCATGAAACGTTATTCTTTGAAACAATACTTTATTTTTTGAATGAATACTTAACATTTTAAATGTTTATGTTTATACAGGTTAAACGTTTTCGAGACAAATGGCTTTTAATGAGCATATTATCTTATTATTTGCTTGTACATTAGGCATATTTAAGAAGGGTTTTGATGTTGAATTTTGAAAGTTCTATGTCTGACCAATGCATTACCACAAGCTTAATGTTTTGTATTTATGGCCGCGAATTAAGTGCACATTTTGTTCAACACTCTTATCGTCAGCTTATGATGTAACATAATCTTAATTACTTAAAGGGGTTTGATTGGAGTAATAAACTTTTGCTTTGTAAATTAGCGTAAGCATCTTAGTCGTTTTGTAAAAATATAAAGTTATTTGTTACATAACGAAACATAAAAAGTAAAACATTTTTGAAATAAAGAAAAACAAAACGGAATCCCAAAAGAATGCCAAAAACGGTCAAATTGAAAAAGTTGCAGGCTTGATTTGATATAGGCTTCTCATGGACAGTAGTGGTTATGCTGGCGCTTAAGCAAAGTAGTGGTTATGCCGGCTTAAGTAAATTTTAACATTTGACATGAAATGGTAAAAGTGATGAATCTGCGTTAGAAGTTGACCCTCAACTCATTTACAAACACTATTTATCAAGAAGTATTTGTTAAGCACTATTTGAAGTTATCATTATTTGCGTTGACAAACATAATTAGAAACATTTATGCAAGTACTAGTTCGACGTTTCTCTGATGTCCGACCTTCAAATTAATTATGAATATGACTGTGTTAAATATTTTCTTCAATTAATCTTAATATAGCTATTATATTAAATGCCTCCAATTATTCCTCCTTACATACTGACAAAACTATCTTAAATCATTCATATAACAATATGGATGATGTAACGTTTTATTGCTTTAGACCGCACTTACAAGAAACATCGACTCTAGAGAAACGATCAAACTAATAAATAACATACAGACATAAACATAAAAGTAGAAAAAGAACACAAAGAACTTCTGTAACCACAATTTGGATACACTTTAGTGCAAACATATATTTGAAGAAATAATACATGTATTGTCTTTTGCAATAAAATAAAATATATCTGTAAAATTATTGGTTGTCGTTTAGTTAATAACACACTTAAATTACTTCTGAGAATATAAGTGCATATGTATGCCTTTACTTGTATAATATTGTTTCATGTGCTGTAACAGTAAATATGTTTTGATAAATTAACTCAATCTTGATTCCCTACGTTTCTATTAACATCCTTACCTTTAATTAAATTGTATCAACTAACGCGTGATTATTTAGTAACAATACTTATAATTACAAAAACAATATCTTACACTTTTAAAACCAAGTTAAGTATAGTAAAAAGGTATATCATTTAAATGAATTATGATGAAATTGTCGAAAAGAAAATGTTACATATTCATGTTGAAACCTTCAATGGTTTCTGTTTAACTACTTGGTTCAAATTTCAGACTAATTTGACAAGAAGTATTTCAGCATGAAATATTTATTAAGTTATCTAGGGAAAAACATAATTTATCCCCTCAAAACACTATAATTGTGACGAAAAACAGAACAAATATCGTCTGGATAAAATTGAACAGTTGCTAATATGTAAATATCGTGCCAGTGAAATGTCCCATAGGACTTGATAGTATTTATTTACATAAACAATATTTGTTGAAAATGTTTATTGTGTTCAGCATTGTTACACAGCTTGTACTTTTTTCTCTATTTGTGCTTACATATTTAATGCAATACGTATATATAATTCAGGCAGATTTCTGTCGTGAAATAAATGTATAATTTGGAGATTAAGTACAACACAATTTACGATATAATCTGTTTAGTTCTTTGTTGTTCAAGCAACTTCTATTAATTAGTAATAGAAATGTCCTATTAAAGAAAATATGAAAATGAATGTCTTAGAAGCACACATTTTCAGAGATGAACACAGTTCTTTTTGACAGATGGTTGTTTATAGTCTGTAAAAGGTCCATAAAGATCAGAAATGCTATCATTATTATTTCACAAAGCTAAACTTTATACTTGTGTTATCTTAAGACAGTTTAAAAAATACCCATTTGCCATATAGATGAACTATTTTTCCTTGAACTATTTTTGCTTCTCCTGATTTTTTGCCAATTAATTTTTGTATGGAAGTCATAATACTACTACTACTTTGTTTACATTTTGCTACCTTAACGACATATTATTGCACAGTCAGCGCTACTTTTGTCATCTGTTAAACATCTTATATATTCTAAATTCATTATTAAAACATTTAAAAATTCCTCTATGCTCATATAAGTATTACATGTAATTAAATTGTTGTATACATGTACATAAAGTTTCACCGACCAAGAACACTTAATGTACTTGATTGTTAAAGTATTGAATGCTAATTTTGATTTATTTAGTTTATTATATTATTCTTATGTAAATATCCTCGTGATTTCTTTATCTACCTTTTAAAATCTCATCTATTTTTGTTTGTATGTCATGTAACATGACTGGTTAATTAACTTTATTCTGTTATGTTACGTTTCATTCTATTTTTTCTCCCTCTTAGTGTTGAAATCAAACCAAATTAAGCTGGATATTTTTTTGTGCAAGATAATATTAATCTAAAATGTAAAACATGTGATGGTTTACAAAAATTATATTTATTTATTAAACACAAGTATGATTATTTGATCGGCTTTTATATGTTTCCAACGGTTAAAGCTCGATGACGAAAAACATTCGGTAATAACTGTAAAGAATTATCAGGAATGTGATAAATGATACATTATGACAAGCTAGATATCATAATGACAGAAAACTTATATATTTTACAAGCAACAATAAGTAAATATAACTATCTTGCATACAAAGTTGTCAGCTGACAGGAAAACATAATAAACTTGATGAATCTGTCAAAAAGAAACTATACGGATATGCTATTTTTATCAAACATAAAGTTATTTTAAAACCTCATGCCACAAACACATTTTTCAGGTAAAATTGACACGTTTTTTTTAATTACTGTTCTAAACCATTTTGTATTGAATAATTGATAACATACGTTACGATATCCGACATTCCGTCTGCTATACAAAATTTAAAATTTATAGGGCAAATGCAAAATAATATAGCATTTATTACTAATATTAATTTGTAAAATCTCAGCGATCTATCTTCGTAACCGAATCGGCTTTTATTAATGTCAATTTACTGACAGTGAAATATTTTAATTACTTACTTATATAGCCGAATTTAGATAATTTAAAGATACATATTAAGTTTGAGTGCGGAAAAACGTTATTCATACAATTACACAAAAACAATTAAAAATCCTCTCAAAAACTATACTGAGTTAGTGATTATGTTGTTTCAAATTTTTATTTTAAGTTCGACAGTTCATTATAATATTATATTAAAGTCCTCCTATCTTAGAAAAAAGCTAAGAATGCCAAAGATTAGTTTCAACCAAATGCTATAAACAATGTGTATGTCCAATGTTTAAGAGGTTTCTAATTTATGATTGGCAGTTATAAGCAGAGACACTTTTTCACCGTTACAGTAAACGTTACACTTAAACAAGCATTATGATTATTATCTGTCTGTCCATATTCTACGATATGCGTCAATGTTATAAGCAGATGTTAATTTTGCGTGTAATTTATAATGGAATTCAAAACTGACAAGTTATTCTTTTGAAAACATATTATTTCGTGACGCATTGAATTACGATGGTTATTTATGCACTTATAGGAGTTAGTCTAAGTATTATTGCGTTTTCATAAAAATGAAGAAACTTCGTGTTTTGTGTTGTTTGAAATTATATTACTATTCAAAATTTAAAATAAACGAAATGCAGCAAATGCATAGCTTAATTCAATGGACGTTTGACAAAGAAAATGAGCATTTGACACCCAATGCTTAATATGATTTAATTTGACTTAAATTATTACGCAGATAGTTGATGGTAATATTTTTTACTGTGTTGCTATTTAAGTAAATGATATAATGCTTGAATAAGTTTATGCCTTTTTACCGTCTCTCATTTGTTTTTAAATGCGATCATAAACTATCGTCGTAATCACGGGTTGAATTATTTAAGAAGTGCTTAATAATGTTTAATTATTATAACAATACCCTGATTATAGTACTGGAAGGTATTGTTTTGCTCGAAATAAAGTTACAAGGAGGCAGTTAAAACGTTATGTCACAATAACATTACTTTATAAAATCTAAATTAAAAAAAATATATACAAATGAACCATTAATAAAACATCCCAAATGTTAACTGAAAGGAACTTTAAGCAAGTATTTTCCAAACACAAGCCCCTTCTTATAAGAACAAATAATGATACAGTTAAGAACACTAAATATATGGACTATTATCAGACGGTTATTTTTGTGGGTTTTTTTTCTATTATTTTCATTATTTATTTTCGGTCCTTCTAATTTCGTTTGCGCCCTTATGTTTAAATGTTTCAAAGTGTTAGTAGTTAGTAAAAATACAAATAAGAAACGCGTATGAAGCAGTAATAATTAATAACGTGAACATATAAAAAGCGAAAATAAGCGAAATATTTATTTCACACCTCATATATTGCCAGTTTGACAGCTTTTTTGTATTTAACAGCATTTATGACAGCTTGTTAATGACACACATTCACATTGATTCTATTTATGTAATTAGGTTACAGTATTTTGGACTCATTGAACTATAAACCGTGTTATATTCTATTGTATTCTACTTGAAGTTTAAACTTGATACACCTGACAACTCGTCAAATTTACTTTCTTAAACTGGGTTCCCTTGAATGTCTTTTTTTGTTTTCTATTTCTAATGGGATTTTATTATCGTTTCGTTTAGATACAAGAATTTTGGTTGTCTTTCTTTTAATGACTCACAGAAATACAATAACTTTGCGTAACGTAATAGGTATGTTAGACTAATGTTAGTTCACCATCACAAATCTGTTTCATAATTTGGCAGCCTTGTAAGGTTTTCCTATCATTTATAATCAATTAATGCAGCAGATCTGATGTGAAACTTAAGCCATCGTCATAAATGTATTTTGTTTTGAATTTAATTTAACTATATTATATGATTTCGCATATTGAACATTTTTTCAAAGACTGAACAATTTCTTTAATTTTATCTTAAATAACAATTTTCTGATATGTTTCTTGTAGTGTTTTTTGAATGCATAGTGCAAATCAAAATAATGTGATAAAATAGTTTGAGTCTGTCCCTCCCGCTCCTTTATTCCTAAGCAATATATAGACTATAAGCAAGTTTGATTTAAGGGTTCTCCATAGCAGTCCTGTGATGTATGCTCTATTTGAAGGTGTATTAATAGTAACGCCTGTAATATAATAACGTCGACGTAAATAAATGTCATAAACTCGCTTAGAGAGGCTCCATGAATGTTAGAATAATTTATAACTTCACAAAAGGATATTTAAGTGAGATATATGAATCATACACAATTAAGCAGTTGTCGTTGTTTAAACCAAAAATATGCATATATTACAATTGATATTTTAAGTTATGAAAGCCTTATTAAATATTCACATCGTTTCTATTCACACGTTCATAAGCATTGTTTCAAAAAGTTAATATTCTAAACTACTCTATACAAATGTTTAGGTTTTGACGATATTGAAAATTATAAATAATATTTATCACTTTGAAGTCTCATAATATTCAGATGACAAAGCAGAAAATAGGTGACATGTTTATTCTCTTGTTTTGAATTTTAAATGTAACATGACATGAACGACAAATAGGTCTCCCGAGGATAATTATATTAATTTATTAGATTGAAAACATTGAGGTTATTGGAATCTCACCAACCGTTTATAATTCTAAATGAAGCACGAAACATAACTTAAAACAGTTTGCGTGTAGAAAAAACTGCGATACCAAACTCTGTTTCTGTTGAATTATCTATATATGTTTAAAAATATATTTACAAAATAACGTGAGATAAATTAAAACAAGAGGGACATTATTGTTTTTATTCTTAGCAGGAATCCACTGTTAGACAATTGTTACATTTTAGTGGTAATATCGGCGTAATAATTCTGATGTAGGTCACTGTATCAAGTTCAGGGTTATACAAAGTCAAATTGCATTCAATGTTCCTTGTACTCTCCTGTGCACTGGTCGCATGTTCCACTACCGTTAAGTTTATTCAATTAGATACTGTCTCAATAGAATTACCGGGGCTGAAAAGTTAAAAGGGATAAAAAAAAGTTTGACTTGAAATCGGATTAACTTGGGGCTGTGTCAATATATTGTACCTGTTCAAGTTCACTCGTTATTGAGATGTGTAGCTTCGTGTGTGTTTCAGTGATTACGAACTATCTATATCGTTTATTACATTCACTGCAGTTGCCTTCGTATGAACACAAACAAAACATATAATTAATGTGAGATCGTTATGAAAATAAAGATGCATATGACATAATACACATACATAATTTACTCCCATCTTGACAATGAATGTAAATTGCCCCTTTGAACAACGATATAATGGACGTATGTAAGTTAATGACATACTTGTTTGCTTTCGATAGATATATCAAACGTCGTCTAATCATTTTAGAAACCACAAATTGGGAGCTAATACTTAATATATGCTTGAAACAAGTTAATAAGATAATAATGATGACTATATAAATACCATCGAAATTTATTCGGCGCGTCACTTTTATTTATTTGCCATTTTCACATATATTTGACCATACCTTACATTCGATCACTTGGATCTCTAACGTTTCATCCAATTCATCTACGGTTTACTACTGGTGCTTCTTGTACAAAAAACATGAATCGTTTTTGTTCTTCTTAATAAAAAAATCACATTGTATTATTACCTACAAATATTCATTGCAATGATTCATTGTACCGCTAGTTACATTTCAGTTAGATTTATATGCTAACCGCGACCCTTTAATTACTTTAAATTGCCCGGAGCATACTAAAATGAATACATGCGCCAATCCAACTTCAAACCGGTAAAATGAGATTTTTCATTAACAACTTTTAACTCTTCTCTATTATATTTTACAAGTCAGAATTCTGATTTTCAATGATTTTGTTTATGAACATACAGTTTTAACATGAATCGAAGATGGTTTTTTTACTGTTATGATAAAACACTGATTCCACAGCCACAAAGCAACGTTTGTTCCTTTATCAGCAAAGCATGCTTTCACTAAGTGACGAAATAACAATTTCAAAAAGGAAGCATTTAATTGACATATTGTAAGTAAGTAAATTGTATTTTATGTTGAACAATAAATGGGTTTTCAGAATGAAAAGCTTACATGAAACATTTATATATGAATGGTAACGCATCAATTTTGCTTACTGTTCAGTAGAAATATCTTACTTTTATAACCTATTATTATAATGCTGAATATAGTTATATTCCGCATAATTGGAGGACAAATCGGATGCTTTTAAAAAATATAAAGTGTATCTAATAGTTTGTATTTGTTTTTAATGTCTTTTAGAAACTAAAAAACTTAAAACAATGCATAGCTACAAATATCATCTGAAACATGTTCAAAACCATTTTATCTCAACGTGGTAATAATATACAATGCACATACAAGACAAACCTCCTGTGGAAATATAATAAAAATGAGTTATATCATACTTGTGACATTTATACAAGCAAAACAAAATATTATTTTTACATTATGATCATAGAATATTTGTCAAATATACACAATTATCTTGTGAAAATAATCAAAGTAGATGCCAAGTGGCATTGTTATTTGCATAAATACCCTCTTACAGGCAAACATTTTCTGATATTGTTTCAATTTTCAATATCAGTCTTCCCATTTTTCCATAAAATTTTAATAATTCCTTCTTTATTCTGATATTAATTCACAGACGAGAGATTCACGAAGAAAATTATCAATATTTGAATTGTTGTCGGCGTGTTTAGCACCCTGTTTTACACACTTATCTATTACTACCAACATTCTACATATAGCAGTGTTAATACATTAGTTAAGTTTAATTCAATGATCATAATTATCATAGAGCAAAAAGTTTCACTAATTCCTAATCTATGGATCTAATAACATAAATATAATTGTCATATCAGTCATTATAATGAAATGATCTATAAATGCATTTGCTTGATTGCAAAGCATTCAATATGTGGGTGTTTTTATAGACGTAGGTTTAATTCCTTTTTGACTTCTTTTATTTTCTTTTTTGCATTATTTATAATTGCATATCCCGTCCGTTGTTGTTTGCCATTGTGTCCTCTCTTGTTTTTGTTTCGTGTTCCGCTTGGATCCACTTGGTGGTCTGTGTTGGAGGATGCGTTCATAAAATGCACACCCTTTGCTGTTGATTTTTTTATCCATATATTGGCATTGTTTTACTGATGAAAAAGATGACTGGCAAGGAGAATACAAAACATTATCGATTGTGAATCATAAGCATCATATCTGTCAATGTACATGTATATTTCCATCACATAGAACATATTACTGACCGAAGAGTATTAACGCTGTTATTACCGTAAACTTGCTGTGTTGATTATTGATATACCCCTAACGAGCATTCAAATGGATGTTTTTGCAACAACAAAGAAACAAAGGGAATCGACAATAAGGTTTCATTTCTGGAACTTTATTTTTACTACAACAATATTTTATAGTCTTTAAAATTGTTGTCTCTAGTTCTATGGAATGACTTTACAGTTGTATTGCTCCCTATCTGATGTAAGTGATGCAACATGACATTGGTTTTGTATAATATGTTAAATATGTTACATATGTCTTTCAAATTGTCCCGGTACTCGTCCTTTATATAATTTAAATCAAATCATTTCTTCTCTATTGCTTTCTTACAAATTTATAAATCTATTTTTATTTGTTTAGTTATGCCATTTCAATCTTGATTATGATAAAAATTTACTTTCGGATGGTAGAAATGTCAAAACATGGCTCTTTTGATTTGATAATATACATATAAACATATTTATTTCACTTTTAGATTCAAGACAATAATTTTGTTTCTATGATAAAGAAATGCTTTCCACGTTTCAAATAAACAGTGTCTGTTCCTTTGAAAGTTAATCTGAAGCAGTCAGATGAAATTTAATAAATCATTTCTTTTATAAATAATATTTAAAGAAATATGAATTAGTCAAGTAGTATCCATTGTAATGTTCATTTCATTATTCAATTTTTTATAACCATTGGATCTATCTTGTTCTATGATTTTTATTTTATTATGATATATTGAAATACAAAAGTGAAATTATGTTCATTTCTTTCATTGTCAAGATAAGATGAATTGACTAAAAGATTGACAGTCTTTAAGTAAGTGACTGACCAGAAGTTAATACTGAAAATGTTTAGGAAGAAATATAAATGCGCATGAGCTTTTAAAAGAATGCCCCAATCTTATTTATAAATTGACCGTTACATGTAAACGCCGATAGATACTAACAAAAATGTCCTTGTGCAATATAAGTTATTAATCAGAATTGAAAGGAGCTATGTCAAAATGTAAAATGTAAACTGATTTGACGTTCACCTGTACATTCATTAGATTCGCTTTGATATCTTATCTTATAGCATATGCAAAAATACTACTTATACACTGACGACATATTTTAAATATATGATTTAAAACAGAAGTATGTTCATGGTCATGATATGGCAAATAACAGTCAAAGGTCAATTATTCATTTCAATACAGACATTACATTTCAGACGATTCAAGTTTATGTAGTATTATCATATCAGGTATATATGTAAAGATGATACTTCAAGTTCACAAAACCGCCTCCGTGGTCGAAGGTTGGAGTAGATGACTTCTAATCCAGTTACCTCTCTGGCGTGGATTCGATCCCCGGGAGATGCTTTGGTAGTTTAGCGCGGAAGAAGGTAGTCTAGTACTGGTGTAACTCTCCAGGAACGATGGTTAGGAAACTACCCGCCTATATGACTGAAATACTGTTGGAAAAAGGCGTAAAATGAAACATACAAACAAACAAACAATCAAGATCGCAATTATTGCCAGATATTATATATTTTCAATTTGTTTCTTGTTTTGCTATTTTTGCCATGCCTGGTCCGGCACAATATAATCGAAAGTAGTTCGCAATTGTTATTATAAGAATTATGTTTAAACTCAGTTAAAATAAATGTAAATTCTGCCTAAATTTGGTTTTCACTTCAAATCAATAACCATCTTAACTCAACTTGCTGACATGAATTATGCTTGTGTCTGGAATACTGCTTTTATAATATAATAATTTGCTAAACTTAATATATCTTTAGCATTTTTGTCTCTCTCATTTATCAATAATGTGCATTTGTTCTTTAAAATATGAATATATTGAATACTTAATAAGACATTTAAGTCAGAAGTCACATTAAACATGTAAAAATGTGATTCTTCTTTCGCTAAAGTAATGCTGACAAATTCACAACACGGCAAAGGCTTGGATGTGATTCAACTTTGCTCATGTTTCTGTTGCCTTATGTACGTTAGCTGAACTATTTATTTCTGTAACAGTATGTAGCAAAATTATTTTCCCCAAAACACATTTAATATAAAGGTAAAAAATGTATATCTGTTCTCTATTAGTCACAAATCTCGTATATCACCGAATTCTTGAACAAAGTTTCTAAGCAACATTTAAATAAAGTAAACTATAATGTGAATGGATCGGCTGTAACGTTTCATTTCATAATTTACAAGTAAGGTAAAAGAACAGGCATACCACAGGAAATTAATAATTCTTAATGAGCATTACACTTTTTAGATTGATATAAATAACAAACAAGTAAGTATTATGCTAAAAATATAGTAATAAAGATATCATCATTATCAATATCATCAGTAAATCATGTTTATCATTATTAGTAAATTATCATCATCATCGATTCAAATGATTTTCGATGTCATATAGCTATAAATTGCGTTAATTATTTACCAACTCCTTGGCGGGGACCGGGCATGATCGTCAGAGCGATGTTAAATAAAGCATTTTCAATAAAAGCTCATTTAAATTAGAAGTTTATAAATGGAAATATGTTATAAGATGAAAATGTCTTGCACTTACATGGATATCTTTAAAGTAGATATTACAATACTAAAAAACGTATATATAGATTAACAACAACTGCAATGTGTATGTGTATATGCGAGGGATTTCAAGTATATATATACATCCTTTCTGCAAACCGTCAAGCATTATTCAAGAATTCCTTTTAATATACAATTCTGATATTGAAACTTAGACTGACACAAGTCGTTAATAAATGATTTTGTCTGTCTGTTTGTTTGTTTGTTTGTTTGTTTCTTTGTTTGTTTGTTCATTGATGATATTGCAAATGCACGCGAGTACCACTTTTGACAGTGAGCGGACTAAACGATGAGTAACATCGAATAAAACAATAAGTAGTAGCTTTGACATGTAATGTATTTAGGTACGACAAGTATATGACCTCATTTTACTTTTCGTGCATTGACATAAACTGGCTATAACTACATTATAAGCTCTTGTGCGTGCTTGTACAATAATGACTACAAAGTCAAATTCGATTTCGCTCGTTTGAAGCAATATCAAATAAGAAAGCGTACATATTGTCCATTTTAACAGCACAGAGAACGAACTACATGATAATGATAAAATTGGGATACTATTAAAGGGTTTTTAGTGCACGCACTCATTGACCAAGTTCAGATAATTTGTGAAAGGATAAAAATGAGTATATTATATATAATTTTGATTATAATATAACTGAATGGTACCATATTTAAGTAGTACTGAAAATGTTATCATTGACAATAATGTCTTCGCATGCAAGTAATTAAAAATGATCTTAAGTTTCTATAAAAAAAGTGTCCGTTAAATGTTAATATTTGTTCTTATATAGATTTATACGTAACCTATGACAACAGCTTTGCCATCATAAAATAAAAAACGAGCGTTTTATGTTGGCTAGATGAAGTTCAATACAAAATATCCAAGCTTATGCCCCAAATGTCACCAAATTTGGAGATGCCCGTTATATGAATTGAGAACGAAGGATGACGAACGGACGACGGAAGACTATCAGCCAGGGCGGGAAACGTGAGTTCTTGAAATGAATAATCTATATTATTCAATAAATCTAAAATATGTTTATCGAGAGGGCGCGGTAAGCTTGAAATTTTGATTATTTTAATTCCGTCATAAGAAACTATACTATTATGTAATCAACAAAACGATGATTACATCTTAGTAATACGAAAACTAATAAAATAACGTGCTGTTTAATTTAGCCGGGCAATCACTTATTTGTTAACAACAATTGAATTATCCACAAGAAAACCATGATTTCTAAATAACATCATATGTCAGCGACGAACGAAAAATGTTACCAGAAGAATGTTATTCAATCAAATGATGACACAACCCTAGGGAAGATGTATTCAACAAATTGGTACCAATAACGGAGAGGTCTACTAATCAAATTATACAAATTTTATAAGAGCATTCTAATTACAATACCTTTATAATTTGATTTTGGTACGATGATATAATACGAAATATTATCGTAATTGTCATTCATGCGAGTTGTGTTCCTTCATTCAGCAATTTGAATACAGCAATTATATGAATAAAGGTTTCGAAAGAAAGAGGTTCACCAGACTACCATGAGAATAGTCATATTGTAATTCTTCACTAATTATATATTAGTTATTTGTTCGCGGAAATCATAACGGTGCTCAATTGTATAACCATGGTGTATCATATCTTTGCTAAAACTTTGTCAACAAGTATACAGGAATAACATCATTTTTGCAACTTTAACGTACAGCAGTATTAAAAATGTTCATGATGCCAAAATTTATATATTTGCATCCAACGTCGCCATTGTTTTATCAAATATAGTAACTATTAAAGGGAGCGGTGGCCTAGTGGTTAAGGTGTCTGCCTCTCAACCCGTGATCCTGGATTCGAGCACTACTCGGGTCACGACCATGTTTCTTCATAAGACACTAGCACTGGTTGTTTCCAAGAAGCGGACTCGAAAGTGATTAATATAAGTTGAAAGAACTTGTTTCGCAATCGAGCTTATTAAACCAAATATAATAATTAAAGAGCATTTGACCTGGACAATTCAGACATAGCATAGATTTTGCAGATTATTGTTTATATGATTATATGACACCGAACTATAATTAAATTATTTTTACATTTATGCTTTGAACGCTTTCAAATACATGCACAAAGTTTATACCAATCAGCATGATTTCGGACCAAAATATTAAATAAACGTTCCGTTAAATACGACACTTTCATAATAATCAAATATATGAAACGATTCTGCTGGCATTTAATGGAATGTATATTGTATGCATTTACGGTAACTCATATATTATGTAGAGGAAAACTCATTCTTTGTCGTTTAATTTTCAATGATAAGCAGCGAAGCATAAAAAAGAAAACATCATAATAAGCTGCATTAATTGTTGAAGCGTGAATTCAATGTTGTTTTATTTTTGTGGTCCTTCAGGATCATTGATTCCGTTGAAAATTGACTACCGTTCAAGCCGGCCCTAGAAGGTGTGAGGGATGATGACTCAATCAAACCTGTCAGCAATGTTCATATAATCTTGCTGATTTAAATACTTCCGAGGGATCACTTTTTGCCAGATATGTATAACAGAAAGTTATTTTTCATCATTTATTTATTGTTTGAATTGAAACATATTAAGACACGTTGAGGTCGTATATTCATTACAATACTTACTTTTATTGCAGTACCGACTTAATTGAATAAATGGCAGCGTAAAATTGAAACAACAGCCTTTAACTTTAAAGTATCCATTTGTTCAGCTGATGAATATCATTACAATTATGACATTAATAACATATTGCAGAGTATCAACTGCTTATTTCAACTGCAAATGGCTCATTTTGATATATGTATCTTTATAATACGTCAGGCATTATTGTTTTAAAGAAACACAAATCGATACACAAATCTCTCGGATGTAATTTACACGTAAATTGAGATGACAAATTCTGCAAACAAAGTGATTCCTTGGCAGCATTAATCACTACAAATTTGCATAAGAATTGCAGACTCGGTTTGATTGAGTCTGTACATGAGGGATAATGAAGCCAGACTAAGTTTTAAATAGCTTTTATTTCAGCAAATTGTAAGCTTCTTTTGATCTCTTCTAATATGATACAAGTGAGTTTAACTTTTATGGGACAATATACCTTGTCAATGCATTCTTCTTCTAAATATTTAAAAAAAAAACACACACACAATAATTAAAATTTAAAATAGATCATAATAGAAACTGTACAAAGGTATTTTATATCATTTGTTATGATGGCAATTTAAACAAAGTACTAATGTTACCAGATCGGGTAACTTAATTGTCAGTATTAAATTATTTAACGGTATATATATTGTTAATTTAAATTGTTCTAAAAACGGGCTCTTTTAAATTGGTATTGTTTTTTTTATTAAATGTTTGGACAGTTAATCCTGAACCACAGAAAATCTTAACCTAAAATACAGGATACCTTATATCGTACAAGAGTTGTCCCACGATGTCGTAGACAATAACTGTTAGCCCAAGCATAAAATAACTTTGCACAAGTGTAATTCTTTCAACTAAAAGTAATAAGAAATACTGTTTCAACAACAAAAAAATACTGGGATATTCATATTCGTACAGGTCACGGTTCAGAACTGTTCATCAAAATGAATTATTACAATTTCGTTGATAATTATTTTAGATACAACAAGTGTATGACCTCATGTTCTCTCCATTCGTTGTCATAAAAGAGCTTACATTGCATGAAGTGTGAAATAATGATAACAAAGTTTAATTCAACAAAGCTCGTGTGAAATAATTTCAAAAAAGATAGCACACGTATTTCCTTTTTCCACAGCATACACTAGGGGGCCACGTGGTAAAGATAACGAAGTGGTCACAATATAATATCAGTATGACAACATTTGATCCACATATTTATTGATCAACTTCTGTTACAGTAACTATGATAATTTATATTATTTAACACAAATAATTTATCGTCTATTCTGAGTCTAAGTATTGTTTGTCTTTACTTTTCGTTTTGTTACAACATTAAAATTTGAAAACTTATTTTCAGAAATTTGATATTTGCAAATGATCCTGTTTAAAACGTGATTATTAAATGGATGTATTGTCACATGATTTTGTGACAAGTAATAAAAATATCATAAACATGACAGTGGTAGTTTCCGATGCATTTTTTTAATTTAATAATTTACTTATTTTCATATATTTTTAAAAAAATTATTTATTGATTTTTAGTCATACTTTGTTTTTTAAGTTGTACATGTAGCATTTTCCTTCGCAGTTAAGTTCTTGTTATGTTTTATCAATTCGTATCAATTATACACAGCTTTACAACTATGATTGTACAAATCTATAAGACATTAGCAAGACTACCATGGGAATACCCATATTGTGGTTGTTTATAAAAACATTATGACCAAAGGCATTCTCAATTGATATATATTAATACTGTAACTATCAACAATATACATACACAAACAATGTTACAACAGATCCGTTTCCTGTTTCATTGTTAGTTTATCAAATAAAAAAATAATACAAAAACAGCAGGTTCGGATTATTCATTACGTAACATTAACTTTGCATGTTTCTGTCATATAATCATCACATTTTTTCTTTTAAGATTAAAACTGATTCATTTTAGTACAAGTCAGCCTAAAGCGGATAAATGACAGTGCAAGATCGAAACCATAGCATTTTTATAAACCGTATCGATTTTTTTGCATATCAACATGCCATTTATATAGAAATACAGAGTGTTAGAGTAACATTTTGAAATATCAATCTTTTATAAAGGCTTTGCAGTGTATAAGAAGCAGATTGATAATAACAATGTGATATTTTCTTTATAATGTTTCAAACAATATTTGTAACGACAACACACTTACGAATACACCTAGGCTCAAATGACAACATGCAAGTTGAAATCGCTTTTATTCCATCAGTTTGTAAGTCTTTCTCCCCATATGATAAAAGTGATTGTACAAGACAAGCTAAAATATCTGAGGGGCAGATTAATTTTGTGCGTCTCGATATTGACAGGAGACAACATGGAATAAACAAAGCAATGATTTTATAAAAAGGAAAACAAATCTGGAAAAAAAGTGATCCCTCGGAAGCATTATTCACAACAAAATTACATTAGAATTGCAGACTCGGTTTGATTGAGTCTGTACATGAGGGATAATAAATAAGTGCAACATCCCTCACGCCCCTTGCACCGACTTGGTACTTAATTTTCAGCACTTAATAGTGCTGGCATCAATGATCCCGACGGACCAGAACAAAATATATCAAGTTTTCATTTTACAGTGTAGCTTTTAATGTTTGAAAGTATTATTTCCTTATGTTTGTAAATATGCTCCTTATATTAAATACAAACGTTAAAATTTGCTAGTAATTAATTTCAATGATTGGAGTATGTTTTTAATCATTTCGAAGATGTAGCAAGTAGTTTTTATTTACAATTACTGCTTTGATTTGTTTCTGTGTTGCAAAAAATATATGTATCCGAAATGCTGACATGAATGATTATTATGTCTTTAATATGAAATATTATTAAAGGCAGATTATGCCTCAGAATCCATATTTTTTAGTTGTCAAGAAATGTCTAACATCTGTTAAGTTATATACATGTATAACAAATGGTGTTAGAGCATGTGCAATGTTTTACAGCTGAAGATTGCAGCACTGATCGTAAAGTAATGTGTCCTAAAGGTAGCAAATGTCAACAAAATAGTATTTTGACGTCCATACAAAATACTCATTCAATTTCAACATACCAATTGCAAAGAAAGCAAAGGAAGAAGAAGATAGTTCATATATGTGGTAAATGAGAAACTGTAACAAGATACCAAAAATAAAATGTATTTTTTTTTTGTTTTGTTGAGAAATAAAAATGATAGAATTGTTAAGACATAATGGGCTATATATTTCACTTTGTCTTGCCCATTTTTCAAGAACATGCAATGATTCATATACGTTTTACTGTGTTATCAATGTTTCTAGATAAGCTAGCGTACTTTGTCTTGATACTAAGCAAATATTTTGGGAAAATATATACTACTGAAAGGGTAGTGTGTCTATTACAAACGGTTGTAAACATAAACTTTATTTTTTTCTTAATTCAACAAAATTTATGTTTAAGTTTAACAATCGGCTAAATGTTCCACTTTAAAGCATAATTTTTCATATGTTTTTTCAAGTAAGTTATTCTTTGCTAATCTATTTGTAAAATACTTTTGTTGCAGAAAATTATTAAATTCTGTCTGAATCTGCACATCGTGCCTAATATTAGTTCCCTACATTATTCTAAAAAGATTATCCATGTGCACAATTCAAAACTAAAATGAAATAGATTGAAAATGTTTTGACAGATTTAAAACCTAAAATTCGACATAATGAATAAGGAAATATTCTTACCAATTACAGGTAAGGTGGTTCACACACCTTATATATATTTCAACATATTAAAAAAATGTTAACCTTTGTTTATAATGCCGAAAATATAATTTTTATTTCTAAAATTACATAATTCAATGATCAACATGATTTAATAAAATATATTAACTTTGCAGATAAAATAAATAACAATTTCACGGCAAAATATCTTGTTCTCTATATATCTATTATATATATAACTGGTCAGCATTTTCACTATATATTTAACTGATCAGCATTTGCTCGCCTGAATGAAGATTAAATTTGCTGTCCATATAGAAAAAAAGAGTTTAACGGCTTAGATCAATTTGAATTAATATTTAATTGATCAGTATTTTTTTTCACGGCAAAATATCATTTTTCTCTACACTTAACAAAATTTCTAACCGATCACTTTTTAAATTTTGATTATTTTATAACGGGTCAATAGATCCTTATAAAATTATGCAGAGGTGATTTTTGTGTCATTTTCTACCGATTTCTGGAAAGAAAAATAATTTAATACAGTTCCATGAACTCAAGCGGGAGACGGGGCGCGGTTTACACATTTTGGCACGAAATGTTCGTGCATAGCGTGGTGAGTTTTAAATTTTAGATTGCATAAATCCTTGTTAACTTTAAAAGTGAAAAAACATAATACATGGCACGAATGTCGATGCAGGATCGTGCCGTAGCAGTTGGAATGTTTAATGCTGGAGCCTCTATCAGACAGGTGAGTGGCTGTTCATAAGATTTTTTAAAAAGAAATATCGATAAAGTATTATTTAAATAGAAAAATGTAATAATATTATTCTCAATGTGTTCATTCCTAATTCAGGTCGCAAGACACTTCAATCGGGCCTTTTCGACGATCCATGGACTTTAGACGAAGTATCAAGGGACCGGAAACGTTTCTGACTTACGTCGCAGACCAAGAAGAAAGGTTACAACTCGCCGACAGGATCGGTATATTATTTTGAGTCACTTAAGGAATCGTTTCACCCCTGCAACATCCACGGCTTCACGTACAATTGGCATAAACAACCGCCGAATATCACCACAAACTTTACGTAACCGCCTCAGAGCCGTCGGGATACGTGCCCGTCGGCCTTTTAAGGGGCCTATTCTTACCGCAAGACACCGACGGAATCGTTTGACGTGGGCCAGACAACATCTTCGATTTACCAGAGCTGACTGGGCCAATGTGTTATTTGTGGGCGAAACATGAATCAAACTACGCGATGTGGACGGGCGAGTACGTGTATACCGTCGCCAGGGTAAAAGGAATTGTGCCAACTGTGTCGTCGAGGTTAACAATTTCGGTGGTGGCTCATTGATGGTGTGGACAGGCATGTCAATGCACACCAAGACAGTGATCGTACCTATACGAGGTAAACTCAACGCTTGCAGGTATCAGGATGATGTTGTGAAGCCAATTCTACTGCTTCACATACGGATAAACCGCGGTATGTTGTTGGCGCAGGACAATGCCCCATGTCATGTTGCCAGAACCACTAATAACATGTTGGCAGCCAACAATGTCAGAGTCCTTCCATGGCCATCGAAAAGCCCGGATCTCAATCCGTTGAAACACGTATGGGATTTATTGAAAAGACGTGTCCGGGATCTGCCGGTGACGGTGACCTTCTTTATTGTGCTATTGTGCTCCAATCAGTTGTTGAATAACGATCTCATGCCAAAATATCATTTTTCTCTCTATATATAACTGGTCAGCATTTTCACTACATTATTAAATAATATATTTTGGACTGTTCTGTTTATTATATTTTGTCGGCTACCACATGAATGCATTGCCTTCATAATTTTCAAATAAAGAATGACACGTTTGAAAATTCTTTAAATTTTTATGACCTTGGGGCAAGTCAATCTCGATATTGTGTATTTTGTAAATGTGAACTTACAGATTACGAGGAAGTTTTATGCGCAAATCTAATTTATTTTCCAGTCAGAGTTCCTAAAGGATAGTGAACACACACATAAATATAGTTTAATAGAATTTGCAATTATTCCATTAAATAGTTAATTGTCCGGCTCATCACAATTGATAAAAAAGATAAAATCCTTTTATTGTTCATTCAACTTTTTTCAGATTTTTACTTAATACGAAATAATCATTATAAATTGTTATACTATACATTACCATATATGTATATATTTCAACTATGATGCATAGTATTATAATCATATATATTTGAAACAAATTATGATATTCTTTTTTATATAAGATCACTATATTATGACTATATTATCTAAATTTTAACCAATATATACCACATAGAAGACAATTCATTAACATACTAAAATAAAATATTTTATCAATATAAATTGAGAAATATAGCAATTAAGATTTATAATATCAATATTTATTATCTGTTATATTGTCATTTTGAAAATACGTGTTATCAAACATCTCTCGACCTCGCCTAGAATAGAACCAACGGCTATTTGACACCTATTTGACATCTTCAATGTTTTTCCTTCTTTATCTAACTGGTCAGCAATGTTTGACAATCCTTCTTTATTCAAACTGCTTAGCAGTTTCTAATACATGTAATATATATTATTAGTAATAGAAAGAGCACCGAAACACGAGGTTATCTGATTTGTACGAGGGGGCGTAGCCCCCCGAGTATTAATCAGATTACCGAGTGTTTTGGTGTTCTTTCTCTTTTGTATCATAGTCAAACATAAAAACACGTTCCCTGTTGTTACAATATGAAACCCCGGCAATAATGAACCAATGAACGAGCATCTAAATATGGCATTTCTGTCGATTTCACTTTCACTGCCGTCACAATATGTAAACCCCAGCAAAAATGAGCCAATCAATGGGCATGCTCTGGAGTGCGGGTAACTAATACCCGCACTCCAGTTAACGCACTGTGCATGTATGTATACGATTTAACCCTGACACATTTTCAACAGAAAGGTCTCCAAACTATGATACAATATTATATATAGCATCAGCTTATTCGTCAGCAGTTTAGTATTACACCAAATTGACCCTTGTGCAAAAATCGGCCCTAACACGTTTCGGCACATATTTTGCCTTTATTTAGTCTGGAAAGTATATAAAACTACCTTACGTATTTATATATTAACTTCCAATTGGATAAATTTCCATTCCCTTTCAATTGAAATTTATTCCAATAGAATTTATTTCCAATAAAAAATATTGGAAAAAAACTCCAATTGGAATAATGTCCAGTAGGGGTCTATTCCAATTGCATTTTTTCCATTTAAATTAAATGGAAAAAATGAATCGGATTTTCCGAAAAATGCTTAAATATACGCTATTTCAACAAAAAAATGCATACAAATACATATTCAGCATGTGTTTATGTATTTCGACAATTTCAGAAAAATTTAAATTCCCGTTGGAATAAATAAAAAAATGTTGGGAAAAAAATCCAATTGGAAATTAAAAAATTCTGCCCGGTGGACAGCATAATACTGGGTGGAATACATGAAATTCTGCCAGGACAAATTTTTTAAAATAAAGTTTTTGATAAGATTTTTTTTTAAATAGCATTAAATTAAGTCAATTATTTATAATTAACCTTAAATCTATCAGAGGAAATGATTATCAAGCGTTTACGGCAAGTATAAATGGTAGTGAAGTTTGCCACTTTTCCGGTGATGCAAAGATTTTCCGGTGGATGTTTCTACTAAAAATAAAAATCTTTGTTTAGTGTTGGAAAACTTTGAAGTACATGTATGTATGTCCATATTATACTATGTGTCCAGCCTAGTGTTTTGCAATATAATGACTTAGTTCCATTTTCTGATAATGCTTTAATTATCAATAGGTATGGCGCGTACCAACAAAATCAATGGTCTGATCGCGTGATTAAAAATTTAAATGCTACTTTACATCACATGCAAATAACAGCGGCCCCAAATTTAAAAAAATGATAATCAGCATAAGGTCCAAACCCAATCCGAAATGAGGTGGTAAGCATTTGTAGATGCAATTTTTGTTTGTGCCATGCCATTCAAAGACTCTACAACAAAATATGTGGAAAAATACTTCCTTTTTCCGGTTACAAAGTTTTGAGTTATGAATATTAAGTTAAACAGCATGATTGTTTTTCAGGTGTGGACAATAAGGCGCCGCTAATAAGGAGTATATTGCTTCCTTCCAGATATCTTATTCATTGTTAAAAAAAGATAACTAATGGATACATATAAATAAATCAAGCGTTGCAGTACCTCCTGTACATTTGTTTTTCGTTTCAAACGTCAAAACAGAAAAAACTGCATTTCAGGTTATGCTCTTGCAATCATAACAAAGCAATAAAGTCATGTGTTTTTCTATCAATAAGAAACTGCAGTACATTTGAATCCAACTCCGAAAATGCAAAAACAAACACTGCAATTCAATGCGTCAGAAAATGGTATGTTTTCAAAAGAAGAACTTGTCAGCTTTGAATTCCATTCTAAATTACACGCGAAATGAACATCTGCTTTCAACATTAACAAGATATCTAAGAAACACGTTACAAATATTTGCAATGGAAGATAATAAAACTATATGTTTACTTAAAGGTGTCATTTACACTGTAACAATCTGCCTCTTTTCATTACTATCAATTGCATATTAAAAATCATTTCATACAAATTGATGAACTGTCCTCATTGACATTGATTTTTGGAAGTTTGTTTCAAGTGCTCAATACAAACAAACTGACTTGATCATTTTCATTGCTTTTGAAATAATAGTATGTATGTTTCGTGAGATTTGTTTGAAGATAATTCAAAAAATTTTTGTAGCATTTTCTCATAATGAATATATAGGACTATTCCCTAGGTTTGATTGACTATGTTCATGTAGATTTTGTAGACATGCAGTATACTTTACGTCTCCTCACACCAATTGAGGTGGTAAACAATCTTCAACGCACTCTTCAACACTTAGTTTAACAGCATTTATACCATAAGCACCCTTTTTGTATCAATATTCAATGGTGCTAGAAACAATAACACAGACGAACATGTAATATAACACTGAAGAGAAGTACGGGACAATCAATAGCAGGTGATACAAGCTGCGTGATTGCATGAAAATCTGGTAAAAGGTTGATCCCTCGGGAGGCAATGAAACAACAATTTACATGAAAATTGAAGAACCGGATTGATTGGGTCTATTCATGCGAGATAATGTACAAGTGAAACATCCCTTACGTCCTGTAGCACGGTTGAAGCTGTGTATAGTCTTTAACACTATCAAGTGTAAATAAAATATACCAAACGACAAAACTAATTAAAAAAACACTGATGAAGCAAAGTTATTTAACATGAAGTGTTTACTGTATGTGCGTTTGCCTGTTTGTTTTTTTTTTGATATTTTTTTATTTAATTTTTTATGTTTTTTTTTTAAATTTATTTATTTTTTTTCTGTATGTTGCTTGGTTGCTCGTATTCTATAGGTCTTCGGTTTGTGTGTTCGTTAAGTGTTTTTTCATTCAACATTGATATCTTTCGATATCTAAATTACAGTTATACATTTAAAATATATTAAATTAATGTTTACCTGCGCTAAACTAAAGTTAATGGATTGTGAACGAAGGCAAATCACTGAACTTATTCTCGTCTATAAAATTATCAATGCTATATTACTTTTACAGGACTTTCTGTGTTTTTAACCTGTAAAATATTATTGTTTTCGTTAACACGTTATGTGTGTAAATTTAGAGAATATAAAAAGCATATAAGTATCGTAACGTTTGACAGAACATTCATGTTACTGTTGTATTTGTTTAACTTGTTAACTGATATTTTTGTATGCGAGTTATTTTTATTTACTCATGGTTTTAAGCTATAGTATATTAGTTTGCTGTCACGATGGTATCTTGCTTGTCATAATGTATCTGTTTATTACATTCCTGGCACGTTCGTCCATATAATTACGGAGTGTTTTCCGTCATTGAATTTTCACCGCAGGAAACATATAAGTTACAATCAAGAAAACTATATGGATCTAATTAACGAACGCTTTTATTGTTAATCAAATTCTACGTTATTTTTCATTAATTATTGTTTTTAATTTCCATTTAAGAAAAATGTACATTGGAACTTTAATTATTTCACAAACAAACAAAGGTGAATATATTAGAGAACAATGATGAACATGTTCAACAACAAAAAGGTTCATGTAAATACATTCTATCTAGTCTTATGGGTAATTACACTGTCACGATATTTACATATAAGTATTTGATCATTTTATCTAGCCAATATCTGTTCTGTTTTTTCGCAACAATTTTAGTGTTTTGATGGAATAAATTATGTTTTCCCTAGATATCTTAATAAATATTACATGATAAAATAATTTTACGTCAAGTTAATTGGAAATTGTAACCCTGTAGTGAAACATGAAACATTGGTGGTCACTTTAATCAATATTTTTAAAATCGTTTCAATATGTTGGTATATAATGCTTAAGTTGACAAATAATGTTTGCTGATTATTTTGTATAAGTATGACCATCTATACCAGAACTTATTTCTTTCAGGACGTTGAAATAATATATATTTACAATGTATCATATCGTTTATCAATTTGGTAGGGTGAAACGTGACAATGTCACTTTCAAATTGTAGAAATGAATCTGCTTCTTGCGATCGCAAAACTGCAAATAAATCACATTTATAATATTTTTTTACCATTGAATCGTAAAGGCTCGCAGTAAATGAAACAATGATTCCGTTTCTAAACTCGAATATACATCGGACATTGAATTATTTGGTAAATTGTCTTTCCCCGATGATGGAACGCGTAGTCGGTAACTTGCTATTTACTGGTTAGTTATCCAGTAAAGCGGGTTAAATGGGATGTATTATCAGTATTACAATGCATGTAAACTTAATCATCTCTGTAAGACAGGAATTAAACAAAATGTTAGAAATAATTTTTCATTAAAGAAGCAACTTAGGTCTAGTTAAATGAATGGGGAACACATTGAAAAGGATTGTTTTTACCTCACAAAAGCACATAATGATGCACTTATATACACAGTGCGAACAACATTAGTAAGTAATTCGGTGTGCAAATGACATGCTAGACAAGTATATAACAATCATGCTCTTAATGAATGAATAAAGGTACTCATCATTTAAATGCATGTTTACCAATTATTGTACAGCAAAACAATACCATTCATACAAATATATGTTTGCACTAAAGTTTATCCAAGTATTGGTTACAAAAGCTTTTAGCATGGTTGTATTTTTGTATAATAGTAAAATAACGCAACAATGAACTGAGAGCATAAATTAATGTTTCTGTAAGGTATTTCTTGTAATAATTAAAATAAATGATTGTGTATTAAACTTGAATTTTTTGTATTTTTATTCCTGTTACTTAAGTGTTGCAAGGCTCTATGTGCTAATATTTCATTCAAATCTATATTGTATTCATGTTCTGCTATATAATATAAGCATGATAAAACGAAGTATATAATTAGGCGTCAGTTATTATGAATACCACTTCAAGTTAGCAAAGAATGCTGAAAGTATCTGTCTATAGAACAAAACGCATGCAATTAAGGGTGACAGCTTCTTAAATATTTTATCATGTTTTCTTTGTTTATTAAATAAAAATCAAATAGCATTTATCTTCATTTCTACTTCGGTGACATTATGAATTCTCAACGCCAGAACATAATTATGTATCCCGAGCAATTGATAACAAATTCCGCTAGATAACAATTAATTAAAACAAGTTGATTGTTTTTTGGTACAAATATCTCTGAACGAAGCACACATCAAACTAGTGTTCATTTCAAAAGCTTTCAAGTATAAAGACTTCTTATAAATAAGTACACAGTATGAGCAAGACACATGTTTTTTACTTTTTATTTTGTAATATATTTAGAATATTGCCGAAATGATTAAAAAGTATGAAGAGGTAATGTACGCCCTAATCAAAACATGACTTATTGCTTTTATTTCTTAATATACAGTTAACATTTTAATTTGTTTTCAATGAATAACATTCTAGAATGTTGATTGTTTTATATAATTATGTATTAAAAAGGTTGTTATTTCCAAATCTTCATCCAATTCATCACCATGAATGGAAATTAATATAGTATAAATGCTTATTTAATGTTTACATTTTACTGTAACAGTTATTATATAAAAAACTGTATCTATATATAAGTATTAACCGGAGTTTAGAAAACTCTATAAAGTTGCTAATATGGAAAGGTTTTAATTAACTGTCCTCATTGGCCTCATTTGTTATTCAAATTTACTTCTGTCCAAGGCAAACACACATTATCAAGATATTTGTATGATACGTGAAAAGTGCTGAACATTAATCAAAATGTGATTGTAAACGTATGGTCATTATATGCACATAAGGTTAAGCATGTGATTTAATCATTTTATTTTAATTGTTAACGAAGACGAAGGCAGATCGCTGATTATATGCTAGTCCATAGTTAGAAATGCTAATAAATTTGAAATTGTGCATATCATTTGAATGTTTTAACATTTGTTTTCAAGATTCTTTGTCCTTTGCACCTTGATATAACATATTCCTCAAGTTCATGTTGTATTTCATTAACCTGTTTTTTACAAATAGGCGAGTTCATTTTTTTTTTTGCTGCCAGGATGATATATTGTTTGTCAAAATGTATCATTTATAATATTCCTGAAACATTCTTTACTACAATTAGTTATTGTTTACCGTAATATCGTTTATCGTAGACAGTTTGTTTGTGGCACTCAAATCATTTTGTGTCTGTTAACGTTTTTTATCTACTTTCCATTTTATTTTCAATAATCTCATTTTCAGAGTATAACGTACATTGGAACATGACTCAAATTAAGGATGAAAACAAAATATGGCATTTCGCAGTTTGTAAAAGCATTACTCATAAGAATAATCTGTTTATTTTGTAAATACAGACGAACGAAGTACCTATTGTATAGCCTCGTTTAGATTTTATTGCACAAAACCATAATGAAAACAGTTCATACATTACGAAACAATAAGCGTGCTTCAGAAACAACATAAGCAACAGTGTAGATTTTAATCATGCACATAAATAAATCTGTTTTTATTGACACGCAGATACTGTTCATTATATTGCACTAATATGTTGTATATATTGTCTAGTACATGCGTGCCATTCATAGGAGTATGTAAACCAATCTTTAGTATGCAAATGAAAATATATGACTACTAACAATGGTATATTTCAAACCAGATCAAAATATTTCAATGAAATCAGCTGCATATGCATATCAATTTGATAACGCAATACTTCGTTAACTACTATAATATATTGTTCTACGTTGGTTTATATTCTTAATAATTGTACTTCTAATAATAACTTGTGCGCAGATACTCTGTACCATCTTGGTAAAGAATATAAATTATAATGTGAAATTTTTAACTTGTTTTGAGAAAGATATAAAATAGGTATTTCAATAATGTTTGATTTATTATGAACTGTTTATTTAAAAAAGTGTATATTTTAAAAATTATAATGCAATCATTTGCACACTGCATTGTATCCTTACGTGTTTTTAAGGCAATACTTAAAAGAATGCTGTAATTCGAATAATACATTTCACACAATGAAATATCTTTGAATAATATACATGTATGTTAATACGAAAAGTAATGCTAACCCTAACCCAAGTAGTTAAAAGGAAACGACTGAAAGTCAATCATCTTTAGTACAATGACAGCGTATTTGAGGGGTTCTTTTTAATTGTATACCGTTAATGCTACTTAACTAACTTTGAGTTTTTAAATTTTAATTGTTTAATTTTGATGAAATGTTTTGTTATTATAAATGTAAACGTAGTCGATCAAGGTTTACAAATTCACTCACAAAGCAACAGAAGAAATAAAATAAATCAGGTAATTGGCCATTGAGTAACGTTTAAGAATCTGTAACAAGTTACCAGAAATAAAACACTTCACATATATAAAAAAGACATTTCTTTGGCATAATGAGCCTTTACATGATTAGAAAATAGGAAGAAGATTCATTTAACACCCCATTAATATAGTGCATACCATTTCTTATATTCATATTTCTTAGTATTGCAATAAGGTTCACCTGATTACAATCAGAAATATGTTCACATATTCATTTTCAAGAAAATGACTGTTTAAAACATATGAGTGTCAATATATGTAACATTTGTGTTTAATTCTCCGCCAAACGTATTATCAATGTATCATATTACATTTTACTTAAATCTAAATCATTGTTTAGTGTTAGAAAAAAACTTCAAAATACATGTATGTGCGTCAATATTCTCCTATGTACCCATCTTAGTCTTTTGCAATTATATCAAAACTTAGTTCAATTTTCTGATAATGCTATAATTATCAATACGTATGACAAGTTTCAACAGAATCAATGGTTTGCTCGCGATATATGAGTAACAATAATCAATGCCACAGGCCTTTTCAAAGATTATTTGAATGATATTGTTCATCACATGCAACAAATAACGGCCCCAAATTAAAAAAATGATAGTCAGCCTGAGGACCAAACCCAATCCGACATGAAGTGGTAAGCATTTCTAGATGCATTTACAGTTTGTCCTATGCCATTCAAAGAATCTACAGCAAAGTATGTTGAAAAGTTATGAATATTTAGTTAAACAGCACGATTATTTTTTCAATTGTGGACAATGAGGCGCCGCTAATAAAGAGTATATTTCTTCTTTCTGGATTTCGTATTAATTGCAAAAATACATAACTAACAGACACATAAATAAATCAAGCTTTGCAGTACCTCCTTTTCATTTTTCTTTCATTTCCAACGTCAAAACAAAACACCTGTATTTCAGGTTATGTTCTTGCAAGTAAAACAAAGCAATACAATCATGCGATTTTCTATCAATAAGAAACTGCAGTACTTTTAAATCCAACCCCAAAAATGCATAAACAAACACTGCAATTCAATGCGTCAGAAAATGATATGTTTTCAAAAGAAGAACTTGTCAGCTTTGAATTCCATTCTAAATTACACGCGAAATGAACATCTGCTTTCAACATTAACAAAATATCTAAGAAACGCGTAACAAATATATGTATTTGGAATGGATGATTATATATGTATGTTTACTTAAAGGTAACATTTTATTGTAACACCCTGCCTCTTTTTATAACTATCAATTGCACATTAAAAAAAATATTTCATACAAATTGATGAACTGTCCTCATTGACATTGATTTCTTTTCAAGTTTTTTTTTTCAAGTGCCCAATATAAACAAACTGATTTAATCATTTTCATTCCTTTTGAAATGATAGTATGTATGTTTTGTTTGAAGATAATTCAAATACTGTTTTTAGCATTTTCTCATAATGAATATATACTTAAGGACTATTCCCTAGGTTTGATTTACTCTGTTCATGTAGATTTTGTAAACGTGCAATATACATCACGTCCCCTAACACCAATTAAAGCGGTAAACAATCTTCAACGCAATCTTCAACACTTAGTTCAACATCAATTAAGCCCATTATCACCGATTAAATCAATATTAAATGTTGCTAGAAACAATGACCCAGATGAACATGTACTATAACACTGAAGTGAAGTACATGACAATCAATTACAGGTGCTACACGCATTTGACACCAGCTGCTTTGCAGCATAAAACTCTGGTAAAGGGTTGATCCCTCGGAGGCAATGAAACAACAATTTACATGAAAATTGAAGAACCAGATTGATTGGGTCTTTTCCTGCGAGATAATGTAAAAGTAAAACATCCCTTACGTCCGGTAGCACGGTTGAAGCTGTGTATAGTCTTTAACACTATCAAAGTAAAATAAAATATACCGAACGACAACACTAATTAAAAAAACACTGATGAAGCAATGTTATTTAACATGAAATGTTTACTGTATGTGCGTTTGCCAGTTTGTTTGTTGATATTTTTTATTTTATTTTTTCATTTGTTTTATTTATTTGTTTTTCTGTGTGTTGCTTGATTGCTCGTATTCTATAATTCTTTGGTTTATTTGTTCGTTATGTGTTTTTTAATTCTACATTTATATATTTCGATATCTAAATTACTTTTACACATTTAAAATATATTAAATGTTTACCTGTTAGCGCTAAACTAAAGTTGATGGATTGTGAACGAAGGCAAACCACTGAACTTATGCTAGTCCACAAAATGATTAATGCTATAGTATTTTGCTTTACTATCAGGACATTCTGTCTATTTAACCTGTAAAATATTAATGTTTGCGTTCACTCTTTATGTTTGAAAAGAAAGAGAATATACAAAGCATATCAGTATCGTTTAGTTTGACAAAACCTTCAGGTTATTGTTGCATTTGTTTAACTTGTTAACTGACAACTTTGTATGCGAGTTAATTTTATTGTTTTTAATTTCGATTAAGAAAAATGTACATTGGAACTTTAATTATTTCACAAACAAACAAATGTGAATATATTAAACAACAATGATGAACATGTTCAACAAGAAAAAGTTCATGTAAATACATTCTATCTAGTATTATTGGAAATTGCACTGTCACGATAGTTACATATTAGTAACTGTTTCATTTTACCTAGCCAATATCGGTTCTGTTTTTTGCCACAACTTTAGTGTTTTGATGGAATAAAATATGTTTTTCCCTAGATAACTTAATATTAAATATTGCATGCTAAAATATTTTTACGTCAAGTTAATTGTAATTTGTAACCCAGTAGTGAAACATGAAACATTGGTGGCCACCTTAATCAATTTTCAAAACCGTTTCAATATATTGGTATATAATGCTTAAGTTGACAAAGAATATTTGCTGAGAATTTTGTATAAGTATGACCATGTATACCAGAACTTCTTTCTTTCAGGACGTTGAAAGAATATAAATTTAAAATGTATTATATATTTTATCAATTTGGTTTGGCGAAACGTGACAATTTCACTTTCAAATAGTAGAATGAATCTGCTTCTGGCGATCGCATAAGATAAAATAAATCGTATAAGATAGCGATATTTGTCGCTGTGCTTTTAATCACATAACTTTTATAATCTTTTTTACCATTGAATCCTAATGGCTCGCAGTAAATGAAACAGTGTAATTTTGTAATATATTTAAAATATTGCTAAAATGATAAAAAAAAAAGGCATGAGGAGGTAATACGTGATATTCCATATATGATTTATTGTTTTTATTTCTCAATATACAGTTAATATTTAAATTTGTTTTCAATGAATAACAATCTAAAATGTTGTAATATTTTACATAATTAATGTATTTAAAGGTTTATTGTAATTATCAACTCTTCACCAAATTTATCACCATAAATGGAAATCAGTAAAGTGTAAATGCTTAATTAATGTTTACATTTTACTGTTATTATATAAAGAAACTGCATCTACTTGAAAACTTTTTAAAGTTGCTTATGTGGACGCGTTTTAATTAACTGTCCTTATTGGCATCGTTTGTTATTCAAATTTACTTGTGTCCAAGGCAAACTCACATTATCGAGATATTTGTTCTCTAAGATTGTATGGTACGTGAAAAGTGCTGAAAATTAATCGAAATGTGATTGTAAACGTATAGTCATTTTATGCATATAAGGTAAAACATGTGATTTATTTATTTCATTTTAACTGTTAACGAAGACAAAGGCAGATCGCTGACAATAAATTTGAAATTTTGCATAACATTTGAATGTTTTAACACACCTTTTCAAGATGTTCTGTCCTTTGCACCTTGATATAACATTTTCCTCAAGTGTATGCTTAATTTCATTAATCTGTTGTTGTTTGTTACAAATTTGTATGCCAGTTAAGTATATTAGTTTGCTGTCAGGATGTTATCTTTTTTGTCAAAATGTTTCCTTTATCATATTCCTGAAGCATTATTTACTACAATTACTTATTGTCTACCGTAATATCGTTTTCATCGTAGATAGTTTGTTTGTGGCACTCAAATCATTATGTTTCTGTCAACATTTTTTATATACTTTCCATTTTATTTTTAATAATCTTTTTTTTTTCGAGTATAACTTATATTGGAACATGACTCAAATGAAGGATGAAAACAAAATATGGCATTTCGTAGTTTGTAAAAGCATTACTCTAAAAAGTGATTTGCTTATTTTGTACATACCGGCGAACGAAATACCTATTGTATAGCCTCGTTAAGAATTTATTGCACAAAATAATTATTATAATGCAAACAGTTCATACATCACGACACAATAAAGTATGCTTTAGAAACAACATATGTAACAATGTTCAAATATAATAATTCTGTTTTATTGGCATGCAGGTACTGTTCATTATATTGCACTAATATATTGTTTCTATTGTCTAGTACATGCATGTCATTCATATAAGTATGTAAACCTCTAAAATGTCTGTAATCTATAGTATGTAAATGACAATATATTACTACAATGGTATATTTTAAACCAGATCAATATATTTCAATGAAATCAACTATATAACGATATTCTACGTTAATTTCTAAAGTACATTGTTTTACGTCAGTTTATATTCTAAATAATTGTAATTCTAATAATAATTTGTGCGCAGATACTTTGTTTCATCCTAGTAAAGAATATCAATTATAATGTAAAAGTTTTAACTTGCTTTGACAAAGACATGAAATAGATATTTTATTAATCTTTGATAAATCAAACACTATTATGATCTGTTTATTTCAAAAAGTGTATAATTTGAAAATGATCAAGCAATCATTTGCACACTGCATTCTATCCTTGTGTTTTTTAAAGGCAATACTTAAAAGAATTCTGTAAATAGCCTACATGTCAACTTAAATATGCTTTTTAGTTAGAAGCTTAAAATGTTCTTTCTATTTAGATATGTTGATGTTGATATATATTAAAGACATCAGTATTGATTGTTATTTATCTTGAACATCATTTAAATAATGTGTGGACATAATATTTATATAAACTCATATCCATTGGTATTTTCCACATCTATAGTTCAAATTAAATAATTGATTAATTATAAAATGTGTTATTCACCTATCTACTGAAACAACCTGTTTATTTCAGGGTATTGCAATATGATTGTTATCTTTCAATTTAAACAAGCTCTGAATTACCAATGATAAGCATGTTAAATATAACATGCATACATGTAAATAATCAAAAACACATCAGTCATTCAAAATTGCTTAGTACAATGTACTTTGTGTTATTTTAAGTATGTTTTTGCTGGGTTATTTAATCATTATAATAATGCCATATGTGTCAATAAAACAGTAAGAATTTCAAAACAGATCTACCTGTATATGGCAAAGCTTTATAAGGTGAGTAGAGTGACAACTATTTGAATTTTTCATGAGCCATTGTGTCGTTTAGAATAAATCAAACCGTATGTTTCATGTCCAAATACGGCAATTAAGAACAAAATTGCCAAAATATGGCAAATGTATTGCTCGTTCTTATAAAGTCATGTTAACTTATTATTTAATTAATTCTTTATTTAGAGCCATTAAGCACACCAAGAAATGATTTTGTTTTTTTAAACTGTTATTTGTTCTAAACTGTACAAATTGACCGTATAACCGATCTAAATGTTGCTTCTTCTTTTATGGCCACATAAATAATAAATACTTTGTGCTTTGTGACTTAAATGACACATTAGTTAACGTTCAACGCTGGAGTCGTCACCTGATAAGCACCTCACGTGCACTAAATATATTGTTACATGTAAAACATTATAACACAAATTATTATAATCAAAGCAATCATGTTAATGGCAGATTCACATAACTGGTAAAGACAGGCATCATTCCTGGTAAAGTATGTGTTATTTAATCAACAAATTATACATTTCACGCAATGAAATATCTTCGAATAATATACGCGGCGAATAATATATTTTAATATGAAAAGTAATTCGTAGACAAGCCAAATGCCGTATAACAGTACCGAGCAAACAAATCAATAAAAACAAAAATTGCCATGTAAATATGTAACACCTTTCCGAGGCATTGCACTGTCACGATATTTATATTTTAGTAACTGCTTCAATTTATCTAGTCGGTAGCTGTTCTGTGTTTCGTCAAAATTATAGTGTTCTGATGATATAAGTTATGTTCTCCCTAGATAACTTAATAAATGTTGCATGTTGAAATATTTCCTGTCACATTAGTTGGAAATTTCGACCCAGTAGTGAAAAGGAAACGACTGAAACTCACCTCAATCAGCATCATCTTTAGAACAATTACAGCGTATTCCAGGGTTCTTTTTTTAAATTGTATACCATCAATGCTACTTAACTAGCTTTGAGTTTTAAAATTTTAATAGTTTAATTTTGATGAAATGTGTTGTTATTATAAATGTAAACGTAGTCGATCAAGGTTTATAAATACACCCTTAAAGCAACAGAAGAAGTAAAATTGGCCGGGGAATTGCCTATTGAGTAACGGTTTATCATCTATAACAAGGTACCAGAAATAAAATACTTCAAATATACAAAAATACATTTATTTGGCATAATGAGCCTTTAAATGATAAGAAAATATGAAGATTTATTTAACACCCCATTAATACAGTACATACCATTTCTTATATTTATATTTCTTATTATTCCAATAAGTTTCACTTTATCGCAATCTAAAAAAGTCTACATATTCATTTTCAAGTAAATGACTGTTTTAACCCATTTTGTGAAAAATGGCTGTTTTCATTGAAAAGTCTCCCGTAACAAGTTCAAATTACTATAAAACTATAAAACTGCTTCAATACTAATCAAACTTGGCACAAATGTTAAATTGAACATAGCCTTTGTAACAACATGTTCAGTCTTAAATTTCCTGTTACCATGGCAACGAGGAGACATCTAAAATTGCCAAAAATTACTATTTTGCGTTGATTGTTTCCATCAAAATTGATTTCAAAGTGCTGCAACTTCTCAATTGATTCAGATAGAGTTAAAGGCTTTTCAGCGTTAGTTACACGTTACCTTATGATCGACCTGGGGCCATTTTTAGCCTCTCACAAATTTTTTTGGCGACGAGGAAGACTGCCGCCCCTCTTCACCCCCCAACATAATGGGGCACATCCCCCTTCTGGCAACCCCCTGATGTAACTTTTTGATAGAGGGGGGGGGGGCGGCACCAAAAAAGCGATCACTCTTTTTATCAACATTTCTCAAACAAAAACATTTGTTTTGGGCCCAAACATGACATTTTTTTACACTATTTTAGGCCTCAAAGAGGGGGGTCAAAGTGCATTGTTTCGCGTTTATATGTTATATATGAGGTAAAGGGTTAAACATATGTGTTTACATATTTTCAATCTGGAGGTGAAAGTAACAGTCTTCCCTTAGGACGAAACTTGCTTGCTTTAATTTGATTGTTACATGCAATGATTATCTTTACAATCATATTCAACAACGCATAATTTCCTTTGAATTTAATTATTACAAACAAATGATAAACATAATTGTATAAGTAAACAAATATAAAAAATCAATTACTAATTTGTTTAAGTATCTCGAAGCATGTCAAATATTGAAATTGGAAACAAACTATATAATGCTATGCAATTGTCGTAGTAACTGAGGGATTTCTGCTCCAGACATTAAATGTTAGTTTTGTAGCATCTTTCATATGCATGCAAACTTACTTTTTCGTTTCCATGCCGTGTTAATAGAGAATGCACCTACCAATATAGAATTATAAGGTTACGTTCAATTACTAAAGTTTTATAATGTTTATAATGTTTTACACTAGACTACATCTAGTTATAGAAATATAATTGACCTACATATGTCTTATGTGAGTAAAGACTGTACAGATAAGATTTTGTAACAACGCTGAAGTAGGAAATCAATTACGAGTAGAATTTGGTCTCATAATACCAAGCGTTGTCACGACATGTACATATTAGTAGCTGTTTCAGTTGATGTATTCAATAGCTGGTCTTCATCAAAAGTTCTACAAAAGTGTTTCGATGGATAAAGAAGGTGTTTTACATGTACAACATGATATATATCGCATCCTGGATTTCTTATTATAACATTTTAATTTAACACAATATCCGAATTATTAAATACAAAATCGTTTCAATTCGATTAACAATTCTAGCTATGATGATATGTTTTACAGTTAAATAAGTAAACTTAATAAGTTGCAATAAATAAGAACTATAATGAATGCTGCTGTTATAGATTTTTTCTCTAAAATTATTTCTTACAGTTATATAAAAGATGCAAATAAAGTTTTATAAATTCGTTCGATTTTTGTAACGGTAACAAAATAAAATCACAAAGTCCAAAAAAAAAGAGCTTCTATTGCCACAAGAAACATGACCAATCACAACCCTTTTTACATCTCATTTTCTAATACCTTGAAGGTAATAGAAAGAATACTTTATTCTGATAAGTACCGCAACTAACGTAAATTATTCTCTGATATGATTCTCTGATTATTCTCTAATGTTCGTTGTCAGAGGTAAAATCAGTAAAACATAAGATGCCTATAACACATCTCATTGATTCCATTGGCAATAGCATAGACATTATATTATTATATCTTTACATCTATCAACTGCGTGTTGCAGTTTAACAGACATAGCGAATAAAGTATTTTTGTTAGGATAAATAAAAAAGAAAGCTATAGAAAAAAAGTTGGGAACAGTTACATAGAGGATATTTGTTTAGTTCAGTGTAAGATCGGAATATATTTCACCGAGTGAGCACCAAAAGGAATATTTCACGAGTGGCGCAGCCACGAGTGAAATATGAACTTTTGGTGTTCACAAGGTGAAATATATTTCAATCTTACACTAAACTAAACAAATTTTCTTTTTATTACATACAAAGAAACGTTTTAAAAAGACATTAAACCTAATACTGAATGAAAAGCGCGCCAAATAATAATACAACGTGACGTCATTTACGACGTCACGTCATTAAGTTGGTACCCAGTACTGTGCACGCTGGTATTTCACTGAAACAACATAAGGGGCTTAAATTCAAAACAGTGAAATTACCAAAGTGGTAATTTCACTGTTTCAATCAGTGAAATTACCAGTTTTATATCACTGATATATTTCTATAAACAACCGAAAAGCATGTAATAAATGGAAATCTTACATGACATGGAAACTAACTTTGTGTTACTATTCTAGTACTGTATCTGACACCTAATACTTCTGTCGGAATTTACTCATGAAGCCCACGCAGATCAATGCCTCTTGTGCCTAGACCAAGATCTTTGTTACACATACATGTATATACTTGAAAATAAAAGATCAAAATCATGAGTTCATACGTAATGACATCATATTAAGATCATTGCAAAATTTTGTTTCAGTACAGTATCGGATAGCAATAATGTTCCTTCGTGCTTGTTAAAAATGGTGAAAAAAACATTTTGTTTTTACTTAAATACTCAATGTCATCTAAACATTGAATACAGACTCCCATCTATCGGTTTAAACTATTTGATCAGATGTTAGATTATTAGATTTGTTCAGCTGTACAGTATGAGAATCACACAAAGGACGTGCAAACTGTGTAAGAACAGCATGCAATGTGAACACTGCTCAATAATTCGCATATTTCAATATCAAATTGAATTAATAAAATATTTTACATTGTTACATTTCATGCAAAAGAAATATGGAATAACATTAAAATATGGTTTAATTGTAATTACCAAAATGTAAAAAAGAAAATACCTTTCAAAACAATGAAGAGATTGCACTGTAATCTGCAAAGTCTTGATTGGTTTTTTGTCCAGCCTTAACTTGACAATAATGCCCGTTCAATAAATTTTATAGTACGGTTCTTTTAATCAAAGAGCTAAAAGAATGAAGAAAGAAAATCAATTTGAAAACATGCTTAAATATTTAAAACATTTTCAATTATTCGATGCAAAAGCTAATTATGCAGGTATTAAGTTTCTGTTACAGAAATGAGACAAAATTAAGCCAAGGATCAAAGTCAATAATTCATTGCTTGATAGTTTGTTCATCGTATACATATCAGTGTTAATAAGCGTGTCTATTGCTAACAAGTAAATGTTATTGTTTTTTTTGTTGTTGTTTTTTTCAAATAGAAAAGAAACAGGAAACTGAACTCCAATAACATTGTAAATACTTAAATAAAAAATAATTTAAAGGTAATAAATTTCAGCTAACACAATTTCAAGAACTTCAAGAACAGTGTATTATTATCAGTACCATGTTTGCATTAAACATATAATATAAAGATGAGTAAAAATGCTACGTATCTTAGAATGTACTTTTATGTTGAAAAGTAGGCTTATAAAGCTTTTTATGAGCTAAAAGTATGAACATCTTTAACAAACACATTTATTTTCATCATTCACATTAACCTACTTAAGTATAGATGCTGATGATCAATGATGACAGTTAGCTGTAATCAACATATGTTTCTTTTAATTGTTATTTTTGTAAACATATTGTTATTGCTTAACAAATAACATGGTCAGGGTCAATAAAACCGAACCCTCTTTTTTATCAATGTTTTCACAGTAAATCGAACAGTTAAAGAACTAATAACCTAAACTTTACCAGTGTCTAGACCAACCATTGTTTTAGGAACATATCACCTGTCATTGATTGAAAGTTTAATTTCATATATAATGTAAAATAAGTTAGTTTGCAACAAAATGAAATGGATAAAAAATAATGCGTTGATTGTCATCGTGTGCCGTTTTAAATCATTCATTTTGTATATGGGTTCAACATTACTTATCCTCATTAACGCGATATATATCGTCAATGATATTGAGATTAACACTTTTAACTGGAGAACACGTACAACAGCTACTAATTACAGTTGATGCTTATTCGCTGTGTGAGGGCGATGATTATATTTTGTCATTGTTACCTGCATCAATTACTACAACATGTGTATGTTATTGTTATTTCACATCAAACGATTTCTAATCACATGCACATATTCTATTATTCTGTTTGCCTATCAATTCTTTGTAATGTCAGTGCTTACTGATGAATTTATTTTCGCATACATTGTTCCCTTAAATAAGCTTTCGTTCAAAGTTGACATGATATTCTATCATCACAATAAGTTATCATTGTAATATTTGCAGTCCATCAATCCATGATTCAACATATCTAAAAGTTAGAAATATACGCCTTTCGAGCGATATATAG
Organism: Ruditapes philippinarum; assembly: GCF_026571515.1. Classification (NCBI taxonomy): domain Eukaryota; kingdom Metazoa; phylum Mollusca; class Bivalvia; order Venerida; family Veneridae; genus Ruditapes; species Ruditapes philippinarum. The sequence goes on along the minus strand of NW_026856323.1, from coordinate 144,858 downwards.
CACAAAAAAGCCATATTAATTTACAAAGACACTGAACCTGACCGTCAACAATACTAGTGGGTGTACTTGGATATAGCTACATTCTTTGCTGTGCAGAATGAACTTCAAATAAAAGTCAAACCATAATGGAAAACAATATACTTTCAGTCAGTCTAAACCTTTTGTACAGTTATTATAACGTTTAATAAGAGATGATTCGTACAGTATCCAGAGGTTTATGCCCCCGTCTTAAAAAATATAGAGACAAATAATAAGTCAATATTAAGTCTATGTTCATCCATTTTAAGGTATAGATAAAACATAATTTTGCATGGGGCAAAAATAAGTGTATATTAATACACATAATCATAATTTACAAAAAAGTCATTAAAACGTAAAATGTATCTTCAAATAAATTCCCTTTCTGCCAATTGCTAACAGATTCAATTAATGAATAAATACAGAAGGTAGAGGCATAATTATGATTAGAATCACTTCTGGTTATGATGCAAGTAATAAGATGAGGTCATTTTCCAAAATGTCATTTTTACATGTTGTTCTCTGAAGGTTTCTCAAAAGAAATATTTCATATTTAGCTAACCTGTTAAATCTAAGTAAATCATATCATGGCGTTTTTTGTGTTTGTATTGTACTGTATTTATGTTGTAAGTAACATAGTTTTTCATATTTTTTATTACATCAGTCTCTTACCTTTTAGTGTTTTTCTAGATTATTGGTAATGTAGCTTTCAAACAAACAGTCGATACATAGTACCATGTAATTTAGGATATAAATGCAACGGAAGTTACACACAAAATATCTTAACTCAATTATTTGCTTTCATTGTGTCATTGGTCTTCTTTTCCCTAAAACGTTTTTGATATTGCCAGGAATGTGAAACTAATCAATTGTATGAAAGTGTAAATCAAAACATTTCATTCTACTTCATGGACAGGATTATAATGAGAATAATATTGAGCCAAGGCAAACAGAAGTCACCAGTTATATGTTAGATGAATAACTAATACGCTTCAGTTGCAGTATTCACAGGGTGTTTGCACATTGTCAAAACAGATAATAATAATATTATCCCTATTATTAACCACAACGTTTATTGTGCGTGGCGGAATTAAACAAAAGATAAAATAACATCTGTAATCCTACATAAAATTGGAAATATGTTATTACATGTAACTTTGTGTGTTTCAAATTGAATTGAACATTAGTTTTGGTTGTCAAACCATAAACCAACATGTAATTAATTTGTTTTTTTTATACAATTGATGAATTATGTACAGAATTTAAGAAGGTTCTTTATATTAATTATCCTTTTTCATTGTCTTTGTCCTACAATAATAAATGTCAGCATCAGATGCAAACTCCCATTTAGTTGATTAAAAGTTGATGTTTTGTTGCTTTTAAAATCAGTTAGACAGTTAACAAGCTATTTATTAGGTGTAACCGCCTTCAGCCGGAAAAAGTGCTGAATGATCAAAAAGAGGAAACCAGTAATTTTCATGGCATAATATATTTTGTTCATTAACATTTGTTGTAAACTTTATTTTATATATTTTTTTCGAGCTGCACACAACCGAAATCTAAATGAAATGAAAACATTCATTTTATTAGCAAGTTATAAAACTGGCGGACGTTGAAGCTCTTACGTCCTTCCCTTATATTTGAAATTAAAGATATTTTGTTGGTGCAAGATGTATTTAGAATTAATTATCTTAACTTTTTGGCATTGACTTAAGCAGACATTTGTATAAAGATCCATGATGAAAAAAATCCGATTTAGTTGATATATCTTTACATTCCTTAATTCAATTCGTATTGTTCTTAAAATCATTGTCTACAAAGGGTTTAATTTTATGTGAAAAAACTGATAAAAAATACTTTTAAATTACATATATTTCATAAAATGCAATTATTGATACACTGCCAAAATAAAAAGAAAAAAGACAAAGTATAAAAACAGTCACAAGTTACTCTAGACATTTGTATAAAGATCCATGATGAGAAAAAATCCGATTTAGTTGATATATCTTTACATTCCTAAATTCAATTCGTATTGTTCTTAAAATCATTGTCTACAAAGGGTTTAATCTTATGTGAAAAAAACTGATAAAGAATACTTTTAAATTACATATATTTCATAAAATGCTATTATTGATACACTGCAAAATCAAAAAGAGAAAGTATAAAACAGTAAAAAGTTACTCTAGACTTATAGATTAATGTGAATAATGCCAAGAAAAATGCCAAAAATGTTTCAATTATTCAACATTAAAGCCGTATACAAGCTTGCATGTATTGAATTTCTGTCTCTGATATCAGTCTCAATCAAGTTAAGGCACTAATTAGACAATTAAAAAATTGAAAAAATCAATTTATTCCTCGGTCGATCAAGCATCGTAAAAAGATCAGTTCTAAGAATAGTTTATATTACTTCTAAGTGAATGTTTGCTTTGTTGATAATTGATCTTTTTTCTGCACACTTGCATTGTAAAGTTGGCGACTAGTTTAATTTTGTAATGAAATACTGAAATTAAAAAGTTACTAATTGTGAGAAAGGGTATTCAGATGTTAGTAAGTGTAATCAAATATTATATTGGAAAAGGATTGTTACAAACAACAAGTTTTAGTTTCACTTATGAGATTCTTATTTATATTCAAACAGTACTTATGATTATTGCTTAAGAATAACAGCAATTTTGCTTTGCTGCGCACCTTAAACTCTCTGCGCTCCTTGTGCTAGCTGGCTTCTTAGACGTGCTGCACTAGTTAGGATTTGCTGCGCTTTTTGGACTTGCTGCGATGCTTAGACTTGCAGTGGTCATAGACATGTCTCTTCCTATGAGGTGGATCTCTCTAAGACTTTCTAAGACTTGCTTCTTTTCTGGAAAGCAGACCTTCCTCAGACTTGCTTCTTTTCTGAGAAGCATACCTCTCTAAGACTTGCTCCTATCTGGGAAGCGGACCGTTGCTAAGGCTAAACCATTCATTAGCAAGCAGAACGTTTTCAAGGCCTGCTGCTTTCTTTAGTTTCTTCACTTCAATCCAACCACATACTGTAACGTAAAATAAACAGAGCACTTTCATGGTCATTATTAACACTTGGACATTTTTTAAGTAATTCAACCCTTGATAACAACTGTTGTTACAATGTTTTATGGACATATTTACAGACAATATAAAGGATAAAAATTTTCAGATGACATATTATACAAATATGGACTTTTTAGCTGTTGAATATGATGTGATATGTACTGAAAAAATTAATATTGACAGAGGCGATAGCCGAGGTCAATATTAATTTTTCAGTACATATCACATCATATTCAACAGCTAAAAAGTACATATCTGTTTTATTATATAATCTATAAATAGCCTTTATATGGCTTATCACATCTGCTATTCAGCATACGACGGAAATTATTATTTTTCAGCTTGTCTACTGTTTCCATAATTTGGCCCTTTCCATTGGCATGCTATTCCCTATTTTTCTTAAAAATGAAAAACGGTAACTAAAATAGACTAATTTGACTCTTATGTACACCCAACTCAACGTTTCTTCAGAAAAGTAACAACAAACTTGGCGTGACGTCACGTCAAAGTCTCGCGTCTTTTAGGGATTTCCAGAAAATCTATTTTTAGAAGAAAAACCGGTGAATATACTCTGAAAATCTATTTTTAGGAAAAAAACAGTGAATATACTCTGATATTGACCTGTTATTTTTTACAAGAAGTTGCTTGTTAGCCAATCAGGGAAAGGCATTTCAAAGCTATTTATAGATTATATAATAATGTATTTTATGGAATCAACATCTTCAAAATTGTATTCGTATATTTAAGTAGCAATACAATAGCTATATGTGTTATACTTTCTTTCAATATTGTGCACAGACTGCCATAATATATAACGAGTTTGTTCATTCTCCTAACGTAACTTGTTATAAATATACCATATATACGTCCAAGTACTATGGATGCACACACTGGTGTTTCGAAGTAATAGTTTTATGTATGGCGCCCTAGAACAATGGTCAAGGCACAATCTGAGTGAAAACAAGAACCTGCAATACAGTTCTTTTTGTAGCTAGATTGAATGATGTTTTACAGCATACACAAATAAAATTGACCTCGAATTCACATGTACTATACAAAAAAATAAACATTAAAATGCAATGCATCAAACATGATATGTTCTCAATAGAAAACACTTTTCACAATGATTGTTTGTTTTTAATTCTAACATAATGTGTGAGAAACACATAATGCATAATTATAGGGAAAGGAATATTACAAAGGCTAATGCAAGATTAACAATTACTGTTATTGTAAAATAAAACCCATCTACATGTGAGCATTATTCGGAAATAAGAAAACTCTTCAAACTTGCCCATACAGAGAGATTTAATAATTGTTCTCACTGACATCATTTTTTTTTCAAATTTACTTGTGTCCTAGTCAAACTAACATAATCAATATATTTTAATTTCATTTCGGACCAAATATGTGTATGATTTGCGAGATAAGCTGGAAATTAATAAGACGTTTAAATTGTAAATGTAATGTCATTATGTGCAAACATGTATATACGGTTGAAAATGAGATTTAATCACAAAACAATATACTCTACGGTTTGATTTGTAACAAAGGCGAAGATTGGTCGATGTCTATATGCTAGTCCATTGTTATCAATGCTAATTAATTTGAAATAATGTATATGCATAATTTAAGGTTTGTCAAGATTATCTGTTAATTGTACCATATTTGAAGGTTTACTTTGACTCTTGTTTATGTTTGAACAAATAAACTATATAAAACATTATATCAATAAGTTCATGTATTATTTCAGTAACCTGTTTTTACAAATCCGTATACAAGTTTTATTTTCTATGATATCTTATTTGGCACAATATGTCCTGATTTCTGATACATTCTTGAGTACAGTTACTTATTGTTTACCACAATTGCGTTTTCCTCGTAGAGCTGCCAATTCTGCTTCTGTGAACTTTTTGTTTGTATTTCCTTTTTATTTTGAAAGATATTTTTATCGGAGTATATCTAACACTGGAACAATACTCAAATTAAGGATGACAACTTAATATGGCATGTCGTAGTTAGTAAAAGCACTTCGGCCGGTAATAATTCAAGGTAACTTTAAAAAGGTTAACTACTAAACTACTAAAATGATTTATTAGTCGTGTACGTTAGTACAGCTGTTATATGTGCAGCAGTAGCAATTTTGTCCCTTTTTCTGATAGTATTGATATAAAATCAACATGTAAAATATAATTTTAAAGTTGAACGTCATAATATACATCAAACAATCCGATCCGGTACGTCGTTCATGTTTGAAATAAAGAAAAAGAATACTTGTCAGAACATATTTAATCCGACAGTGTTTGTTATACTTCCAGAAGAAGTGTTTTGTATGTGGTACATTCACACGCAGAGGTACAATGCGAAAAAACTATTGTATAGCCTCGTGAAGACTTATTACATAAAACAATCATGAAAACAATTCATACATCACGAAACAAAAAAGTACGCTTCACAAATAATATCAATAACAATATACGAGTAGGTGTTCATCCTGCACAAATATTAAATCTGTTTTATTGACACGCAGATATTGTTAATTATATTATCGTAAACTACTAAAAGGTATGCACTATGTAGTACGTGAATGAAAATAAATTAATGTATTGGAATATGTCAAACCAGATCAATGTATTTAAATGAAATCAGTTACAAACAAATGTGAACTTGTTAAGGACAATGCTAAGTCAATTATTGAAGTATATTGTATTGCGTTAGTTTATATTCTTTCTTTCTACACTCTAACAATAACTTATGTGCAGATAAGTCGTTTTTTCATAGTTGTGAAGAATATCAAGTATAATGTGAAAGTTCTAACTTGCTTTGAGAATGAATTTCATAAAATAGCTTTTATTTTAAATATAATTATGAAATGTTAAGTTTACTTAAACAAAGTGTATAATTTGAAATGATACTGCAACAATTTGCACAATGCAATTTATCCTTATATTTTTTAAGAAATACTTTCAAGAATTTTGTAAATATCTTACATGTCAACTAAAGTTTGCTTATAAGTTAGATGCTTGAAATATTCTCCTGATATAGATAAGGTTTGTCATTGGGATATATTACATATACTAGTATTCGTATTTTTCACAAACATGAAGTATAAAAAAATGTGCAAATAATATTTATGTAAACCCATGTCCATTGGCATGTTCCTCGTGTATATTTTCAAAGAATTGATTAAAATGTGTTGTTCACCTATCAACTGAAACAATGGAGGATTCATCATAAACTGGTTTATTCCAGGGAATTGCAAACAAACAAGCACTGAATTAACCATGATAAGCGTGTCAAATATGACATTAATTCATACATGTTTATTATCAGCGCTTAAGACAAAATTGCATCAGTCATTCAAAAATGTTTACTAATTTATGTTATTTTACTTATGATTTCGCTGGGTAATCTAATCATTATAATAATGCCATAAGTTTCCATTATTAACAATAAGAATTTACAAGCATATCTACCTGTAGATAGCAAAGCTTTATAAGCTTAGAATGACAACTATTTAAATATTTCATGAGCCATTTTGTCGTTTTAAATAAATAAAACTATATGCTTCCATGTTTAAATATGGCTTCTATTTTTATCAGGTTTAGAACAAAATATAAGGTATTGATCTTATATAGTCCTGTTGACTTATCAGTTATTTAATTAATTACATGTATTTAGAGCCATTGAGCACCAAAGAACGCTATCTTTTTTTTCTATTAAATTGTAATTTTTTACTTAACTGTACAAATTGACCGTATAGTTGAACTAAATTTTGATACCTTTGTTCTCGGTTACTAAAAACATTAATACTTTGTTAAAATTTTGCTATCTTAGTGACAAACAAGTTTACGTTAGACGCTGGTTTCGTCACTTGTAAAACAATTTTATAAAACACATGTTTGGATTTTCCCAAAGGAAAATTCGTATCAATACCTGAAGTTTATGGTGCTCGAACACATGATTTTTATTAAAAACAACGGTTACCATGATAATGGCAGACTCCCATAACTGGTAAAGGCAATCTGCTAAAGTAATAAATAACTAGACATATTCTGTCATCATCAATCCAGGTAAATTATGTGATATTTAATCAAGGAATTTTACATTTCACGCAATGAAATATCTTCGAATAATATACGCGGAACATCATATGCAAAAAAAAATTCTAGCAAAATGTCGTATTACAGTGCTGAGCACGCACACAAATAAAATCAAAAAATGCTATGTAAATATGTCGTACCTTAACGTATATGACATTGTACTATCACAATATTTATAATTTAGTATCTGTTTCATTTTATCTAGTCGGTAGCTATTCTGTGTTTCGTCACAATTATAGTGTTTTGATGATATAATTTATGTTTTCTCTAGATAACTTAATAAAATGTTGCATGTTGAAATATTTCCTGTTAAAATTAGTTGGAAATTTCGACCCAGTAGTGAAACGGAAACGACTGAAAGTCACATAAATCAGCATTATCTTTACAATAATTACAGCGTATTACAGGGTTCTTTTTTAAACTCAATTTCCTCAATGCTACTTCACTAGTTTAAAGTGTTTTAACTTTCAATTGGTTGTTTTATTTTGATACAATGTGTTGTTGTTATCAATATAAAAAGGGAGTCGATCAAGGTTTAAGTATCAAAACTTGTTTCCTTTAAGTTAGTTGTTACATGCAATAATTATGTTTATACTCACATTCAACAATGCCTAGCTTCCTTTGAATATATTTGTAACATCACATAGATAAACAATACCAGTGTAAACAAATAGAAAAAAAGAGAAAGTTTTAATATTATATAAGTATCTCAAGTATGTCAAAGGTAAAAATGGGATAATGCTTAGCAATTGTCCTAATGGGTTTACTTCGGCATTTCAGCTCCATACATAAAATGTCAGCTTCGAAGCTTTAACATTTTACAGACTCAATTTTCGTTACCAAATTATGTAATACAGAATGAAGCTAAAAACAAAGAATTATAAGATTATGCTCAATTATTACAGTTTTATAAAGAAAAGGTTATTCAATAAGTATGTAATTAGCTTAAATATAAACTGTTTTCAATCGGATTAAAATAATCACCCTAATTACTGGTACTGGTACGCTACATGTGAAACATAAGATCTAAACTTCAGTAGGACGGATACTGTTTCTTCTTACACTTAAATCTGATTAAGAATATATCTAGATACAGAAATCTAATTGACCTAAATATATCAAATATGAGTGTGAAGACTGTACAGATAAAGATATTGTAAAAATGCTGAAGTAGAAAATCAATTACAGTAGAATTTTGTCCCATATGACCAAGCGTTGTCACGACATTTACATATTAGTAGCTGTTTCAATTGATGTTTTCAATAGCTGGTCTTCATCAAAAGTCCTACAAAAGTATTTAATATGTGAGAAAAAGAATGTGTTTCACATGTACAACATGATATATATCGCATGTTGCATAATTATATATTGATTATCATGTTATCAAGTCAGAATTGCCCGATACTATTTAACCATTTCAAAGTTGTAATATTGAGAGTAACATATTAAATTGTTAGACTGAGTAATACGAGTATCTACTAATAATTTCAAGTATTGTTTAAACTGTGTCAGATAAGGTATTTAAGTGATCATGATTGAAGCGATTTGTAAATTTACATAATTATCACTGAACACCTTATATACAGTATAATTATGTACTAAAGACAAAAAAAAACTTGATATTAATCCTATATATTTTTAATGTATTCAAATACATAATATTTTTCGCTGTTCAAGAATTGGATTTATCAAAGCCTCTCAAGTCTGTAATAAAATATTAAGCTTTTTTAATTTACAAAAAAAACTTCATGCATTTGAATGAGGCAAAATAACTGTATTACCATCAAACTAAAATTGAGTTTAAAACACAAATGATTTAACGGTACAAGCATTTGATCTCTTCTGATACCCTAGTTTTCTTTAAATTCGATTATTTGTCTTAAACATGAAGACACTCGTTATTGTTTACAAACATCGGCAAAAACATGATCTATAACATGCAACATTCCACTTCATCGTAGGTCAACGGCAACTAAAGTAAATTATTATCTTATATTTCTAATGCTCGTTGTCAAAGGTAAACTCAGTAAAACAGAAAAAGTAGCTTATAATAGTGCAATTTCCACAAAATGTTTCTATTGGCAATAGCTTAGACATTTCATTATTATATCATTATATCTATCAATCTATCAACAGAGTATTGCAGTTTAGCAGAAATAGCGCAAAAAGCCGCCTTTCATATTAAGGTTAATTCACGAAGATAAGCTGTTCTAAACAATGTTTGGAACAGTTACACTGAAATCTTACATTACCCGCAAACAAATTGTGTGTTCTAGTACTGAATCTTATATGCAGGCTTCATAACTTCTGATCCCCTTTAAAATTCTATTTTGTCTAGTTCCGTCCATTGTTTTCTCGTTTAGGGCGCTTTCTATATATTGTGGACCATACGCCGCATTTCATGGAATGTCAATAACGTGTCACATTGAAGTTTCCATGTTTACCGCTATATAAACACATCTGCAGATGTTTCTAAAGTCAAAATTTTACCATTTACCAGTTCATGCTTAAGCCGGTGCTAGGGGGCGTGGATGGTATTGCACTTGACAGTACTGTCAATAAACAGGCTCAACCAAACCGAGCCTGTTACATTTTTAATTTTGCCGTTTTGGATTTTCTTTAGAGGTTTTTATTTTCTCTGTGTTTACACCCAATATTGCTATTGGATTCTACAGATCAAGGTATTTTGTGTGTAGAGCAAGCTCTATTGTCAGATAATGGTCTTAATAGATTGCTTTTCAGTCAAAACATTCTAAGTAAGCGTAAAATGTATTTTAGATATTTTTCGTAGTAAGCGTACATTTCACATATATTCACATATACTGAAAAAAAAAGTACACACGTATTGACAGATATATTAAAATCATTGCAAATTTTGTTTCAGTACCATGGTATAGCAATAATGTTTCATTTTCACCGTTGAGGGTGATGTTAATGTGTCATTTAAATATTGGATACAGACTCCCATCAGTCTATCTGTTTTAACCATTTGACAAGTTGTTTGTAAAGTTGTTATATTTGTTTAGCGATAATGGATGAGAATCACACACAGAACGTAAAAACTGTAATAGCTTTATACAAAGATCGCAAACAATGTGAACACTGCTATGTAAGTTGCCTATTTTATCATTCAATAAAACTTTAAAAAAAGAATCATGCAAAATGGACATGCAAAAGGAATATAATAGACATTGAAAGATGGTTTAATTGTAATTACAGAAAAAAAAAGTTTAGAAAAGAAAGAATTGCACAATAATAATAATAAAGTAATTCCTGATTAGTTTTTTTGCGTTGACAATTATGCACGTTCAATAAATTTTATAGTAAGGCCCTTTTAAACAAACAGCTAAAAATATGGAGAAAAGAATATTACATTTGAATTCATCCCTAACTCTTTAAAATGTTTTCAATTATTTAATGCTGAATGCGTTGGTTCTGTTTCAGAAATGCGACACAATTAAGCTAAGAAAAAATCGATAATTAAAAAGTTAATTTCATTGCTTGGTTGTTCGTTCATCGTAAACATATCAATTTTAATTAGCGTGTCTATTGCTAACACGTAAATGTTATTGTTTTTGTTTTAATTAAATAAAAATAGATAGAAAAGAAACAGGAAATTGTACTTCAATAACATTGTAAATACTTTAACCAAAATAAGTTTATAGTAATAAGTTTCAGCCATCACAATTCAAGAGCTTCAAAAATAGTATATTATTAGAAATACCGTGTCTGCATTAAAATGCAATATAAAAATGAATAAAAATGCTACGCATCTCAGGACGTAATTTAAATTGATAATATTAGTTTATTTAACTCATTATGACCTAAAAAGTATGACTTGAACATTTATAACTAAAACATTAATTTTCATAAGTCACATAATTTTTTAAAACCTACTTAAGTATAGATGCTGATGATCAATAATGACAATTAGCTGTAATCAACATATGTTAACATTTTTGTTAATAGTTATTTTTGTGAACGTATCGTTTTTGCTAAAAAAAATAATATGGACAGGCTCAATCAAACCGAGCTCGCATCACGGCGTTTTTGGCTTTTTTAGGGATTCGGTTTTTCTCTTCATTATCAATGTGTTCATAGTTGACTTAACAGTAAAGGAATTAACTACCTCAACTCTACCAGTGCCTGGACCAACAAGGAACTGCCATTGATTGCAACATTTATCTATTAAGGTTAAGTATTTCATATATAGAATATAACATAAGCTATTTTGCAACAAAATGGAATGAATAACAATGCGTTGATTGTCATGATGATGTGTGCTGTCTTTAATCAAACATTTTGTATAAGGGTACAACACTACTTACCCTCATTAACGAGATATATATCGTCAGTGATAATGAGATAACCAACTTTAACTGGAGTACACGTACAACACCTACTCAGTACAGCTGTTGCGAACTCGCTTTGTGAGTGCGATAATTATATTTTGTCATTCTTACCCGCATCCGTTACTTCAACATGTGTATCTTATTTCACATCAAAACAATGCTCACACTTATCAATTGCATTATATCTATTATTCTATTTGCTTATCGATCTTTTGTAATATCAGTGCTAAATTACAAATATATCTTCGGATACACTTTGCAAGCGCTTGTTTAAACAACGTTGATTCTTTTATCTAAAGAAAGCAAATAAACGCATTTCGAGAGTCTCATCACAAAAATAACATGTTAATGTTCAAAGACATTTAACTTTACCAGAAACGATACTGTTATGTGCGCCTTGTTGTAGCGTCGTTCATTGTTGTGAATTAATTTTTTTAAAAAACGACTGCTCATAAAAGACACAATGTTACGGGAAAAATGTGAATAAGTACATGTACAGAACCAAACCACTTCTGATAAGATGAAATTAGTAAAACGAGATCGTTTTTCGAAATTTTATTCTTAAGTGTTACTCTCTTTTTAAAATATATTTCTCATTTAGTGAACCTGTTACATCTCAGTGAATGCTATCATGGTTGTTATTTGTATTTTGCCGCATTTAAGTTGTATGTAAAATAGTTGTTCATAATTATTTTTATTCAATCAGTCTTGTACCATTTTAATTTTTACTAGATTTTAGGTAATTAAGCTTTAAAACAAACATTAAATAGATAGTACCGTGCAATTTTGGATATTTGCAACAGAACTTACACTAAAAATATCTGTACTCAATTACTTTCTTTTATTGTGTTATTTGTCATAACTATTGAAACATCTACTTTCTTCTGAAACAAGACTTACACTAAATATATCTTTACTCAATTACTCACTTATTTATTGTGTCTTTTGTCAAAGTTATGAAACATCTACTTTTCTCTGATAACTTTTCGATATTGCCAGGAATGTTGAACCAATCAATAGTATGAAAGTGTAAATCAAAACATTTTATTCTTCTTCATGGACAGGATGATAATGGGAATAACATTAAGCCAATGAGAACAGAAGTCATCTATTATATGTTAGATGAATAATAAATACCCTTCCGTTGCAGTAATCACGGGGTGTTTGCACATTTGTCAAAATAAATAATAACAATATGATCCCATTGGGTCATTCTTACTTTTTGTTAACCACTACCTTTATTGTGCGTGACAATATGAAACAAAAGATAAAACAACATCCTACATTGCATTGGATATTTGTTAACTGTGTTGCAAACCTTGTACTGAACGTAAGTTTCAACTGAATTAGTTAATACGTCAGCTGAGAGGTCGGTTGTCAAAACATAGACCAACATGTATTTGACCTGTTTAATAAAACATATATTAATGTTGTATTGAATTTAAGAAGATTCTCCCGATAATATTAAAAATTATAATATACAATTATATCATTATTCATCCTCATTGAACTACAATAACATATGTCAGCATCAGATGCAAATTCCAATCAAGATGATTTTAATTTGATGTTTTGCTGCTTTTAAAATGTGTCAGTGATTAACAAGCCATATATGAGGTGTATATCTGAGATGTAAACGCATTCAGCCAGGATTAGTGCTGAATGATCAAAAGGTGGAAGACAGTAATTGCAAATTTTATTTTATTTTATTTATGTTTTTTAGTTGCACAAAACCGAAATCTACATAAAATTGTAACAGTCATTCTATTTAAAATTTATAAAAGCGACTGAGTCAAAAGCTCTTTTGTTCTTTCATGCATCTGAAACTAAAGATGTTTTTGTTAGTGCTACATCTAGTTAAAATGTGTTATGTATTAGGCATTGAGTTTAGTAGACATTTATATAAAGATCCATGATTAGCAAAATTCGTAACAGAGATATATTTTATTTCTTTACTAATTTCGTTTTGTTCTTTACAATTACTGTCTATACAGAGTTGAGTTTATGTGCAATATCCGATATGGAGTTCTTTTAATGTACAAATACTTTATGAAATGCAAATATTCATGCTATCCAAAATTAAAAGTGCAAGTATTAAAAGGCAGTTAATAGTTAAAATTATAAATTTAGGTGCATAATTTCAAGATACTTAAAACGTTTTCAATTATTCAACATGTTAACCCTATCCAAGCTTGCAATATTGAATTTCTGCCGCTTATATCAGTCCTAATCAAGTTAAGGCACTAATTAGACAATTAAAAAATCCAATTTATTCCTCGGTCGTTCGAGCATCGTAAAAAATCAAATCTAATTATCGTTTCTTTTACATGCACGTGAATATTGCTTTGTTGAAAAATCAATCCTTTTCTACATACTTGCATTGTTTAATGTTAAACTTAAGACTAATTTTTGTACATGAAATACTGAAATTAAATGATAGTAATTGTCAGAATGTATCATTTTGATGTTATTTAGTCCTTTTGACTTTTTATTGATTCATTGATTGAATGATTGATTGACTGTTTTTTTTTATTTATTAAGAGCCATTTGGCACCAAAAATGCTATCATTTGGTTGTGTTAAATTTATATTTGTTCTAAAAATTGGTCATGTTGCTGACAAAATTTTGATTCCTTTTTTTCGGTCATTGAAACTAAAATACTTTGTTTTACCCAAATGAAAAGTTGTTGAAAACTTTAAGTGCTTTGACTTATTTCTTTTAAAGCAAAAAATGCTAAGGCAGGTTGCTAGAATGACATAGAAGTAGACACGTTTGTCATCATCATTCCATTTAAATTAATATCTAATACACAAATCATACATAACCCGCGATGTAATATCTTCTAATAATATAAGCGGCACATAATAAAATGTAAATATGAAAAGAAATTCTAGCAAAATGTTGTATAACAGTACTTAGCACTCCAAAAAATGGCAATGTTAATATCGAGTACCTTTCACTTTAGGACACTGCACTGTCACGATATTTATATTTTAGTACATGTAACTGCTCCAATTCATATAGTCGGTAGATGTTCTGTGTTTCGTCACAATTATAGTGTTTTAATGATATAAATTATTTTTTAAATAACCTAATAAATGTTGCATGTTAAAATATTTCCTGTCAAATTAGTTAAAAATTTCGAGCCCAGAGGTGAAACGGAAACGACTGAAAGTCCCCTAAATCAACATCATCTTTACAATACTTACGGCGTAATTCATTTTTGTTACTCATTGCTACTTAACTAGTTTTAATTTTTAAAACTTTGATTGTTTAATTTTGATAAAATGTGTTGTTATTACAAAAGGTAGTCGATCAAGGTTTATAATACATAATTTTATATACTTTTATTTAGTAAACGTAAGCATTTAAAACGTAAAACCTTTTACAATTAAATCTTGTAGTTCAGTCATCATCAGATCTAAACACAATTTAAATATAAATACTTGTTTAAGTAATAAGTACTTGTTGTACTACGATAAAATGGACGGTTTCTTAAAATAAGACAATTGCTATTGTATGGACAGTTTTCAAAACAATACTAATTTTACCATTTCCTGGTTTGTATTTATATAAACTCAAACTTTTATAAAATCATAACAAATATGGACAGCTTTAGAAAAATATATAAAGTCGCTCTAATGTAGTGACAACTTCTTATTAATATATTTTTTTGTGTTTTAAATAGATATAAAACTCGTTTCATTATTTTAAAACATGGTTGATATCACCACGAATTGTCGGTCCATGTTACTTATTCAGTTCGTTTTGTTTTTGTAACTAAGTGTTGCAAGGAGACATACCTTGATTATTCATTTGAAGTAATATTGTATTCATGATATGCGTTATTAAAGAACCATTTTCGAAGAGAAATGTAATTAGGCGCCAATTAAATTATGAAAACCACTTTAATTTAACAAAGAAAATGAAAGTACCGACGTCTATAAAACAAAACATAAGAAGCTCAGGTTGACACCTACTTGAATAATGTTTCTTATGTTTATTTAATAAAATTGTATCGTCGTTCATTGGTTACCTTTTCTGGGGTTTCATTTTATGACAAAAGGGAACGTTTATTTATGTCTGACTATGATACAAAAGAGACAGAACATCAAAACACTCGACAATTTGATTAATACTCGGGGGCTATGTCCCCTTGTACAAATCAGATAACCTTGTGTTTCGATCCTCTTTCTATTACAAGTTATCTTTTCTTCTTAGGAGGTGTTATTGAATCTTAACGTATATCCAAACAATTGATAAAATATTCACTCGATGAAAATTAATGAAAACAAGTTGTTTGTTGTTTGGTACAAATAAACATATTAATCCTTCAAAGGCTTTACAACTGTTTATTTTTTTATAATTTTTATATTAAATAATACACAGTTTAGAGTCAAGTCACCTATACTGATCATGTAATTTTAAAATTAATGTAAAAGATTTCCTTATGGTTTGGTGGGTCATTGCTCCTCAAAAATGAATAACTGTGCTGCAAAATGTCAAAACAAAGTATTTTCAAAGTATTTTCCATACACAGTAATAAATCACTATAAATTATCTGAATGCCAAAAAGCAACAGAAGACAAAAATACATAGTCCAGTATATTGACCGATGAGTAACGTTTTGGGATCAATATGACAACAGAAAAGAAACAAAAACAAAAACAAAACAAAAAAGAAAGAAAGAAAAACAACAACAAAATAACATCCTTTTTAGGGCATAATGGACCTTTTAATGGCTTGAAAAAATTTATGTATATTAAACTAACAACCCATTCATATTCATCATTTTTGTCTTATTAGTTAGTATTTCAATAACATTAATTCCGAATGGTTACAAAGATGTTCACATATCCATTTTCAAGTTAAGTGTTATGTTAAACACTTCATTAGAGTTAACTCTAACATATTGTTGATCCGGCGGTGTAAGTCACAATCTTCCCCGAGGACAAAACTTGTTTCCTTTAAATAAGTCATTACATGCAATAACTATGTTTTTAACCACATTCAGCAACGCATAGGTTCCTTTGAATATGTTTGTAGCATCACATAGATAAACAATACTTGTGTAAACAAATAGAAAAAGAGAACGTATTTATAATGCGTTTACAAAGTATCTCAAGTATGTCAAAGATCAAAATGCGATAATGCTTAGCAATTGTCCTGCGATTACTTTGGCATTTCTGCTCCAAACATAAAATGTTAGCTTCGAAGCTTTAACATTTTACGAACTCAATTTTCGTTACATATTTATGTAATACAGAATGAACCTTCAAGTAAAGAATTATAAGGTTTATTTCAATTATTACAGTTTTATAAAGAAACGTTATTCAATGAGTATAATATTACCATTATAAATATAAACTATTTTTTAATCAGATTAAAATCATCACCAAAATTATCGTTATGCGCTACATTTGAAATATAAGATCTATACTTCAGTAAGGCATGTACTGTTTTCTTCTTACACTTAAATCTTATTAAGAATATATCTAGATACAGAAATCTAATTGACCTTAATATATCAAATATGAGTAAAGACTGTACAGATAAAGATTTTGTGACAATAACTGAAGAAGGAAATCAATTACGAGTAGTGTTTTGTCCCATGAGACCAATCGTTGTCACGACATTTACATATTAGTACAGTACTGTATGTTTCAATTGATGTATTCAGTAGCTGGTCTTCGTCAAACGTGTTTAGGTGGAAAAAGAATGTGTTTTTACATTTTCAACATGATACATATCGCATGCTGCAAAACCTTTTTATTATAAAATTTTAATCTAGCACAATTTTAATCTAGTGTCCAAAATCACGTTACTTCTCCAATTTGAATTTATCATGCATGCATATAAAACCGTTTCAACTTGATTAACGATGATGTTGTTCACAGTTAAATTATTAAATGTAAAAAATGTGCAAAGAGTTACTTTTAGTGACTATAAAGAATGCAGTCGTAAAGAACCAAGTTTACACAATTATTTCACGCTTATAACGTTAAGCCAAGGAAAACAGATGTAGTCTGTTATATGTTAGATGAATAATTAATACGCTTCAGTTGAAGTATTCACAGGTTGTTTGCACATTTGTCAAAACAAATAATAACAATATGATCCCTTTGGGTCTGTCTTATCATTTGTTAGCCAAAGCCTATATTGTGCGTGACATAACGAAAGAAAAGATATTACAACATTTGTAAGCCTACCTAACATGACAGATATGTTAACTGTTTATGTTTCAAAAATTGAACGTTAAATCCAACTGAAAGCCTATTACACAATTGAAGTTTTATGTTAGCTGAGAATGACATAGAACTAGACGAATTCTTTCATCATCATTCCAGATAAATTATAAGTTATATAATCAACAATTCATACTTTTTATGCAATGAATTACTTCGAATTATATACGCGGCGTATAATACGTGTTGATATGAAAAGAAATTAATAGACTAGCCAAATGTCGTATAACAGTGCTGAGCACACAAATCAATAAAAACTATAATGGCCATATAAATATGAAGTACCTATCCCTTTGGGACGTTGCACTGTCACGAAATTTATATTTTATTAACTGCTTCAATTTATCTACTCGGTAGCTGTTCTGTGTTTCGTCACAATTATAGTGTTTTGATAATATAAATTATGTTTTACCTAGATAACTTAATAAATGTTGCATGCTGAAATATGTCCTGTCAAATTAGTTGGAAATGCGACCAAGTAGTGAAATGGAAACGACTGAAAGTCACCTAAATCAGCATCATCTTTACAACAATTAGTGTTTTTTCAGGGTTCTTTTTTAATTTCATTTCCCCAATGCCACTTAACTAGATTAAGCTTTGTACTTTAATTGTTTAATTTTGATGAGATATGTTGTTGTAAATATAAATGTAAACGTAATTGATCAAGGTTTATAAATACATAATTTAACATTTTTTTCCATAGTAAACGTTAGCATTATAAACGTAAAACCTTTTCTACATAAATCTTGAAGTTCAATTATCATCAGATCTTAGAATCAATTTTAATATTAATACTCTTTTTACTAAGATAAAAGCGATGTTTTCTTTAAGTAAGATGAATGCTGCTGTATAGACAGATTAAGAAACACTGTTAATGTCACTTTCTATTGGTTTGTACTTTTAAATTGAAACCTTTACAACATCATTACAAATATGGACAGCTTAAGAAAAAATCCCTTTAGAGTCGCTACAATGTACGATTTTATATTATAAAATATAAAAACTGTTTCAATGTTGTAAAACATGGTTGAAATCATAACGAATTGTTTTCGGTCCGTGTTATTAAGTCAGTTTATTAAGTTTTTGTAAAGTGGCAAGGAATCAATTTTTTTATTGTTTTCATGTTTCTTGTTAATAATTAAGCACAATTATAACAATGAAAAATGTAATAAGTATAAATATCACTTCAATTTAACAGAGAAAATGAAAGTACCTACGTCTGTAAAACAAAAGATACGCGGCTTAGGGTGAAAACTACTTATTAATAAATGATGTTATGTGATTGCAAACATGCAACAGGAAAAGAAAAAAAAGGCAAGTTAATTGGCCAATAAGTAACGTTTTGGAATATATAGCATGACACCTGAATTAAACACTTTAAAGAAAAACATCTGGAGCATAATTGGCCTTTTAATGATTAGAAAATATGAACATTTAATAAACAGTCCATTCATATACAGTCAAAAACGTGTATTAAGCTACCGCTCAAGGGAAACACCAAAATGTGGTCGCTTATTGAAACGGTCTCTGATAAAAAAAAGTCAAAAGTTATACATGACATCTTTCTTTTGCTGTCGGAATGTTTTTTAAATATATTTATATAAATGTTTAATAATTAGAACGCTCCGATAATCTAAATGGATGATTATATAAAAATAACTTTCTGATATTGACACAACAGTTTTGATCTATAGCGTACATGTTACATTATTCCAGAATTTTTAAACTTCTCCATTGCCTTTCCTTGTCTCCAACACGAACAATTTGTGCCGTGTGGCGGCTGTAAAAAGTCTCCCCGTACATTTAATCAATGATGTTATATTTTCGATCCTTGAAGATCGTTCAGCACGACATTATTGTTGTGCTTGTGGTATTTTTAGTTTCAACTTTTCGGCATTTTCTATATGGGTGGTTCCAATATTCCTACTTGAATAATGTTGAATCACCCTTAGGATATGTTGCCTGCTTTTTAAATTTGTCTTTTGACGTCTTATCTGTGATACGCAGGCTTCATAACCTCTGATCCCCTTTCAAAATTCCATTTTATTTAGTTCCGCCCATTGTTTTCTCGTTTAGGGCACACGCTTTTTATTACTTGGGGACCATACGCCGCTTTTCACGGAATGGCACGGAAGTGTCACATTGAAGGTTCCACGATAACCGCCGTATGAACACATCTGCGGATGTTTCTAAATTCAAAATTTTACTATTTCACGTTTAAATGTTGAATTCTGCTTAAGCCGGTGCTAGGGGGCGTGGACGGTAATTTGCACTTTCCAGTACCGTCCATGAACAGGCTCAATCAAACCGAGCCTGCAACATTTTCAATTTTGCCGTGTTGGGCTTTCTTTAGGGATTCTGTATTTATCTATTATATAATAAGTGAAGATTTTTTTCTGTTGTGCATTTTTCATTTAATTAACTACATCTAACTGTAACGATTAATTTAATTGCTGGTCAAGTTTAAGGTCAATTCAATGCAGTCTAAATATCAATGGCGAAGCGTATACACCATCTCAGTAGGGACGGAGATCGGTTTTGTTTTGGATATTAATACATCATGCGTATACTTACTTTCATTTGCATACGCTACAAAAGGTTTGGGAAATAGAGGTTTGACGTCTTAACTGTGATATGCAGGCTTCATAACCTCTGATTCCCTCTGATCCCTTTCAAATTTCAATTTAATCAGTTCCGCCCATTGTTTTCTCATTTAGGGCACACGCATTCTATTACTTGCGGACCACATGCCAATTTTCATAAAATGGCACTTACGTGTCACATTGAAGGTTCCATGATAACCGCCATATGAACACATCTGCGGATGTTACCAGTTCATGGTAAATGTTGAGTTCTGCTTAAACCGGTGCTAGGGGGCGTGGACGGTAGTTTGCACTTGACAGTACCGTCTATCAACATGCTCAATCAAACCGAGCCTGCAACATTTTCAATTTTGCCGTGTTGGGTTTTCTTTAGGGATTCTTATTTTCTCTATTTTCACACATTCATGTATTGTATTTTGATTGTTGACACTTGTGACATCACGAGGTTGCGTTTTCTAAAAACAAAAACACTTGACAGATAAAAGTGGTCGTTAAATGAAAAGATTGATCTCAATTAGCTGACTAATTAGCGGTCGCTGGTCGCGTTGAGCAACAGTCGCTTTATACATTAAAGATAAAGAGAGAAAATGATCGGGGGAATTTAAAGTGGTTGCATAAGACAAAAGTCGCTTAATACACATGGTCGCGCGGGCAAGTAAGACTGTACATGATTAGTTGTAAGCATTTCTTATTAGCTAGTATTTCAATAACTTTTACTCGATCGCATTATGAAAGGTTACACATATTTTCACATATGCATTTTCAAGTTAATGGTTGTCAAGAGTTTACTAAATATTGTCGATCTGGCGGTGTAAGTAACAATCCTCCCGAAGGTGAAACGTGTTAGCTTTAAGATAGTTGTAACATACAAAAATTATTTTTTTATAATAGCATTGAACAAAGGATAGTTTACTTTGAGTCTGTTTGTAACATAACATAGATAAACATGAGTTGTGTAAACAAATAAAAGAAAGATAAGGTATTAATAAGTCGTGTGTAAAACACTCTATATAATGCCAAGCAATTGTCGTAATGCGTTTACTTTGGCATTTCTGTTCCATACATGAAATGCTGGCTTCAATGTTTTAACATTTTACAAACTCAATTACCGGTACCAAATCATGTAATCAGAATGTACCTTCCAATCAAGTCTAATAAGGTCATGTTCTATTACTGCAGTTTTATAGTGGAAAAGGTTATTCAACAAGTATGTTATAAGCTTAGAAATAAACTGTCTTCAATCGGATTAAAATCGGCGCCCTAATTACCGCTACGCGCTACATTTGAGGCATATGAACTAAACTCCAGACTGATACTGCTTTCTTCAGAAAAAATGTCTTACACTTAAATCTTATTAAGAATTTATCTAGATACAGAAATCGTATTGACCTACATATATCAAATGTGAGTAAAGACTGTTTAGATAAAGATTTTGTAACAATGCTGAAGTAGGAAATCAATTACGAGTAGAATTTTGTCCCATAAGGCCAAGCGTTGTCACGACATTTACATATTAGTAGCTGTTTCAATTGATGTATTCAGTAGCTGGTCTTCATCAAAAGTCCTACAAAAGTGTTTAAGTGGATAAAGAATGTGTTTTACATGTACAACATGATAAATATCGCATAAATTTCGTTAGGTTTTTTTTCTCAATAATTAAATTAAAGTGATTTGAACGACGCCAACAAAAGTTTTTAAATCGCCCGATTTTGTAACAGTAGCAAAATGAAATCAATTAATTCACAGAAAATCAGCTTCTATTTTCATGAAAAACATGACCAATCACAGCCTTCACACAATTATACATATTCTAATACAGTGTACCCTTGTGCTATAAAATCATGTTATCTAGTTTTAAGAAATGGATAAGCAATATCTAACCATACTATCAAATTTTATAGAATTATTGAATTTAATATAATAATATCATGTAAATTCAAAGTTATAATAGTGACAGTTCAGTATATTGATAGACTAACATAATATGTACTTATACTTTCAAGGAAGTCTCAAACTGTTACAAGTAATAAGTTTGACCAAATTATCATTATTCACTTACCATTTTGTCAATAAACAATAGGATAGGAGATTTGCTTATCTGAACATGACTTATTGCAACTTAAGTAATGTTCTAGTACTTAAATGAAAAGTAAAGACCTACAAATAAACTTTGTATAAATTTGATATATTTAATGTATTCAAATACATCATAGATTTCTCTCTTCAAAAATTGGATTTATCTAAGCCTCTCGAGTTTGAAATAAAATGTTAAGCTATTAATTTACAAAAATTGCATCTTCATATATTTTTTGAGGCAAAATAACAGTATTACTATCAAAACTGAAGTTGTGTTGAAAACACGAAATATTTAACATAACACGGATTTGATGTCTTTTGATTCCCTAGTTCTATTTGAATTCCAATATTTGTCTTAAACATGGGAAGACCCTCGTTATATTTTTACAATACTGTCTTTTATAAACAGCAACAAAACATGGTATATGACATGCAAAATTCAACGTCATCGTACCGCAAATAAAGTTAATTATTCTTTAATATTTTTAATGCTCGTTGTCAGGGGTATACTCGGTAAATCATGCTTTTAAAAATGTGCAATTCCCAAATCGCAATGTTTTTATTGGCAATAGCATAGACATTTCATTATTATATAATTTCATCTATCAACAGCGTATTGCAGTTTAGCAGACATAGCGCAAAAAAGTATTTCTTGTTAGGATTAATAAAACCAAGAAAAACTATACTAAACAATGTTGGGAAAAGCTACAAGGATATTATCTGGAAACAAACGTTGTGTTACAATTTTAGTACTGTATCTTACACTTCATAATGCTGTGTTACAACCAGTTTTGCAATAAAAACGAGTTTTGCAATAATTTTATTGCAAAACTCGTTGCGTTGACATGATTTTATTGCAATTTGATCACAACCTGTTTTGCAGTAAAAACGAGTTTTGCAATAAAGTATTTTTTTCTATTTTTCGGATTTTATTGAGATTATACAAAAGGCATTATAAAATTTATCTATGTATATAAGAATTAACATGCAGGGAATATATTCGGAAAAAATGAATTTATAATGCTCAAACAATAATTTACATTCTAAATTTCATTAGTTTTTTTAATTTTTAATATATATATATATATATATATATATATAATGAAAGAATGATCATTATGAAATATCAAGACATGTTCCTTTATAACAACAACTGTAGTTTTGGAAACTCTTGTGCTCAAATCTCTGTGATATACATACATGACCTTTTAATAAGGTCTTAACTTATCAGTACTTTGAAGAAAGAACAAAAGAACGAGTTTCGCAAAACCGGTTGTGATCAAATTGCAATAAACTCATGTCAACGCAACGAGTTTTGCAATACAATTATTGCGAAACTCGTTTTTTTTTGTTCTTTCAGATTCCAGAAAATTGAAAGAAACCGCAATGTTCATGCCTTTCAAAGAAAGTTATGAAATGTAACAATATAATTATTTGTTTACTTAAAGATATACTATGCTCAAATTTGATATCTGAAAATATTGACAATTGCTACACAGTATTTTTGTAAATACGAAATAAAAATGTTTTGACTTAACACAAATTAGATATGTTGTATTAAAAACTCTACACACTATAGTCGATCATAATATGAATATATAGTGTCATTAAAAAAATGGTAGTATTTTTTAAGAAAATATCAACTTTACTTGACATGTAATAGGGAATGCAGCTTCCCATACATAGTGTATTCATTCTTTTATTCAAATTAGACATATTCAGTTAGAATTTCATAGATTTCAATACATTTCTGTGATTAAAATATTTTACTCATGGATGAGCATAGTATATATTAAAGTTTTACGAATCAGAATAAAACGAATTACCACAGCATGACAAAAACTGTTTATAATAACAGCTCTAACGTGTGCCAATCAAAGGTCATTCCATAAGAGACGACGACGTTCACCGGCGCCCAGATAGAAAACTTGAAAAGGTTATTAAAGATATTTATTGTGGAAAACGTGCATTACACACATATATTTGACAATACAAGATCGAAATAAAGAGTATATGCATATTGAGATAATATTAACAACATTGCATTTTTTCAATAGCATCAATACCATAGTATAGCCGTTTTGTTTCTTTGTTTCGAATATTCGCTGTCGTGCAAAACATTAGATGCAGTCTGCCACCTATCTGATTTAACTATTTGATAGTTTGTTGTTTTTTTAATTGATAGATTAGTTTTGTTCTGCAGTAAATGATGAGAATCACACAAAGAAAGTTCAAACTGTATATGCTTTAGAAAACGATAGCAGCATACAATGTAAGTACTTCACAGTAAATCGCCTAGTTCAATACGAAATACAATTGATAAAAACTATCTTACAGTGTTACATTTCATGCAGAAGAAATATAAAAATACATTGAAACATGGTTAAGTTAAAAAAACGTAAAGAGGAAAAGAGCTATCAAAGTAATGACAAATTGCACAATAGTCTTATTATGCAAAGTAATTCGTGATTAGTCTTTGTTCTTGCCTTAACTTGAAAAAAATGCCCGTGCAATGAATTTTGTAGTACGGTCCTAATAGCAAACAGCTTAAAAGATGAAAAAAATAGATAACATTTAAATACATGCTTAAATAATTAAAAAGTTTTCAATTATTATTCGTATAATGCATAGGCTGATCTTGCAGGCATTGAGTTTCTATTACAGAAATGAGACAAAATTAAGCTTAGAAACAAATTTGATAATATCAAAGTTAATTTCATTGCAAGGTTGTTCGTTCATCGTAAACATAACAGTTAAAATAAGCGTGCTTATTGCTTACACATTCATGTTTACATTATACCTTTATCAAGTGGAAAAAAACACAGGAAATTTTACTCCAAATATATTGTAAATACTTTAACAAAAATAAGTTTAACTTCAGAAAAAAACAACAATTCAGACTATTATTAGTAGTTTTCTGTTTGCATTTAAAATGCAATTTCAAAAGTGAATACAAAATGCTACTTATCTCCGAGCGTACTTTCAATTTGATAATTTAGACTTATTTAACTCATTTTGACCTGGAAATAATAACCTGAATATCTATAAGTAAAACATTTTTTCCACAGTCACATTAAACTACTTAAGTATAGATGCTGATATTCAATGATGGCAATTAGCTGTAATCAACATAGTTTAACATTTTTGTAAATTGTTAATTTTTTGAACGTATCGTTATTGCTAAAGAGATAAAATGTACACTGACGGAATGAACTACCTCTGTTTATCAGTGTCTGGACCAGTCAGGGTTTTAAGACATAAACCTGTCATTGATTGAATCAGGTATCGTTTAACTAATAATTACAAAGTCAGCCATTTTTAATTAAGCTTGTTTATTTTTTCCAGTGTCTTTCTTAAAAAAGCAGAAACTTTAGAACAACAACATATCAAGTATGATAGAATCGAGCTTTGACCTTGCAGTGATTTAACTCGACCAGTGATAAAAATATCAATAACTATTGACATAACTATATTAGTTTACTTTATGTAGAGTTAGAATTTTCAGTTAGTTAATACGCTGATTAAGAAAGAAAAATTCGTATATATAAAATAGTACAAAATAGATAGATTGTTATTCAATTGAAATGAATGACTTTTTTTTCAAAGTACACAATGAAATGAGAATTAATTGATAATACTATGTTCGCATGTTCATAATTAAACTCCCTAATTTTATATATAATATAAAATAAGCTATTTTGAAACAACGGGCAATACTAATCGTTTATGTGTTGATTTTCAAAGCGATGTTTGCTGTCTTCAATCAATCATTTTGTAAGAACATTACTAACCCTCATTGTTAATGAGATTAACAACTTGAACTGGAGTGCACATACAACACGTTTAAATTACAGTTGATGCAAATTTGCTGTGTGAGGGCGATAATTATATTTTGTCATTGATACCTGCATCAATTACTACAACGTGTGTATCTCATGCCACATCAAAAGAATTCTTCAAACTTATCACATGTTAATAATCTATAATTCTATTTGCATATCATGTTTTGTAATGTCAGTGCTAACTAATGAATATATCCTCGCATACATTTTCCATTGAATAAGCTTTTGTTTAAAGTTTAAACAATATTCTATCATTACATGATCATTGTAATATTTATAAGTTAAATCGATCGATGATTGCACTTAATGAAAAAAAGCAAATCCCGAGGGAAGAAATATATAGGATGTTAATTTACAAAGATATTGAACTTAACCGGAACACTTCTATCATGTACGCCTTGTTGTAGCGCTATTCAATGTTGTGCATTTAATACAGAATAAGCTAAAACACAATATAAGGGAAAATATATACTTTACAGTCAAACTCCTTTGAACATTGATTATGACGTTTGATAAGAGATGATTGTAACAGTATCAAAAGTATCTGTCTCCCTGTCTTAAACAAAGAAAGAGACTAATAAACAAAGTGATTCCTCTGTAGCATAAATCACAACAAAATTACAAGAGAACTGCAGACTCGGTTTGATTGAGTCTGTAGATAAAGGATAATAGATATAGTGCAACATCCCTCACGTCCCCTAGCACCGGCTTGAGCGGTACTCAATTCTCAAGACTTAATAGTGCTGGCATCAATGATCCCGAAGGACCGGAAAAATAAGTCAATATTAAGTAGATGTTCATCATCTTTAGGGGCTACATCAAACAAACTGTAGCATTTGGCAAAACTTAAATTTACCAAATAAATAATCAAAACGTGAGACTGTTATCTTCAAATAACAAATTAAATAAATGAATAAATACAGAACAGTATAGGCATAATCATAATCACTTATGGTAAAGATGAAAATAATAAAATGAGATTTTGGTACGAAAATCAAAAAGTAATCTACTATATTTAGCTAACCTATTAAATCTAGATAAATGCTATCATGGAGCTCGTTTGTTTTTGTATTGTGCCGTTTTTAAGTTATAAGTAAACTTAGTCGTTCGTATTTCTTTATTTAGTCAGTCTTTTGCCCTTAGAATGTTTAGATTCTAGATAATGTAGCTTTAAAACAAACACCCTATAGATAGTACCGTGTAATTTAGGATATATGCAACATATCTTACACTCAAAATTATATTCACTCAATTACTTGCTATTTTTATTGTGTCATTTGTCACAGTTAATGAGCATTTACTGTTCTCTGAAAACGTTTTGATATTGCCAGAAATCTAAAACTAATCAATAGTTTGGAAGTATAAATCAAAACATTTCATTCTTTTTCATGGACAGGATGATAATGGGAATAACATTAAGCCAAGGTAAACAGAAGTCATCTGTTATATGTTAGATGAATAATAAATACGCTTCAGTTGAAGTATTCACAGGGTGTTTGCACATTTGTCAAAACAGACAATAACAATATGATCCCTTTGGGTCTATCTTATTATTTGTTAACCATAACCTTTATTGTGCGTGACAATATTAAACAAAAGATCAAACAACATATGTAATCCTACATAAAGTAGGTTTGTTAACTGCTTGTGTTTCAAATATCAAATTGAACGTCTGCTCAAACCGAAAGCGGTGACACAAATGAAGTTTTATTTTGATGAAGAAATCGATTGCCAAAATACGGACGAGCATAAAATTGACCTGTTTTATATAAAACATATTAAAACTGTATAGAATTTAAGAAGATACTTTGGAGAATAGGTATATAATAACATTATTCATCTTTGAACTACAATAATAAATGTCAGCACTAGATGTAAATTCCAATCACAGGTAATTTTAATATGATGTTTTGTTGCTTTAAATGTGTACCAGATAGTTTAAAGCTATATATGAGGTGTAAACGCATTCAGCCAGGATACGTGTTGAATGATCAAAAGGAGAAGCTGGTAATTGCAATGGAAAATATATTTTATTAATATTTCTTGTAAACTTTATTTAATATATTCTATTCGAGTTTTACACAACCGAACTCTAAAAACAAATTATAACAGTCATTACAATTATATGCAATTTATTAAAGCGGTGGAAATTTGTAACTAAGGATATTTCTGTGTGAGTGGTGCTACATCTTATAAAACAAAATATGAAATGTATTTGTCATAAAATTTAGCAGATATTTATATAAAGATTCATGATGGTAAATTTTTGATATACCATTACATTCTTTTTAACTCATTTCATATTGTTCTTAAAATTATTGCCTATTAAGAGTTATTTTTATGAGCAATAATCGATAAAAACACTTGCAAAGTGAAAGAATTGAAAAAACAAATGCTATTACTGATACACTCCAAAATTGAAAGAGAAATTATAAAAACCGTAAAAAGGTACTCTAGGCTAACAGACTAATGTGAAAAGTGCCAAGAAAAAAATGCGAACAACGTCTTCAATTATTCAATATGTGAAACCGAATCCAAGCTTGCATGTATTGAATTTCTGTCGCTGATATCAGTTTCAATGAAGTTAAGACACTAATTAGACAATTAAAAAATCCAATTCATTCCTCAGTCGTTCGAACATCGTAAAAATGATCAGTTCTAATTAACGTTTCTACTACTTCCAAGTAAATGTTTGCTTTGTTGAAAATCGATCTTTTTCTTCGTATTTGCATTGTAGGAAAGTTAAAGACAAGTTTTATTGTACGTTAAATACTGAAATTAAACATTACTAATTTTTAAAAATGTGTAATCTGATGTTATGTTCTAGTGTAACCAAATATTCTGTTTGGGAAGGATGGATTCAAACCTCACAAATTGTTCTTAAACAGAACAAATGGTTCCAAGTTGCGATAAATACTTAGTTATCTTTATAAAACTAGCAACTAAATCTTTGAGACCCGCATGCGATGAAAGAACCTATCCATAAACTATCCGTTGTCCATTGCTTGGTTAACTATGGGAGAATAGCACGTGAACAATAATGACTTAACTAAGTAATATCTATGAGGGAGCTAGAGTAGCATGCCTGAACTAGTATCTAAGAATAACAAGTGACCGGACCATGTATTTTACAACTTCTAGTTACTGTATAATATTGTTTCAAACTATAAGTGACTGGGATAACTATAATAACTAGAAATGACTAATTATTTTTTTAACTCCAAGTTATTGACCTAGAGCTTTGTATTTTTAAATACTTTGAAAACAGGTTTCTTTAAACTACCAACGTACCAAGTTGAAAACTACAAGCAACTTAACACGCTACTCTAATTACAAGATACTCACCAAACTATTTAAGGTCTACCAGATACACCATAGTCTGCCATTACTAAACAAAGCTGAGAAATACTTGACCATTTCATTTTTTGTTTGACTTGACCGAAATAATTCAGATTAAATATTTTACAATTTACTTAACAACTACTAAGCTACATTGTAACGAAGACCTAGATCACTAATATTAGATCTCTTAAGTTTTTTTTTAACTTTTAGAGAGTTAGCCAGCTATTTTAAAATTGTATAGACTTAAGCTTTCAGTCTTAGATTAACCAGTGGTTCACCTTTATTTTGTGCAAATTTTCAGATCATTCCCTCCCGTCGTTTTTTCCAGAAATCATTAATATTGTGCTATATGACTACGAAATGTAAATCGTTGCAACGATTTTCACTCAAACGAGATATCTATTGCACTAATTATTGATTTTCAATTTAATTATGAGCATGATTCCTTTACAGACTACTCAATTGTAAGCGCTACTTCTGAGCTTTGTTAAGATTTTATTTTATGTTTTAGGGAGTGCTGGCCTCAGACGAGCTGCTTTATAACGCGTTTGCTCAATCATCTCTGTAAACAACTTAAACAAAGTAATACAGAAATCAATTGAAGAAAGTATAATGCACAACTTGTGAATGATAATGTTTAGACGAGTTTCATTTACAAAATAAAAATAAAAGAGTATGAAACGATAATATTTTGCTTTTTTTAAAGAATATATTTCAAAGGTTAAGCGTCGATAGTGCCACTACTTGTGACACATGACGAATTGATTTAGAATTAAAAATGAGTGAGTCACACACGATGAATAAGGCACTTACAATTAATAAACCTTAAATTGTTCATTTTTAAATTAATATAAAATAATTAATGAAATCAAGTCATAAAATAATGATTCAATTGGTAGGTAGGTAGGTAAGCAGGTAGGTAGGTAGGTAGGTAGGTAGGTAAGTAAGTTAGTTAGTAAGTAAGTATGTGCATGTAAGTACATAAGTAAGTAAGTAAATAACTAAGTAAGTAAGTAAGAAAGTATGTAAGTAAGTAAGTAAGTAAGTACATGTAAGTACATGTAAGTAAGTAAGTAAGTAATTATGTACATGTATGTACATGTAAGTAAAAATAAGTAAGTAAGTAAGTAAGTAAGTAATAATAATAATAATAATAATAATAATAATAAAGAAACATTGCTTTCATTATTTCTAATAATAATAATGATGATTTTAATACTTATAAAAGTAACAATCATGATATTAATATAATAAATATTAGTAGATAAATAAAATGAATAATAAACTTTAAACTAATAACCTTTAAACATAAGACCGTTGACAAAGAAGTGTGATATTGATACTGTTACATAGACCATAGCAAAATAAATCTTTTTATTTAAGATAAATATTATATAAATAAAACTATCGATATTGCGTTTTGCGAGAAACATATATACTACTTGAGATTTTAATATTCGCTTTGTTTCAGAAAAAAAGAACGCTGAAACTTTTATTCTCATTTCTGTGTTTGTTTTCTTTGAATTAATTGTTTTCAGTCTAAAACATTTGATTTAGTAAAACTACAAATCAAGCTGTCATTTACACTATATAACACAACAGGTTTGAGAGATTTACATCTTCAACCTGAGAGCAAATACCACATAAACTAATTACAGATGATGCAAATGCGCTATGTGAGGGCAATGTTTACAATTTGTCATAGTAATTACCTGCATCAATTACTTCCGCATGTGTATCTCATATGACATCAAAGGAATACTTCTCATTTATCACATGCAACTATGCGTAATGATTTTCCACCAATCCTTTCTTATGTCAGTGCTAACCATTTAGATGTTTTATTGTATTGCTTCTCTTGTTTTCCAAAAGTTTATACAACAATCATTTCTATCATGATATCATCTTTGTTCATACATATGCACCTTAGCCATCCGATAAAGATATATGCCTAAAGATGAGCCAAACTATTTCAAACTTGAGAAAAATGTGCTAAGATTTTACAAAAAGTAAAAGGCTCAAGAATTAAATAACAAAATAAATATTTTGTGCGATTAAAGACTGATTTTGCAATATTTATCAAGGTGTACATTACTAACGCAAGGGTTATTGTTGCATATTTAACTTCTGGTAAATTGGTAAATTACAAAGATTGTAAATGCCGTTTGCAATATGTAAATTATTGTTTTTGGCTTGCAGCCATCTGTTTTGGAAAAGTTGTTCCGGTTAGGTGGTTTCCTGCTTACATTTGTTAGTGCATGATTGAACGGGAAACCAGCTACAATCGTGCCAATCGCAACTTTTCGACCCTTTCCGTCACTCTTCGGATTAATGATAATAGCCGATGTACTTCCGATCGCAATCGTGACAATTCGGGCGATTCCGTCATACTGCGGAATCAGACGAAGTAATATTACGGAAATCTAAGCTATTTTAGTTACTTCGGTAATCCCAGTTTGTTTATATAAATAGGATTTCTATTTTACTTGATTTATCGGTTTAAACCGTAATAAATTATAAACGAAATTGTCCCGTTTCAATTCTTTTTCAAGACGCAAAATTTAGTTTCTTTTATAATAGTTTTTGTCTGTATTAGTTTTATACAATAGAGAATGGTTACTGTAGTAGAATTCCGTCTCCAAAGGGTGGTCCTGCTTACCAAATCACACAGAATATTAGTGCATGATCGAGTTATATTTAGATCTACTGAACGCAATTCAACGTCTTGGTGAGGTAATCTAAAAATAGCCCATGCATATCATTAACCTTACCACGTGCTGATCTATCTGTGATCGTGTAACATAGTTGATACATGCTTATTAATTGGTACCACGTAACGAAGTATTTTAGTGCATTTACTTGTCTATAACTCTGCTATATAAATGAAATTAGCAACGATTGATTATTTTCTTTATTAGTTTTATACAATAGAGAATAGATTTCAAATCGTTTTGACAAAAAATATTCGTTTTTACAAAAAAAAAATAAAAATAAACCCTTTATGATATACAAATACTGTAATTCAAAAAAGTTATGATAATAAATTGAAACAAAAAAAACCACAATTTTAAATGGTTGGGATGAAGGCACAACTGGGCAAGCCTTTCCTTTTAAAAGGAAACTTTATTGTTCAACTGTAAAATGCAATTACAAAATGTTCATGAAAATTAGCATGGATCTGGAGGCATGCTGCTTTAAACTTGGTATGTAGTATACAGATTGATAAAATTAATGACAAGCTGTTAAGCAGTTGTTTATTATTGATATATATTTATTATTATTATTATTATTATTTGTCGCTGTAGCTGATATGAATTCAGATTAGAATTTACTTGTATTGTGAATGAATAATTTGTAATTGTTAATCGTAGTAATAGACATATTTATATTTTGGTCACATATTAATGGGGTTCAATATTTATCATCTTATCTGTGTCAAAGCATAACAGTGTACTTTAAATGTCTATGGCTTCTTTTATCTGTTTTAATACTGACTTACTCATATCGAGACTAAGACTAAGGGCGTGGACGGTAACTTGCACTTTCCAGTACCGTCCGTGAACAGGCTCAATCAAACCGAGCCTGCAACATTTTCAATTTTGCCGTGTTGGGCTTTTTTTAGGGATTCTGTATTTATCTATTTTAAGGAAAATAACATTGAAAAATATGTGTAAACATAACATTTTAATTACAAATTCACTATGTTCGGGGTTGTCGATGACTTACCTCGCTGTTTCTCTTGATCACATTATCGCATGTGAGATATGTAACGAAATAACATTAATTTTAGTAGTGACAAAAGAACTATGTTGCTGTAGTACTACTATACATTAAAATTCTATTTTGTCGAAATTTGCATGATTACGTAAGCACAAATATGTGTAATCCTATTTTTAAACTGCCAAGCAAACGAATAACAAAAATGAACGAAAATGTTTACTTTGTTTAATTAATACAAACTTTTACCAAGCTGGTCTGATATCGAACTTTCTTTTACATTACCATAACAGTGTACAGATTGCATAAATAATTAACGCCGATACTGTCATTCCCAAGACAATAATAGATTTGTGTCTTTCGAGGCAAGAACACTATTTATAAAATAAGTTGTACAAAAACGTGGATATATTTATTGTCATAATATCATTGTGAAATCAACATAATGAAGTTTGAATAACAAAAATATATTTATATCAAACCATATATATCCACGATATAAACAAGTACATACGTATGTAAATCAGTGAAGTAAGGGGTATATTGTTTTTTCAAATTATAATAAGAAAACTTAGTTTTTAGATATTATTGAGTGAGATTATTATGAGTGAGCTTAAAAAAAACTTATTATTATTAAAAAAGTTGATTTTGATTGCATTCATTCTTTCCAAAAGAACGGAAATTATTACAGGAGTGTTTCATTTATTGTTGGCTGATGTGTATATATATTAAGGAAGCAACTAGAAATATGGAAAGCATAAATTTGATTAAAATGCTGTCTTACACACGCTGGGTTATTAACTTATCTTTTTGTTTTGACTGATGAATGCCAAAACGTGTACACTACACATCACAATCACCTAAATATGCCCAAATTTATTAAAGAGCAGATTTGCATCTGGAAGGAATGGAAATAGTGAATTTGTCCGGTTGGAATATGTTTTATCTAATGTATATGTTTACGATTGTAATGTTAGGCATTGATATCTGGCAGCCATGGTTTGCTTCAAAAAGGGCTAATAATGTCTGAATATATGGCTGTTTTTTAGCACAAATAGATGTGAGGTACAACATGGGGTCAGTTTAAAAAGTAGGATATTCAATGTGATTTGTTTTTATTAAAATGTTCGTCTTCATATAAATGGACAAGTCAGTGCCAGTGACACTCAATTAATGAATGATAGGTTAGAATCAATATGACAGGTGACAACTGATTTCATGAAATGTAAAACAAACCTTTTTTATTCATTTCAGATGCAATACATTATTATGGCTGGTACTGAACAGCTGTTTCAATGCCATTGTGGATTTTGCTGTTAATAAATCGTGAGCTATATGTAAGTCGTTACCACCTCTATTGCAAAGTAAAAGTTAATTATAATTCAATTGAAATTGAAACATATATGTTATCATTATTTCAATAATCTTAAAGCGTTCCGTAATGGATATTTGTATGTAAGCATTAATGTTATTATTACGTATACTATTGTCCAACACTATTGACCTGGTACTTCATTAACTTTCATAAAGGTCACTGGAATAAACACTCATCAGTATCTATCGAATACATCGATATATTTGCTAACTTCATTCGTCCGTGAGGTGTGGTGTATCGGTATAGATGGCTGTCAGACTACCGATCTGAAGTTCTCTGGTTCGATTCTTCACCAGCACCAAGTTATGATTTTTTTCATTTACTTGCAAGAATTAGTTTTAAATTGTATAACTACACCTGGTTTTCTTTAGGGAATTTGTTTTTCTCTATTTTATTAGAATAAATTTTAAATGTTTTTTTTTTATACACAATTATATTTTTTATTTCATTACAGTATCTTTCAATCGCTTTCTTTGTGACATTTTGCAATCGTATAAAGGCAGTTATTACAAATACTACAAAGATAGTATACAAAACATAAAACGTTTGCAATAGCTTTCAGAGAATTGCAGTTTTAAAATTAAAATAAAGAAGAAGAAATATTACTGCAATATGATTCGAACCTACCAGTTTAGGTCTACATTCTTCAGGTGAAAACACTTTACCAATTGTGCTAAAAGAGATTTTACATCATTTTAACAATTGAATATTTGCATTCATATAAATTTACAAGGAGATCGTAATGTTTATGGAATATACCGACTACAGGGTCAAAGACAAGAGTGCTAGGTCAATGTTGTTGGACAATATCGCTTTGCTCAAGATAAATATATCGAAAATGGTCAGTTTTTATCTGCGGTGTGATGCTGAATGGTAATAAATTGAAAACATAACTTTTTTTTATCTTATATATTCGTTATATCTTGACATTTGTTTTACTTTAAGGAACAAGAAACTACTTAGAATAAAAAAACTGGTTATAAATTTTTACAAACACGAACAACATAACTTATATTAAGTTTACAGTAACATTACCTACAAAACCAAAGTTGATTAACTAGTAACGTACATCAAATAACACATTTTGAATTATGTTTTGCAATCCTTATATTTCTTATTATTGAAGTCTTTCCTTGTTGATCTTGCTTATCATATCAAATGCTTGGCAGTTCCATCATTTTAATTAAAAATAAATAGGTGTGTTTCAAAATGTCTAATACATGTAAACATCCATCTATAATCGATGTAAAGTATCTATATTACATTTCGATTTATCTTTTGCACAAATAATGAGAAAATGCACAATGAACTTCTTTGGTAAAACATACTTTGCTAGTATATCAGTGCCAGACATGGATCAATAGGATGAAGACAAATGTGATGTACTTATTGAGAATGTGTATAATTAAACTGAATATTTCATTCTAATGTTGGATGAATATGCACTATTGCTGAGTCATTGCTAGGTCGGACAACACCGTGCAAAGGTAAATTATTTTAATCGGTTCATGAATAGAAAAACATGTTTGCAAGAAATTCTACTAGTTGATATAATTTGACAAAAAGTCCTTATGCGTTGCATCAATAGAGGACTTAATGTAACTATGCTTGTTCGCGCAAGACATATCTGCGGATGTTTCTAAATTCAAAATTTCACATTTTTAAATGTTGAATTATGCTAAAGCCGGTGCTAGAGGGCGTGTACGGTAGTGACAGTAATTTACAAAATTATCTGTGTCTATTCTATTGTTAAGCCTGTTGTTTAGTCTTCCAGCAGTACAAGTGCTTTTAAGTTTAGTTTGTTAATTAGACACATCATTTACTGTCAATAAGGTTGCTTTAGTCCAGGAATGTCCGGTGCGGTTACACATCCAAGTTGTTGTCCTTTTCAAATGACCGTTGGGTTCCAAGTCATGTAGGTATACGAAGAAATGAAAAAGTAGATGCTTTAGCTAAACAATCATTAAATTTTCAAAAAACTGACTTACTGTTACCTGCTTGTGATTTTAGACCGGCTATAAATAAGCGCGTATCATCTGAATGGAAAGCAAGTTGGGACAATGCCGTTTTTAATAAACTTCACGATATAAACCCATCTCTTGATGTGTCACCATCTCTATCTCTGTCAAACCGCCATAAACAGTTTATCTTCGATGCCGAATTGGACAAACTGAAATTACCCACTCTTATCTCCTCACGAATGAGAATGACCCTTTCTGTGTAGCTTGTAATGAAAATTTTACTTTTAAATATTTTCTTCTTGAATGTCATGATTTTCGAAGGCTCGTAATAGATTTTATTGTGTAAATTCACTTAAAGAACTCTTTAATACAATTCCATCAAAAAACATCATTGATTATTTGAAAGAGATAAACTTGTATTCTAGGATCTAATTGGCTCATTTTCCTTGTCATTTACAAAGTTTAACATAACATTTAAGCCTATTATAGCATTCAGCACGATATGGCCAGTTATGTGTTGACGTGCCGTAAAAATCCAAACAAACAAATTAAATGACCGTTCTTCAAGAAAAGAACTAATTGTTATCTTAAGATTACTGTTCTCAATGTCTCTATTTCATCTGAAAGGCGCAAATTCCCCCTGTGGACGTGTATTTCTCTCTGGTTGTGCACATCTATCCATGTTTGCTTCTTCCAACAAGGCGAACGTTTTCTGTTGCTGCATTTTGACTGTTGTTCTGGCTTTCACAAGAAAATGGTGGCCTCTATGCCTCCATATTTGCTTATGTTGTACGAGGCACTTATGATGTTTGTTTCAATGTTAGCAGATGCATCACTTAGTATCTGCTTCAAACACACAAACCTTCTTTTTTGGAGTTGCCTGCTTGATGTTTGTAGGTGTGTACTCCATTCTTCGGCGTGGAACAGCAAGCTTTTTTGACACTCTGATTACAGTTACTTTCCTTTCTTTCTCACCAGAAAAGCTAATGGAAATTAATTGGTTGATTTTTTTTGTCCATTTGCTTAGATGGACTGGTATGTTATGTTCCTGGGCACTTAGGTTAAAAGGTAGCTGATAATGTTCAAATCTTCTATTCATAAATACTAGGCTGAAATAAGAATCTCTAAAGAAAGCCCAACACGGCAAAATTGAAAATGTTGCAGGCTCGGTTTTGCCCTGTCCTGTTTTTGTTTGGGGTCCGCCTGGGCTCCTTGCCACTGGTTCTTGTTGCTGGGTCATATGGGGGTTGCGTTCATTGAACGCCTCTTCCCTTTCAAAATTCCAGTCTGTTTAGTTCCACCCATTGTTTTCTCGTTTAGGGCACAACCATTTTTTTACTTGGTGACCATACGTCGCTTTTCATACGTCGCTTTTACACGATGTAAATGATTAAATTATTATAAATCGATCTGAATTATTTCTTTTCAGCAGCAGCATCTTAACACTTCAACAATCTTTTGAATCTGAATATAAACAATCAAACTCAGAGCAAGGAAACTCAACGTTCCAGCAGTTCAAACGTTTTCCTTATTCATAGAAGTGTGTTTGTTTTTGATTGATGCCAGTTTTGTTTGAATATTTCCAAATAACATTTCTTTCTGAGAATATCAATGTAAACAAAAGCTCTGAAACGTATCACTTAAACCGTAGTGCACCACTTTTACGAATTATAGGCAATACAAACTTCTTGTATGAAGGAACATTTTATGTTATAACAGTCTTATAATCTATGTCAATTACTATCCCATGTGTAAATTGTTCCACATCAAACAAGCACTCCAAAATAATCACATTCGACTTTTCCTAATGTTTCACACCTATCTATACTATCGAGTGTGGTTATCATTTTGATATCGTACGTATTGCTTTAGTCAAGTTTTTGAAATATCATTTACACAGTCTTATATTTTTGTTCATGTTAAATGTTGAATTCTTCTTAAGTCGTTGCTAGGGGGCGTGGACGGTAGTTTGCACTTGACAGTACCGTCCATGAACAGGCTCAATCAAACCGAGCCTGCAACATTTTCAATTTTGCTGCGTTGGGCTTTCTTTAGAGATTCTTGTTTCACTCTATTCCATAATTTCACCATTTTTGTGTTTAAATGTTGAATTCTGCTTAAAATAGATAAATACAGAATCCCTAAAGAAAGCCCAACACGGCAAAATTGAAAATGTTGCAGGCTCGGTTTGATTGAGCCTGTTCATGGACGGTACTGGAAAGTGCAAGTTACCGTCCACGCCCCCTAGCACCGGCTTAAGCAGAATTCAACATTTAAACATGAAATAGTAAAATTTTGAATTTAGAAACATCCGCAGATGTGTTCATACGGCGGTTATCATGGAACCTTCAATGTGACACTTCCGTGTCATTCCATGAAAAGCGGCGTATGGTCCCCAAGTAATAAAAAGCGTATGCCCTAAACGAGAAAACAATGGGCGGAACTAAATAAAATGGAATTTTGAAAGGGGATCAGAGGTTATGAAGCCTGCGTATCACAGATAAGACGTCAAAAGACAAATTTAAAAAGCAGGCAACATATCCTAAGGGTGATTCAACATTATTCAAGTAGGAATATTGGAACCACCCAACTAGAAAATGCCGAAAAGTTGAAACTAAAAATACCACAAGCACAACAATAATGTC
The DNA here is from genome assembly GCF_026571515.1 of Ruditapes philippinarum. Lineage (NCBI taxonomy): Eukaryota > Metazoa > Mollusca > Bivalvia > Venerida > Veneridae > Ruditapes > Ruditapes philippinarum. The sequence continues at coordinate 105,510 of NW_026856323.1, read as the reverse complement.
GTGCTGAGCGATCCGTTAAGCCGTTGCTAGGGGCGTGGACGGAAGTTTACACTTGACAGTACCGTCAATGAACAGGCTCAATCAAACCGAGCCTGCAACATTTTCAATTTTTTCGCTTTGGGCTTTCTTTAGGGATTCTTGTTTCACTCTATTCCATAATTTCACCATTTTTGTGTTTAAATGTTGAATTCTGCTTAAGCCGGTGCTAGGGGGCGTGGACGGTATCTTGCACTTTCCAGTACCGTCCATGAACAGGCTCAATCAAACCGAGCCTGCAACATTGTACAATTTTGCCGTGTTGGGCTTTCTTTAGGGATTCTGTTTCTCTCTTTTCCATAGTGTTTGCATTAAACAGCCTGTATGTTGTATTTAATGTTGTTACCACACTTAAGTGAAATTTTATATTATGTTTATAATTATGCTTGTCAAACAATGTTTAAACATCGACGAATATGTAAAATATGCACTGCAAATATTTGTCTACATTACATGTAATCGTTATATGGCCCACAATATTCAAACTTCATGGATGATTGTCCATATTGGGTAAAAGACCCCTATTGATTTTTGGGTCAAAAGGTCAAAGGTCAAGGTCACTATTACCTTAAAACTGAAAACAGTTTCCGGAGCATAACTTAAGTTCCATTTGATCCACAATATTCAAACTTCACAGGATGATTGTCCATATTGGGTAGACGATATCTATAGATTTTGGGGTCACAAGGTCAAAGGTCACTGTAACCTTAATACTGAAAACAGTTTTCGAAGCATAACTTCCATTTGTCCCACAGTATTCAAACTTCATAGGATGATTGTCCATATTAGCTAAAAGACCCCTATTGATTTTGGGGTCACTAGGTCAAAGGACAAGGTGACAATTACCTTAGAACCAAAAGCAGTTTCCGGAGCATAACTTAAGTTCCATTTGGGCAACAATATTCAAATTTCATAGGATGATTGTCCATATTGGGTAGAAGACCCTTTCGGGCATGTAAAAATGACTTAGACTTTATAGAAAATAAATTTCTAATTAGCTCCCTTTATTTACATGAAAATGTAAATTCGGTAGATCTTATATCTTTACAATAAATGATTTTTGGAACTATATAAAACCATAAAAATGTGTTACAGGATCTTTTAGTATTTCTACCTATATATTCTCAAGTCATGCAAATGTTTTTGTTAAATCTTTTTAATGTTTACTTACAAGAACATGTCGATCATAACATGAAAATTTCAGTTTCCGCCTTCATCAATTAACTTTTTCGCAAAATCGCTTTCCTCGCCCATACAGCTTAATGATCCTTAATTTTCATGGTTTTATATCATGAATAGGATGGTCAAATTAAGATTTATCAATTTTGTAAGTTCCAAAAGCATTATTTATAAAGATATTACCGAATTTAACATTTCACGTAAATAAAGGGAGGAAATAAAGTCGAAGTCAAATTTTTGAAAATTGTTTCATAAGCGTAATAATATACATATATAAAATTTCACTTAAGTGTGGTTTACAATCTCAATTACAATTTACAGGATCTTTTAGGTAAAATTTATTTGAAACATGAAATTACTATAAAAATAAAAGTTCTGTTTGTTTGGATTGGCAGTGATTAATAAATAAATAAATAAGTTAATCTAATTTTGTTAAGATGTACAATTTACAATATGTATTTATTTAAATAAACATTTGGTATTATCTATTCTAAAAATTAACTGCACTCATTTCACTAGACGGATATTCTAGAAATAACATGAACTGTTATGTTATATTTACGATGTACATTCCACTTATTATTGAGGAATAACCGGTACAACTATTTATTATATTACCAGTATTTTATCAAAATCGATGCATTATACTATACAAGCCTACAAAAGACGCGTCTATTATACATGTCTGTTAAGTATAAAGTAAACGCTATGTAGAATAAAGACACTCCTAGTTTCTAGCTATTTCTAGTAAAGTTGGCAGCAAACATATTCGGTCAATGCATTGATTATGTCGTTTACCTTTTTTCCTTTCAAGCAATAAAAATACAATATACATTAATACATTTTTAATTTTCACTATTTCAGGAATCGGATAATATTGAATTTTTCACATCTGAATAATACAAAACAATTATTTTTATATAACAAAAATAAGAGAAAATAATACATACTTTGGACAACTTTTATGGTAACATATATATAAAATGCGTTTCGAATCCTTAGATGCATTCTAATACACGTATATGGTTTCATAATGATATTGAAGTTTTAAGATGCCTAATCTCTTTGTATTTATAATCATACAAAATCATAATGATTACATTTTTCAGATGATGTTCCTATTTTGTCGAAAGGAATTATTGACAAGATATGACAAAAGGTATTTTTCGTTCGTGCTCACTTGTACCTTGATTCAGAGTGCGATATATGAAATTAATGGAATTGATTTTTGAATCCATTTACTCGTTGGTTATATCCATTTTGTTAATATGATGATTAATTAAAATTATAACATTCGTCAGTTGATGAATATTTGGTAAAACAATAATCATATAAAGATATTTTCGGTGTGTATAATGGAGAACGAATATGGTATGTTTTGAGGTAATATTTTGTCACTTGTACACGCCGGAGGATTTTTTTCGTGTCTTTGACCTTTAGAGACAGTACTTTGCCTATATGATACGAAACGTAATCATATTTGCTATCACGTTTATTTATGTAAATAATGTTATATAATTGCTAAATACAATAAGAAATCCATGAACATATTAAACACACATGATATTTCAATTGTTACATTTAAATGTTAAAGCAAATGAAATTATACCTACAACACAGGGTTACTTTAGAAAGTGAGACACCTATTTGGCAATAAACAGTATACATACACTTTGAAACGCATTGTTTTTCGATAAGTTATCTGTTTTTTTCAGTGCCTATCAATACAATATATTGTTTACAAAAAGACTTAATTGAACAGCTTCAATTATATATCCAATTCGTTTAAATATGTATTCTACCACTCTGGATAATGAAAAAAAAAGTTCAACCGCGACATTAATCTAAATATAAGTTAAAAGAATCATTACATATTAGGGTAATCCAATTCAAAAGCTATATTTCAAACATATACTTAGTATGGAAATCATCATCTTTCGTGTCTTATTGTTCCATCCGTTTGTTTGAGTAGGCTTTGAAACAGGAACAGTATCCATGAACAGGCTAAATCAAACCGAGCCTGCAACATTTTCAATTTTGTCGTGTTGGACTTTAGGGACTATTTTTCTCTATTTTATTGTCACATCCGTGTTATTTGTGCCGTGTGGCGGCTGTAAAAAGTCATTTTCATTATCAATGATGTTATATTTTCGATTCTTGTAGATCGTTCAGCACGACATTATTGTTGTGTAGTTATGCTATGTGGTACTTTTAGTTTCTTCTTTTTGACCCTTTTCAACTTGGGCGGTTCAAGTATCCGTTCATTATCAATGATGTAATATTTTCAATTCTTGTAGATCGTTCAGCACGACATTATTATTGTGTTGTTATGATATGTGGTACTTTTAGTTTCTTCTTTTTGACCCTTTTCAACTTGGGCGGTTCAAGTATTCCCACATGAATACTGTATACTTACCCTTTGGATATGTTGCCTGCTTTTTACATTTGTCTTTTGACGTCTTATCTGTGATATGCAGGCTTCATAACCTTAGATCCCCTTTCAAAATTCCATTTTATGTAGTTCCGCCCATTGTTTTCTTGTTTAGGGCACACGCATTCTTTTACTTGGGGACCATACGCCGCTTTTCATGGAATGACACGGAAGTGTCACATGGAAGGTTCCATGATAACTGCCATATGAACACATGTTCGGATGTCTGTAAATTCAAATTTTCACCGTTTTTCGTGTTTGAATGTTGAATTCTGATATAGCCGGTGCTAGTGTTCGTGGACAGTAACTTGCACTTTCAAGAACCGTCCATGAACAGGCTCAATCACACCGAGCCTGCAACATTTTCAATTTTGTCGTGTTGGTCTATCTTTAGGGACTGCTGTGTCTGACTTCTACACATCAAAACATGATGTTAAATTTAGACGGAAAACAGCAGTTAATCACTCAAATCGACGATAAAAGGCTTTCTGAAGTAGATGTGCTGATAATGTTTGACAGTTTTGGAGTAAAATATGAAGTCTAAATTGTCGGTGTAAGTTTATTGAGTTTCTATTTAGAACATATATTTTTCAATCGGAAATTGTATACAATCTAATTGGATTTTAATTCAGCTAATTTGGAAAAAATGGTAAATAAATGTATATGCTAATTAGAACGGTGTTTCATTAATTAAAACGATGTTTTTATTGCAATACAGTTTTATCGTTTCGCGTTGCATATCGCCGAAAGAGTTCAGTTTTAATGACTAGTGTCTGAGTGGCATTTAAAGGTTAACTCTAAGTTGAAATTATCTTATTCACACCACCGCTTATAGAGGGAATATGTTTGTTTATTTTCACATTCGATTGACCTAATTAACATCCAAATACATTGTTAAAAAATTGGAATGTCAAATTGATATAATTAGTATGATAAAAGACATCGCTGATGTATGAAAATAAAAGTTAAAATAGCAGCAATATTTCTTTGAAACGAATCATTCAAGCTGATTTATGAATAATGAGCAACTGAGCAAAGACGATCTTAACTATTTTTTCATGGACATAATGTGTTATAGCATGCTCATATTGACAACGAATCAGCAAATAAATTATTACTTCAATTCACCTATCGATCCCAGATTTTATGTTATAGAAACAAATAAAAGCAGAATATGATAATTAATAGTTAAATATACCGACAAAATTATATATTATGGGAATGCGTACCGAGATGTTACACATAATAATCTAAGTTCATCAGCATATTTTGAACAGAGATATAGAATGTTTATTTAAAATATAAATACAAACTGAAATACACGAAACAAATAACAAACAAAAACCCCAAAACAAGTACACAATCTTTTTTGGGGTTTACGGGTTAGCCATCGAAGTCAAATTCAATAACAAAGATCATCAATTCAGTGTGTCGTTAACACAACGGAAATAAGTCTTTAATGGTAATGTAATAACGTTATGATAATGTATCAATACATTCTGATTCGCATTTGCACATAGTGCATACAGTCTCCACAATGTTTTATTATGACATTTTCGCCAGAGATAAGTTGTTTTTTAAGCATTACATGCATCTGAGGCGTCCATTTTGCGTCTTCCAAGAACATTGAAATATCCAGCTTATGTTCTGATGCCAAAACATATTTTTTGTACGTAGACAATCAATTTTCTGCGACTTTACCCTTTTGCAAGGTTAAGTTTTTATTGTGTGCCTTAAATGCCAGGTCTACGAGAAATCCGCCTTATGAGCTCATTTTTTTCCATTATTTTTTAGCGAACGATGTAGGCGGAATATGATCAATTAGTCTGAAGTTCTGGGTAAAAATAATCATTTTGGCAACTTTTAAGAATTATGCGGCACAGGGTTCGTCAAAGAAAATTACAACACAAATCTCGTGTATTGTGTAAATTGTCAATGTGTCAGGGAGTTTTTGTTTAAAAATGTTCCGACAAGCATCACATCAAATATATCATGACATATGATTAACCTGTTATAAGTAGGGTTATAAGGGTTACGTCTTACCGCAACCTAAAAAATCAAAGATGTAATTATACCAGTGCTTTAAGTTTATGTGCTTAGTAATATTGCTGTGCTGTTGGTAAATGTATATAAATAAGCAACAATGAGTATTTTGAAAAAAGTCAATAACAGAAAATTGAATAAAACATGCAAGTCTGATTTAGCTTGATTTATAAAACAAATAATTAAAATATTATAATATGGCGATTATCCCTCGGAGAAATGCCTGGCATATTGTGTAATGCTCTTAAAATCTTCAATTCAAAATACTTTGATTCATTTAAATTGTTAACTTAAGAGATGGTTATCAATTATGCATGCTTATAAGCAGATGATGCGTTTCTAATATATTGATATTTGTTCTTAAACATAAAACAATGTCAGGCATTTTATTTGCATAAATCATTTGAATGTCTATAGTTATGTTATGAATTATAGATAAATGTTCGTTCTCAATTTTCACAATTTTAGGAAAACGAGAAATTATTAAGCTGATATTATTTCATTTCTATCTTCACAACAATTGTTGCATTTCAGTTAATGATGATTTAATCTTTCTTTGAACATATAATATAAATACTAACGGTCGTTAGCAAAAACAAGGGTAATCAATAATTATCAAAAATAAATTTAATACATACGTAATGAGTTGGAGAAGTTTACAGGTTTAAACTATATTTTATTATTTTGTTTTATTCATCTTAACTCATACATTATTTATTCAAGTGTGTGTAATTATAAGATTAAAATGATAATAATGTGAATCTATTTTTGGTGCAAAGAAGATGTTGTTATATATATTTCTGACCTAGCAAAAACATTCTACAGTTTATTTCCGTTGAAATCAATACGCTTACTCCAAAATAAAGAATATGTTGGGGGTTTCATCGGGAGTAGAAACAAACTTTTACATTTATATCTTCGAAAAAAAAAAAACGCAACAGTTTGTCTAATCTGTTGTAAGAGGAAGTATATATATTGTATATAACAGGACTAGCTTAGGGAAAATTCGATTTTCCCAGTACTGGATAATGTTTGATAAGTTCGAGCCTTCGACAAACATTATTTTTTTCACCAACTTATTTATATTGGAAGAATCTTATGATAACACATTCATCTGCCTAAAATATATAAATGATGGCTCCACTCTCTTTATAAATGTTCATTATACATGTCAGTTATTTATCGTTCATACGAAGTAAAAGTAATTGTGGAAAAATATAAACTCATTTAAACATTCGCCTGTTCACTCACTTTATACCTTGGATGTATATAATGTCACTATAATCTTACAAAATGCGTATGATAATTGTAAGAGCATAGGCAAAAGAAGAATAGTTAAACATCAAAATCAATAAATACTATAGTACTGTTTAACGATGATAAAAATATTTATTTAAAGGCACAAGGCCTCAGGAACGAAAACAATTTAAATTCTTTAGAAAGGGCATACGATGCCATACATGAATTTTATAATGTTTTTATAATGGCTTTAGAGCATGTTAGATGCAATTTACATAATAATAGTAGCGCTAAATGTAAAATAATTTTCTGAAAAGAAGCAAAATGTAAACAAAGTGGTTTTATGACTACCATACAAAATACTAAATGACCATATACTTATTAAAAGAAAGGGGATTCAGGAATTCGGCTAATGAGAAATATTTTGGAAGCTATAAAGGTACACAAAATAAAATGCCCGTGAGAAATATAAACATTTCGGATGCTTTACGAGCCTTTACCCAACACTATCAATAATGTTATTCAATTTGCCTAACAGGCATTCAATCTATAGATTTATTTTATTTGTTTTATATTATATTAATAATAATTTTAGTATTCTACAAGGTGTATCTATATTCGAAATATAATGAAAACGTTGGTTTCTTATAATTATATTCTACTACATTTTTAAGTGAAAAAATCACTATTACATTTACTTTTTGGATTTAGAGACTCGCAGTAATTAATTATAAGTACACAAAATGGATAAAAGCATTTATCTTCGTTTATACAACAGTCATGTGGTGTATATTTATGATGGTCAGTATGATATTCACTTATAAAAGTTACCTTTTGAAATTATTAAAGTCCTGAAAAAAAGCATTGTTATTGTCAAGTATTTTCAAACAGTAGATATATTTATAAAAGATGAACGAACACATAAGTTACAATTTTGGCATGTATACATGTATGCAGATACAATAAACATATCAAATAAGAAAAAAAAACTGACATTCATTAAATACTTCAAAAGTCAGATGACAGCTTGATAATATCTAGTTTGATGATTTAACTTAATTAACATACAGTGATTGAATTCTTATCAACATATGTCTATCTGATGCCTAATCAGACGTAAATAACTCATTTACATTTACTAATTATTGACATGCATTAATTGTTGTTTCAGGGGCATTTTGATATATTTTTATATTAATTATCTATTGATCATGTGTAACTGGTGTAACATTAAATGTGTACTTACAACTAATCGTTAACAGCTTCGCTTAATGTGCTCGATTAATTTGATATTTCATATTGTTGATACAATAAAAATATATTGATATGTATTGATTGGTAGATATGTAGGTTTTGCGTTCAATGAACGCCGCCCTTCCTTGTTGATCATATTGGAAGATCGTTTTGTAGAAAGTAAAGTACATATCTTGATCCCTTCCTGTTTAAACTAATGGGTTTGATTAATAAACCAAACAAAAACAAAATCGATAGTATAACTTTTTTATCAATCAATAATTGTAAAGTTAAACAACATATTTTAATTTGATCAGCTTAATAAAACGAATAATTCTAAATCAATGAAATCAACGCATCATTATTTTTGTAGTATAACACCGATTGTTCTTGCATATCAGAACGATTTTCTTATGTTAATTATGTTTATACTAGTGCCACAAAAAATCTGTCTTACACCCCTGTGAGTGCTTTTAATGACGTCATTCCTGGGCGCTTAATTAATGTTTTTGCATGTTTAGGATAATGTTATTTCGCCGTTATGAATGTTTTTTTTCAATTTTATACGCGACTGAACGAAACGAAAGGTGCTGTTTTTAACAGGACCTTAACACCTTCCCTATGTACGTCCCCTCCGTCAAGCTTTGATTTAAAATCTTTGATTAGGGGCAAGTTTAAAGAAATAAAATAGTTAATATTAATTATAAAATTATATATGTAGTTTCTTTCTGAAATATAAAATGTAAATTACATGCAAGAAAAAGAAACAAATACAAGATGTGGTCACATACGGGAATATCCATTTTAGCGGAAACTCGGTATAGCCTTTTTACCACCTTAAATACTGACCGTAGAGTTATATACTCCAGTCATTACCGCAGCTTGTTTAAAGGGACTCCACTGAGGTTTAAAAGCATAAAAACATAACATTTGAATTTCTTACATAAATGAGCTGGGGCACTTTAAACAGAAATATATGCAACGATAGTTAAGAAATATACTTTGAAATAAATTGAAAATCATATTTTTATGCTTTTAATGTTTAATTCTTAGCCAGATTTGAGTGAAAAGCTTTTAAACGCTTTTCATTTTGGGTCATTTTTTGCAATTTGAATATTTATTCTGGAAAAACAAAGTGCACGAATGATCTGAAATTTTTCACAAAGATTAGTGGTCTAAACCTACATCAAATGGCACATTTATCTGAAAAAAATATTTTCAGTCTCATCAAGTCAAAAAACCTCGGTGGAGTCCCTTTAATATTCTTATATAATTTACACGAGTATTCCTTTTTTTGCAAAAAGCAATTTTCATATAATGTACCATAGTAATGTACATATGACAAATAGTTTGATTTATGTGATGTAAGGTAAATATAATTGTCTAGTTGTTTGGTAGTAACAACCGACCGCACCCCAACGCTCCACAGACACACCTCTACCTCCGCATTAAAACCACCAATGGAGTCTGTTCTAAGAAAACGAATAACAAACATCGTAATAGTTGTTCATATATAAACTTTTTATTGCAACTTGTAGGAAATGTACAAAAAATACATAAAATATAAACATGAAACACATGAATGTATTTAACGTGATCATTGATGGATAGGACGTGGCTGTTTTTATGTAAGTGTTGAAATGTTCTTCGTGAGTGTTTAAATTGTTTCAAGAACGAAAAGGAAAGTAACCTGGTATCGAAATAAAACGTGTAATTATAACAAGTTAGCATATATAAATATGAGTCAATTTCAAATATCCAGCTAAGACGGACTCTTATTTTCTTTATCTAGTTTTCCCTAATGATACAATATTTACATAAATGTGAATTTAAAACAGAATAATCTATTGATTTTATTTTTATTTTGACATAAATCTCTGTAGGATTTTTTACAAATAAAAGTCAAATGTAAAGTTGTATGTATTTTGAATAATTTTAAAGTTTAACATATGTTATATTACAGAATACTCTGAATGTGAAGAATCTTATAATGATGCAATATGATTCTTATTTATTTTATTATCTCTTATTGTGCAGCATCGGTGAAATCACATGTACACTTCTACAGCAGAAATATCTGAAAAATTAAACATTCTTTGAATCTGAATAGAAAAACAAAACTCCGGTCAAAGGAACCCAACGTTTCATTCATGTCATTTGTTCTAACGTTTTCGTATCCATACAAGTGTGTTTTGTTTTTGATTCAAGCCAGTTTTCGTGGAATATTTCTTTGTTATACTGTTTCTAAGAATATCAATATCAGTGAAAACAAATCTCTGAGACTAATCACTTAAACCAAAGTGCATCACTTATACAAATTATAGAAAATACAAAGTTCTTGTATGAGGAACGTTTTATGATATAACAGTCATATAATCTATGCCAATTACTATCCCATGTGTAAATTGTTCCACATCAAACAAGCACTCCAAAATTATCACATTCAACTTTACTTAATGTTTCACACCTAACTACGTACGTATGGCTTTAGTCAAGTTTTTGCAAAATTTTCATTCGCACAGTCTCATACTTTTGTATTGCAAATCACAATCAAGGCAGAAAAGGCCGGGTGACTTATATAGTGTTCGCATTAAGTATGTCTGCCAATGTGTTCTCATATCATGCACAGTTTGTTGTTGTTTTCACATCTTTTATTGTTTTTATGTTTACCATGTACATGTTGACTATATGAAAACTTCAGTTTCCGCCATCTTCTGAACAGTACAGTCAATTAAACATAGTGGGTTTCCTCACTCATACGGCATTGTGTAAAATTTATTTGAGACATTATATTAATTTAAAACTTAAAAGTTCTATTTATTTGGATTGACAGAGTTTAATAATAAAAAAGTTAATATAATAATTGTGTAAATATAGTATAATTTACAATTATTTTGATTAAAATAAACATTTTTAACAATCTATTCTAAATATGAACTACTCATTTCACTAGATGGATATTCTAGAAAATAATATGAAATGTTATGTTAAATTTACGATATACATTTAAATTATTATTGAGGAATTAACGGTGCAACTTCTTTTATATTACCAGTATTTACAATACCAAAATCGATGCATTATACTAGACAAACATATAAAAGACGCGTCTATTCTATATGTCTGTTAAGTATAAAGTAAACGTTGTTGTAGAAAAAAGACAATCCTAGTTTCTAGCTACTCTTAGTAAAAATGGCATCATACATAGTCGGTCAATGCATTGATCATGTCGTTTCAACCAATAAAATACAACTGTTACAATACATTTAATACATTTTAATTTTCACTTTTTAGGAAATCAATACAATTTAATTCTACACAACTGAATATTTTTATTTCATAAGAATAAGAGAAAAAATACTAACTACATTGGACAACCGTTCTGGTAACGTATATATAAAATATATACATTGTTATACATGTATTCGGTTTCATAAGCATTTATCCTAATAGTATTGCAGTTTTAAGATGCCTAAACTGTTTGTATTGATAATCACACGAAATCATAATGATGATATTTTTCAGACTCTGTCCCTATTTTGTCGAAAGGAATTATTGACAAGATATGATAAAATGTATTTTTTCGATTTCTCGTCACAAATTGCTCGCTTGTACCTTAATTTTATAACCAAAAGATCAGCTTGCGATATATAATAAATGGAATAAATTTGAATCTGTTTACTCGTTAAATGGTTATCTCCATGGTATCAAAATTAAAACATTCGTCAGTCGAATGAATATTTGGTAAAACAATAATAATATAAAGATATATCCGGTGTGCATAATGTAGAACGTATATGATATGTTTGGGTGTAATGTTTTGTCAATTTTACACGCCGGAGGCTTTGTTTCGTGACTTTGACCTTTGGTGACAGTACTTTGCCTATATGATACCAAACTTAATCATATTTGAGATGTCGTTGATATATGTAAATAATGTTATATAATTGCCAAATACAATAAGAAATCCATGGACATATTAAACATATGTTCATATAATATTTCAATTGCTACATTTAAATGTTACAGCAGTTCAAAATATACCTACAACACAGGGTTACTTTAGAAACTGAGACACCTATTTGGCAATTAACAGTATACATACACTTTGAAACGAATTGTCTTTCGATAAGTTATCTGTTTTACTCAGTTCCTGTCAAACAATATATTGTTTACAAAAAGGATTAATTGAAAAGTTTCAATTATATATCCAATTTGCTTAAATATGTATTCTACCACTAAGGATAAAAAAGAATAAAACGTTTAACCGCGAAATAAATCTAGATATAAGTTAAAAGGGTCATAATGTAATCCAATTCAAAAACTATATTTCGAACATTGACCAAGTATAAAATGCATCATCTTCAGTGTCTGATTGTAACATCCGTTTGTTTGAGTAGCTTTTTTTGTATCATTAATAATCACAATTAACGTTTTTACATAAAGGTGAATTATTTGTAAATTTTGTACATAATTTATAGAATGACAAACCACAAAGGTATATACGTACTACTGGATATAAATATAGCCTATTATTAGCAGCGTCGTTTCCGTTTTTGTTCTTGTTAGCACATATGCTCTAAAATTATATTGATACTATGTCTGAAAATCATGAATATATTACTAAAGATTTCTATATAACCAAACGTCTCTGTAATTGTGCTCAAGGAAAATAACAAAAACATGTAAAACACTTTAAATACATAACCACATGCTGTGTCTGACTTCTACACATCAAAACATGATGTTAAATTTAGACGGAAAACAGCAGTTAATCACTCAAATCGATGATAATAGACTTTCTGAAGTAGATGTGCTGATAATGTTTGTCAGCTTTGGAGTAAAATATGAAGTCTAAATTGTCGGTGTTTGTTTATTAAGTTTCTATTTAGAACATTTTTTTTCAATCGAAAACTGTATACAGTCTAAATACATTTTTTATTCAACTAATTTGGAAAATATGGTTAATAAATGTTATTGTAATTTATACGGTGTATCAGTTAATTGAAACGATGTATTGGTTGCAATACAATTTTATCGTTTCTAATTGAATCCGGTTGAAACAGTTCTATTTTAATGGCTGGTGTCTGCGTGGGATTAACAATGTAAACTTTAAGGTACAATTATCCTATTCTCACCACCGCTAAGAGAGGGATTATACAGTATATGCTTATTTTCACATGATGTTCTCTTAATATTTAATCGTATTGACATATTTAACAACATTTGGAATGTCGAATTTGTATAATTAGTAAGTTGAAAGACACTACTGATGTATGAAAATATAAGTTTAAATAGCAGCAGTATTACTTAGAAGCGAATCATTCATGCTGACTTATGAATAATTAGCAACTGAGCAAAGACGATCTTAACTATATTTTTCATTGACATAATGTTTTATAGCTTGCTAATATTGGCAACGTATCAGCAAATAAATTATTACTTCAAAACACCTATCGACCTCAGATGTTATGTTATAAAAACAAATAAAAGCAGAATATAATAATTGATAGATAAATATACCGACCAAAAATATCAAAAGCAAGTACACAAACTTTTTTAGGGTTTTCGGGTCAGCCATCGAAGTCAAATTTAGATCATCAAGGAAGAGTTGAATTATACTAATATAATAACCTTATGATAATGTATCAATACATTCTGATTCGCATTTGAACATAGTGCATACAGTCTCCACAATGTTTAATTATGACACTTTTGCCAGGGATATGTTGTTTTTGAAGCATTAAATGCATCTGAGGTGTCCATTTTGCATCTTCCAAGAACATTGAAATATCCAGCTTATGTTCTGATGCCAAAACATATTTTTTTTCTTTTGTATGTGAATCAAATGTCTGCGACTGTACCCTCTCGCACGGTAAGGTTTTTATTGTGTGCCTTAAATGCCAGGTCAACCCGCCTTATGAGCTCTCCAAATACTTACTTTTTTTCTTTTTTAAGCGAACGATGTAGGCGGAACATGATCAATTAGTCTGCAGTTTTTGGTGAAAATAACCATTTTGGCAACATTTACTTATTGTGCGGCACAAGGTTCGTCGAAGAAAATTACTGCACAAATCTAATATACTGTGTAAAGTGTCATTGTGTAAGATTCGTTTGAACATTTTCCGAGACACATCACGTCAATGATATCATGACATATGATTAACCTGTTATAAGTAGAATTAAGTCTTACTACAATCTAGAAAGAAACATGTGTTACTGCCGATGCTTCAAGTTCTCTTTGCCTAGTAAGTAATATTATCGTGTTGTTGATAAATTTATATAAATAAATAAAAAACAAGTACCTTCAAGAAAAAAGAATAAAATAAGGAAACATTGAAAAACAAAAGTTTGATTGAGCTTGTTGACGACACTATAAATTGTGTCTATTATTTCTTTTTGACGCATCTGATTGTTCTTGTTTTAATTTTTCCAAACGTAACAGTCAGATAACATCGCGCTTTATATGAAGAATGGAAAATGTGGTATTACCAAATCAGATGTATTATTTTATGGAATAATAGTTCAAATTTACAATTTATCTGTGCCATTTCATCTATTGAAGCATTGCCATTTATTTACTTTAATCGTATCTAAATTGTTCACCGAGATTCTGCAGATGTTAATGTACGTAAAAGAATATTTACTGTTATCACATTGATATTATAATTTTAAAACATTCGTAGGTTTTATCAAAATTAAAGGGTTGAATATTCGCTTTGTTTGTCAATAAATAGCGTTTACACCACAAACTCAACATAAAACAAATAATTTAACGTTTATAGTACAAATGTATGATGCCTAGCCCTCGGAGCAATGTCTGTCATATTGTGTAATGATCTAAAAATCTTCAATTCAAAATAATTTGATTAATTCAAGGTGTTGATTTAAGAGATGATCATCAGTAATTATAATGCATTCTTATATGCAGATGATGCGTTTCTAATGTATTGATTTCTTTCTTAAACAGGCATTTTGTCCTCATAAATCACTTGAATGTCTACAGACGGTAAGTTATGAATTATAAAGTTATGTAAAATTGACGTTCACCATTGTCACAACAATCTTGGAAAACATAAAATTATTAACCCTAATTTTTTTTCAACTTTTTCAACTTTTGTAATATCTTTTGTGAGTTCAACTGTCGTGTTCAAGTAAATTTGAGAATAAATGTTTTTGTTGTTTTATCTTATTTTATTTTTTTACAGAAGTTAATTTGGTTCAGTACGATACACATATTGTTCCAACTCTAATAAACCGAGAGATTGAATAAAGACCAGGGTACGTTGATAGAAACAAGCCTTGATACAAACTTATTACAAAACTTAAGTTATTATAGTATATGGACATCCAATCGTTTAAATAACGAGCAAAGGTTACATACATTGATAATGATTTATACAAAAACCAGGAAACAAAATAAGTGCAACATCCCTCACGCCCCCTAGCACCGGCTTGAGCGGTACTCAAGAGCGGTACTCGATTCTCAACACTTAAAAGTGCTGGCATCAATGATCCCGAAGAACCAGAAAAATATAACAATACTGTTCACAGTTTTTACAAGTAATAGTTACTTTATTCGTCTTGATTCATACAATATTTATTCAAGTGCGTGCTATTATGAGATTAAAACAATAACAGTGTTGATTTATCTACTTCTAAAGCAACGAATATGGTGTCATGTATATTATATTTCTGACTCAGCAAAAATATTCTCCATCTAATTTCAGAAAGTTTAGGTACATTGCAATCAATATACTCACTCCGGAATTAAGAATATTTTGGCGTTTCCAAGCAAGTCCATAGGTACATGTACAAACAGACTTTTACATTTATATCTTCAAAAAAGCGCACAGGTTTGACTAGTCTGTCTTGAAAGGAAGTACATATTTAAGCTATAACGGGATAAGGTTAGGGAAATGTTTGAAAATATTGAACAGAGACTCATTAAATTTTCGAGAGGATTTTCGTTAGTTTACGACGTTTGTTATAACGTACCTTCATACAATTCTTTTCACCATATGTTTATCAGATGCTTAATCAGACTTAAATAACTCATTTACATTTAGTAATTATTGACATACATTAATTGTTGTTATAGGAATATATTAATATATTTTTATATTAATTATCAATTGATAATTACTTCCGCATGTGTACCTGGTGTAACATTAAATGTGTACTTACAACTAATCGCTAACAGCTTCGTTTAATGTGCTCGATTAATTTAATATTTCATATTGTTGATACAATAAAAATATATTGATGTGTATTGATTGGTAGATATATAGGTCTTGGGAAGATCGTTTAGTAGAAAATGAATGGAAGTAAAGTACATATCTTGATCCCTTTCTGCTAAAATTTACGAAGGGGGTTAATCAATCAACCAAACAAACAAAACATAATCAATATTATTTCCATTTTTTCCAATCCATAATTGTATAGGTAAACATTGATTGGTAGATATATAGGTTTTGCGTTCATTGAACGCCGTCCTTCCTTGTTGATCATATTGGAAGATCGTTTTGTAGAAAGTGAACGGAAGTAAAGTACATATCTTGATCCCTTCCTGTTTATACTTATTGGTTTGATCAATAAATCAAACAAAAACATAATCATAAGTATTCCTTTTTACCAATCCATAATTGTATAGTACAACAACATATTTTAATGTTACCAGCTTAATAAAACGAATAATTCTAAATCAATACAATCAACGCATTATTAATCATTTCTGTAGTATCACACCAATTGTTTTTGCATATCAGAACGATTTTCTTATGTTTGCACTAGTGCCACAAAAAATCTGTCTTACACCCTCGTGTGAGATAATTTAAGTGCTTTTAATGACGTCATTCCTGGGCGCTTTTTATGAATGTTTTTGCATGTTTAGGATAACGTTATTTCGCCGTTATGAATGAATTGTCAATTTTATACGCGACTAAACGAAACGAAAGGTGCTGTTTTTAACAGGACCTTAAATCCTTCCCTATGTATGTCCCTTCTGTTAAGGTTTGATTTGAAATCTTTGATTAGGGGCAAGTTTAAAGAAATAAAATAGTTAATATTAATTATAAATTTGTTTATGTAGTTTCTTTCTGAAATATGAAATGTATATTATATGCAAGAAAAAGAAACAAATACAAGATGTTGTCACATACGGGAATATCTAGCTCTCCGGTATGTTTAGCGGAAACTCGGTATAGCCTTTTTACCACCTTAAATACTTACCGTCGCGTTATATACTCCAGTCCAATTTTCCTTTTTTTTTGGCAAAAGCAATTTTCATATAATGTATCATAGTAATGTATATATAATTAATAGTTTGATTTATGTGATGTTAGGGAAATATAATTGTCTAGTTGTTTGGTAGTAACCCCCGAACCCACCCAAACGCCCCACAGACACACCTTTATCCCCGCATTAAAACCTCCAATGGAGTCTGTTCTAAGAAAACGAATAACAAACATCGTAATGGTTGTTCATATATAAACTTTTTATTGCAACTTGTAGGAAATGTATGAAAAAAAAATACATAGACTATAAACATGAAACACATGAATGTAATTAACGTGATCATTGATGGATAGGACGTGGCTGTTTTTATGTAAGTGTTGAAATGTTCTTCGCAAGTGTTTAAATTGTTTCAAGAACGTAAAGGAAAGTAACATGGTATCGAAATAAAACGTGTAATAATAATAAGTTAACATATATAAATATGAGTCAATTTCAAATATCCAACTAAGACGGACTCTTATTTTCTTTATCTAGTTTAACCTAGTGATACAATATTTACATAAATGTGAACTTGAAACACAATAATCTATTGATTAAGTTAATTTTATTAAATGTAGGATTATTTTTCACATATCTGGGCGCGATATGAAAGTCAAATATAATAGTGCATACATAATACAAATGAAGTTTAAATTACTTGTAAAGTTAAACAGATGTAATGCTGCATGTACAGATTACTCTGAATGTGAGGAATCTCATAATCGCATCATGAAATTTGTAGAATGATTCAGTGATTATACAATTCTAATTTATTTCATTATCTCTTATTTTGCAGCATCGGTTAAATCACGTGTACACTAATTCATATTATCAATGTACATATGTACTATATGTGAGCACAACTGTGTTGGTAATATATTTTTCTTTTCTTTTCATTGGATCAATCCAGCAATCTACTTTGCTTAATTATTTCAGATGTGATATTTCCAATTTTGAGAACGAAAAATTAACGAAAATACAATTATCACTTTAACATGTATAACAAAAAAGTGGACATTTATATAATTTAATTTAATTTTGAGAAACAATACGCAAGTCAAACGCAACCTTTCCTACACTAATTCAATTAAAAGATCATATAAATTGTTAATAATTAGAATTCAAAAAGACACTATGTAAAGTGTAGATTCTATATACACATATATTCCTATGTTATAAAATGAGCGTAAGAACAATAAATTAAAAGTTCCCTTCATAGTGACGCGTATTCAAATTGCAAACTGCAGATCAAAGGCATGTTTGATGAAAAGTATAACGCTTGTATAGAAGACATTATCCGGAACGTTATCCGGACAACTCTGCACATTTAACAATTTCACGCCTTTCTGTAATAATAAAGCACTCACTGACATCGCTTGTCTTTCTCGAACAAGAAATTTCTTTTATTTTAATTACCATGTTCATTATTTTCAAGTGTTACGTTCCCATTTCCATTAAAATGACAATATCGTTCTATTTACTGTACTAATTGGCTGAGATCTCCTTTGTCAGACGCACACGTCTGAAGTTATTGAGCCGGTGGTGAAAGTGTTTTCATTACCAGAAACTTGCTTGCGTTCAATACAAGTCCTTTATTCGACGTTTTACCAGGCGGAGCGTGAATGAAAAGAACAGTCGGGTTCCGTGATGAGACGTTATCGATGTTTACAGTTTGAATGCCGGCGTTTCCTCACCAGTCAATGATATTGGCAATATTGTAGAAGCATATTGAATCATATTGGACTACTCGTCTACTCTTCGTTAGTGTAACACTGGCATCTAGCATCGGGAAGATAGCATGTGGTTTTAACAAATATATCGGAGTAGCTTTCAAGTAGGATTAAAATTGAAACATAGTGGGAACATTTTATGCGTGTTTTAATGGAAACACTTGCGATAAAGTGAAGTAAAGTATTTTAGTGCGTGCATGCTATAATATGAATTTCGCAAGTTTAATACAGAAGCATCTTGTGTCGGAATAATCAAACCACTATATAAAAGATTATTTAAGTGAATTTGTGCTGAATTATTTTGAGTGCTTGAGAAAAATTAAACGATTTTATAAAAAAAATTTATGGATTTAATGTTGTAATTTTCATCGAGTCCTAGAACTTTGTTGGGATAAACGAAAACTTATTTGGGATTTAAATTATAAAAGGTAAGTACAAAGTATAAATACATGCCTGTTTAACATTACGTACACTTTTTGTTTATTTTAATTAAATTAGAGCCTTTATTCTGTAAACTTTATAAAGAAAAACAATCTAGAACTGATAAAATGAAAATCCGTTAGTAAATTAAATATATGATTTTATCTAATAAATACTCATATAATGAAGTTGAGGATTTCAGAATATTATAAGATATATCCGGTAAATAATCGGTATCTCAATAACAAATATTTCTATATATTTGCTACTTCATATATCTAAATAGATATCAGTAGATTTTCAATATGTATAAAAAGCATTTCCAACGTTAATTACTTTTCCACGTTTACAAACCCTATCTCTCATTGATTTTGAATCGTTTTAGGATCAAAGCTATATAAAAATAAACAATTTGTTTTAATTCCTCTGTGTATGAGATATTGACGGCAAATGGAAGAACAACAACCTTTGAAAATCGTCAGAATAAAATAAACATTACTGACAGACCGTGTTGATCAAATGCTGGCAAATGTTTTGTTTGCGCCGTCTCACATTCTCACTTCTTAGATATTTTCGACAGGCTTTTGTTTCAAATACAATATATCTACATACAAAAACTAAGTCACTGAAAACAAATGATACCCTGGAGCAATTATAACCGCCAATCCAACATTCCTTCATTTTTTTGCTGGTGTTAAACTGTATTGTGTAAGTCTTGCGGGATATGATTTATTACAAGCAGGTGTAAAATTTGTATTCATTTGAACATACTTTTACAGAAGTTTTCTGTATTGAACTGTACGCCATTTTAGTTAAGTTTAACTGCTATGAAAAAAATGTAATTTTATTGATTTAGAGTAATGTCTTTTATATTTCAATAAACAGCTTTTTAGATCATTTGTCAAATGAGTTCGACACTATTCGCAAAAAAATGATTTCTACTAGTTGTTCTGTCATTTTATCATTTAATGAGTTTAAGAATAGATCTACAAACAGAACAGACAAGATAAAAAAACTTTCAAATAATCTACACTTTTTATCAATATACCATACTCATAGAAATTGGCAAAGTGATAAGGTTGCAGTTACGTACTTTCTTATTCTTGCTCACAATTAATCCTTAGGGTCATATTTCAATAATTTAATTATCCTTTCACCACATATATCAACTATAATTTGTTTTCTGTTGCAGCAGAACCCCTCTGAACATAACAAGTTTCTTAAAACATCTCATATGTGCAACAAGTTTCTAAGGCGAGCGTGCATTAATGCTTGAATTGTAATTGAAAACCTCCGCTGAAATCAAAGGAATCTATTGAAATTCATTGATTTGAAAAGAAGCAATCGTCTGTGTAGAGTGATTTGTAGATTTCTGATTCTGAATTTTCATTCAGCGGCGCTGTTTCTTCTCAGTACGCTGACCATATTCGTGTTGAATAGCACAATAATGACGGAATTGGTCTGGAGTGTGCCGAATTCGTGAAAATATTCGTCCTATGATTGCAAATTGGATGTTATTCCTGGGAAGCTTGATTTGGAGTTTTAGAGAATCTTTGCAGCCATAATGGAGGCTCTAATTGCCTTTTCTCTACATTTCTATACTTATGGATAAACAGAAGTGTAAGTTTTGCATATAGATGGATTTATTGAAACATAATCTAAAGACTAATTAGAAATTATGTGAGCAAAATGACAATAGGATGGTGCAAGGAAGTACGGAGGGCTACTTTCGCTACTACTATAGTTAGCGTCTGGATTGTAACATTAATCGCAGTTTGTGCAGAAAACGGTAAGTGTGTCATAAGTTTTCACTCCAATTGTCAGGGTTCTTTTAAATTGATATACATTTATCTTGTTCATATTGAATGTGCGTTATAATTTTACCACTTTTTGCGGGCTTTCATCCGTTTCACGTCCCTTAATTATAACTATTAAATCCTAACTAATCATCATCACTAATCTCATAGTAAAATAAATGCGAGGCACACATATATAACAGTAAAGATCGTATTACATATTTTGAAATAAAAGTATATCACTTTTACAACAATTTTCAAAATGACTTTACGTAGATACATGTATTAGCTAGAGAAAAATGTTCTTTAATATGTAATTAAAATGACATTCTGTCCATCCAAGGGTATAAATGAGTAAACAGGTGAAAGTCAAAATATTTTTTTATCTTTCCATAATTTCTTTTAATATATAGATTCATTTCACAATGACAATAAACAACGCATGGATCAACACGAATTTTTTCGTAAATATTCATAAGAATTTACCTGTAACGTTCAATTCATAACATAGTGGGGCAGTCTTTTTTTATATTTTAGGTAGATTTAAATTCTATCCAAAACATTTTTCAATATGATCTGTTGGTCAATCACCATTTTAACAGCCAATCTTCTGAAATATATAGTCAATTCATCTCAACTTGTCTATGAAAATATGAGCATAATGTCACTTTAATTTATGGAAATAGGGAATATTAATTCTTATTTAAATATTTGTTCAATTCAATCGATATTGTGCAGTCTTCTTGTTTTTAAACAAAACATAATGCAATTTATTTATTTATTTTGTTTGTTTGTTTTTCTGTTTTGTTCTTTTACGAACCGATCTTAAATTTTGAACCCATTTTTTCATATCTCACCAGTGTATCCTTACCGGCTTTAAATAAAAGAAAATTGTCTATTTATTACGGAAAGAAAGATATAATGACATTTTATGTAATTACTGTTTTAAAAATGATTTTTGCGTTCAAACAATTGATTTCTTCTTTTAGAATGTTTAATTAATGAATTCCACTAGCCATAGTAGAGATTCTAAAGTTATTTAAACAATCATGCATTTTATGGAGTTGTTTGTATTATATTCACTTTTTTGTTGTTTTTATATTGTAGTTTTCTAAATTTTATTTTGTTGTTAATGTCGTTTTATTAATTTATTTGTTCCCGTGTTCCAAAGGTCTTGGCAAGCAGCATTATCTTACAAATACGAACATGTCTGGTTCGGAATGATATATGTTATTAGATTCAGAAACCTCCCTAATATGTAGTTCATCACAGCATGTAATGTCAGTTAGTAATTCACGTTAAGATATTGATGTTACCAAATGGACATTCGTTTGTTACAGTATTTGAAATATCCCGGGAATAATGTATAGTGAATGGGCAATTACCAGATATTATGATGACCACCAGCATTTATTTATGTTCAGGGATATGATATTTACAGAACTCTACATCACAGTACAATAACAAAGTAATTGAAAAGAAAACTCTTGAGGGTCGTGTATTGGTAATGACTGAATGACTGACAATAATAGTCAAGTATCTCGCATTGTCAAACAATTGAAGCCAATTTAGTTATATTTAGGGTTACATTTACAAAGTGCATTACATATATTCGTTTGATACGTTTGGCTTGATGAAATAATGCACTCAAAGGTTCTTGTTTAATTTACAGAGCCTGTTTTAACACCTCTATTATACATGCAAAATAGTAACTGCTTAAATGGAAATAGTAGAAAAGCTCAGTAAAGAACGAAGCATTATGCTCAATTTACGTAGTAATTGCTTCATTGTAAGTAAATGAATTGCTTGACGTCATACAATACTTATATTCTAGAACCTCTTAAGGCCGATAAACCGACAATTATGCCTTTCCCGTTGACCGAGTGGTATTAAACTAAATGAGAAAGGAGATATTTAAGGCATAAGGAACCGTCAGATAATATTGTCGAAAGGTGAATGCAGTGTATAACTAGGTGCATTGTAATCTGAATCATCACATGGGCCTGACAGTATGAAATATAATAAAAAAAGTTAAACTTAACAGTCATAGCAAAAAGAAAAAAATAGTAAAAGCAATATCAAACAGATAAAACTACATTTGCTTTCAAATCGAATTCTCAAGTATCACAATGTTATGGGTAGTTTATGAATAACATCATTGAGGTTCTTTTGTGGACATGCCAAAAATCCTCGAATTTTATAAATGTAAGAAAACTAACTGTTAAAAATGAATTAAATGTAGAAGAACCTATACATTGCTTACATATTGATTCATTGATGTTTGCTAATTAAAAAAATATGTGCTAACTATTCTAACTTGGAACATTGAAGAAAAAATAATTCCATAGTTGCGGTAATCTCTTAGTTCTACAATGTATATGAATGTTCGGCACGGCAAAGTCTTACAATTATCACTCTGAACGATACCTAAAATGTTCTCTTGACTGATGGGCATACATTATTTAAGACCCTTTTGAAAGTATAGGCTCGTCAACAAGTCAACTTCTGAAATAAATGAACTCAGAAAAAAATAAAGGTACCTGCATAAATTTAAAAGACGTCATTATATATTTACAGCTCAAACAAAACATAATCATTTTAAATAGTATATTGCGATCTGCTGTCAATATGAACTTTTATAGACCTCGTGTTTGATTTTATTTTGAACTATAAATTTAGTTTTTATGTCGGTTTTTGTTTGCTTCCATTCTCGGATCACAAGTAGAATGATAATATAACGCCACCGTTCTCTGCTACCTTTCAGATGACATTTCTAACTTAATGTCCAGGAAATTATCAAATGGATACACTTAAGCTAATTTGAAACGTTTAAGAGATTACCACCCTGGAGTTTGCCGGGGTATGTTGTACAAAAAAAGCATAATATTAAATCGGAAACGCTTCATCGACATTTTATATGAATTGTTTTTAAAGAATATGAAAAAATAAGTTAAACAAAAAAATGAAAGGAAACACAAGTCGCACAAAAAGCAACTGTCAGAAAAATAATCAGCAAATGAATAGAAACAAATGTTTTGCATATGTTGTTTAGAGAATATTGACTTTTAAATTTTACTTTGTTTGCGTCCGTTGTTTATGTCGATCTAAAAGGTCTTTTCAACTTTACAATTTTAAATTGACAATGTCAATATGATTTGTGCGACTTGATTATCGTGACTTTCACATATTAATATAATTTATACACACGATGTCTGATACATGATAAATGATTGTTGTAGATCTAAACAGTAATGGCATTGTGAAGTATTATTATTAAGATTAATTCGTGATAAAGATTTTTACAGATTATATGTACGCATATATGTTTTCAACATCTCCTTGCGGCTCCGTCTACATGAGCTTACAACAGGTTATACTGGGCACTACAAACTATCATGTTTCGTAATTATTAGGTTTATACGCACTATGTAATGTTCGGTATTATTATTTTTTGTTAAAGACGTATATGTCTTCATAAAAGATTTGAATGTAATGCAATATGGTGGATGTAATGCAATATAGAAGGCATTTCCATCTTCAAAGCATTCAATGATCATTAACGCTGACAACATAAATAATTCAATAAAATGAATCATCCTGCAATAAAAACATAATAAACACCTTAAACTAAAGGTATGCTAAATTATACACCAACTAATATAGAACCTTTCACTTTCTATTAACACTATAATATTATGCTAAATATGTCAAAAATACCTTAACATACTATAATAACTTGTATTCTTAGCTGGTTTTAAATGTTGAAATTATATTACAAATGTTAAGCAATTATTATGTTTAATTACATAATTAGCATTCCAACACGTTTTACTATAGTTTAAAATCTTTCTGGCGAACATTAAATAATTTGTTTCTGTCTGCCTTTTTCTTTCAAACTATAATACTATGCTGACTATTTCAAATATATCTTAACGCATAATAATGCCTTGTCTACATAGATGCTTGTAAAACTAATGATAAGTATTTAAAGTTCTTGTCGTTCTCTTGTCCTATAGGCACTGTAAACTTTATTGCCATTTTTTGTCAATGTGTTGTAAATTGATAGTTGTTTAACTCTTTCTCAGACAGTTTAAATGCAGAAAGGATAAAGATAAAAGTGTCCAATGTGGCTTTTAAGTATGCACAAGAAAATTCCATCACCAAGAGAACAGATCAAATGCACAAATAATTAAAGAAAAAATCTGGTTTTCGTGATTTCATATCAGTTTGCTTGTGTAGTAGATGTTTGCAAAAACATTACCACTGCATAGTTGTAATCGACAAACAGCTGTTGAGTTCAGTTCAGTACCAATTCATTCTTTATATAAAATGATAGCAAAATTTTGTAATGTATTTCGTCTAGGTGTCTAGGTTTTAAAAGAAAGATTGAAATAAAGTATAGTCATTCGGTAGTTAACATAAGAAAATATTGATGTATGTGATGCAATTTGTTATATACACAGCAAAATGTCAAAAAGTAGCATAGACTTGTTTGCTGTAATAAGGATATGACAGATCTCCTACAGTACAAACGTTTTATAAGGAGTCAATTTATTGTTGTTGTTCTTTCCAGGCAACTGTATTAATTTATGTTAATGATATGATAACTGATAGAACACACACTTTTTAACTGAAAATTAAAAAAACAACAATCTTAAAATGAATATCATTTTAGATTATTCTATTTCTAAAATGATTAGATTGAAGACGAAAGGCGATATACTTGCATGGTATCCCCCGTCATTGTGTTTGTTTTTTTACGTTTATAGATTAATCGAGCGAGAAAAAAGTTATTTATTTATACCATGCCATCTCTCTAGGGGGTATCTCTACGAAACTCGAGGTAAAATTGATGTAATCTTCATTATTGATTTGATGGTATTTGACCGGCGTACAATAGTTGATAAATCTGTGAGGAGATAATGTAAACTCTTTTCACTGTATTTGCTTTGAAATAACAGTAACAGTATAAAGAATAATCAACTTTTATTTTAAATTGACATTGGTCACATTTTATTTATGATATTGTTTTCAAATTCTAGAGCAAAGTTTTAATTGTATTTACATTTTGCAAAGCGATACGAAAACAAAGATGTTTTAAATATTGCTGACAAAAAAAACAATAAAAAAATAATAATAATGTTAAACGTTCCTTGGTGTTTCTGCTCGCGTTCTTAAAGTGGCTTTTCTGTAACAGAGGAAGCAATAACATCAATGCTTATTATCTTCTTTCAAAGTTAACGCTCGCAAATACCATACAGGAACTTATTAATTTTACATCAAGTGTAGAATATTTATGCAAGTGGCATCGCTGTCTTCTTAAATAATTAAAAAAGTCATTTATAACAAATCATTATATTAATGCTCATTATCAAACGTGATACGGAAGTTAATATTGGAGCAATTATTCAAGCCTCATGACAGATTACGATGGCGAGTAAATATATTAAATAGAAATGTTTGATCTTTCTTGAACGAAGACTCTGGAGAATATGGTTTAGCTATCATATAAGGCAAGATGGAATGATAATTATAGAAATGTATCGTCGCTTTGGCATAAAGGGAAATTACGAATTGACAGTAATAGATTAAATAGATTCATTTATGAATTATTTACAATCAGCATTATTCCATGAAATAATAAATCTTGGCAAGTTAATGTTATCAACATCGCATACGGCGAATGTTCTCGAAATTTGCGTATTATGAGCAAGCATCAATTCTATATAACTGATATAGCGAGTATGTTCACAATAATTTTTAAATACATACTTGTATAGTATATTAGGTAAACACATATGCAATCCTGTTTCTCTACATTCCGGTAGTTTAACAGTCTAGTGTGAAAATATACGTTTTACATGCAGCATACAGTAGTATTATTTCAAAGGTTATAGGCATGGATCCGGACGTTCAGTGTTAAAAATTAATAAATGCTTGATAAGCACTTTCAGCAATATATTTATTCTAGAAATATTATAAAATAACTCATGTGTGTTAGAGAAAGACGTTTAAGAAGTTTTATGGCTGAAAATAAAAATACATAAAAGAAGATAGTTCGAAAGTTAATTTCAATTAAAGAGTTATTTGTTTTAAGGTTTATTATCTATTCACTGGAATCTCTCTAATACTTTGGACAAAATAAAAACAATAATTGACCCTTATTTAGGCGTTAGTTGCCTCGGTCTTGCACTAAACACATAATCTTTATCTAGTGACTATTTTTGCAAACTTATTTCAAATCCTGTGATGAATCGAAAAAGAAATGTGGACCGGACACACAACATGCTCTAAAACATATCTTAATAACATTTGAGCACTAAAGGTGATCTTGACCTTTAACTATGGGTCTTGGTGTTACGCTTGACGTATCTACTTATTGTGGTGACCCTTTGTTCCAATTTATTAAAGGAACACTTGACAGATAAAAATTTGGTAGTGGTTTTGGTCGTTTACTGTTTTTTATCATACCGTAAGCCCTTTTGAGTTCACCAGTTAACAGTTTAGTCACCGCATCGTTTCTGGGCAGACTGGCAAAGTGTTTACCAGTGTACGTGCTTTCACTTTCACAAGGAACTAGTTTGTCTTCTGTACATGCTTGTAAGAGCGGATATACAGTGCAAATGACCTTAGAAAGGATTTCATGATTAATTAGAAGAAGAGTGACATTTACCGTCCGGGAATGGAACCAGTCCAACTCTTTAATAATTTAGATTATCGGACTGGTGGGTGAAAATGTTCAGCAAAACAGGAAGTTAAACGATACTCAGTCATTGCGTAATTTGATCTTCAAGTGTGACCTTTGCATTAGATTAAAGGGTCAGGTTTAATGCATCGTCTTATTACGGTATATAACGGTATTTGTGCCGAGTTAATAAAAATATCTTGATGAATTTACCGAACACGAAGTGTGACGGATTGACTGTACAACTCATTATTAATGTTGAAATATGCTTAGACTGGTGCTAGGGGCCGTGTACTGTAGCTTACGATTACCACTACCGTTCATGAACAGGCTCAATTAAACCGAGTCTGCAATATTTTCAATTTTGCCGTGTTGCGCTTTCTTTAGGGATTCTGTTTTTCCCTATTTAATTCACTCTGTAATAATAAGCATGCTTAAAACTGAAATGCCGAACTAGTAACATTTTAAATAGTTCATGTTTTGCACATTGATATAGCATATGAACCAGCTGGAGCAGGAATTACATTATACATTCTATAAAACTGTGTCTGTAATGTTAGTGCTCAGACATTGATCCAAGTTAAATCTGTTACAACAGTTCTTAATTAAGCATTGATCCTTTTCTATACCAAACATAAGCCAGTGATATTGATAAGAAACAAGCAAGATAGAAAATATTAACAAATATTTTTGCGTTGTTACATAAACATACCTTGTATTTATATAAAACGAAAAAAAAGTAAAAATAGTCATGAAAATAAAAAAAAATGGTTGAACAAAAATAGGTAAAATGCGCCGACTCAGTTTGATAGTAAAATCATTAATGGATCAAAGGGCTGCGGGCTCTGTGGCATTTTTTTATCGATGCAATCTAAATCATACTGTATATCTGTATTAATTTCCCTGTATAAGTTAATTTTGAAATACTCTAATTCATCTTGCAGGGCACCGAGTTGCAGCGACTGCGTTTAGATTTTTGCTATAACAGTTTGAGTTTGATACATACGGCATTTTGCATGACCAGAGTTTCTACTTGCATCATGAAATCATTTTTGTTCATTTTTTATGACAGCCTCACTTTATCCTTGCATATTCTGGCTAATTCTTATAAAATCGCTAAAAAGAATAGTTGCCACGACTGAGATTTGAACTCCAGACCTCTTACATTGTAAACGAATGTGCAACCCTCGGCCACGGTGATGTGATATATGATTCGACTGAATAAAACGATATTATTCTAAATTTAGAATTTCAATTTATTTTTCGTAATTCTTATTAATTTCTATGTAAACCTGTTGTTTAACACTGATGTTAATGTTTTGGCGAACATCTTCTCGCCCAAACAGTCCGATATGTATATATTTCACTACTCGACAGTCAGATTTAATTGTGTAATACGCGCAGAAGTATTCGGTAATCGACAGCGCTAAAAATAGCATCTTCTTTACATGGATTAAATTATCGGGTGCTTAACTTATGGTAGAAATTGATTATCGATCGTCGACTGCCCTAAATTTGTCCCTGTCCTTGTGTCAACATCCTTACTTTTCTTTTCAGAAATGTTCATTTAGGGGCGTTTTATTCCGATCACAATAATCCGAAGCTTTACGGAAATAGCCGAGACATTTTCATTGATTAAAATGAAATTCATCCGAGTAATGTTTTATTGTGCATTTATTGACAATTCTATAAGCCAAAGCTACATTTTAAGTTTGAAAGCGTGGTTAATTGATGGACACTTGTAACAAAATATAATTATTTCTTTCTTTTACATCGCTAGTTTTAACCTATTTTGAGAACTACTTGTTGTTAGATTTGTCGGGAGGTTGATTGTCAGCATTGTATTTCCTGATCTGCGATCAGAAAATACAAACACAGAAAGCGTATTGCAAATTAAACATTGACATCATAATTTTGAAATGACAGTATTAAACCGATTCATCTTATTAATTTTATTCATTTTTGTCTACCTTAAATTCGGTTGTTCAAGGTTTTTGTTGTTGTTTGTTTGTTTGTTGTTGTTTGTTTGTTTTTTAATCATAAATGGTTCTTAATAATTAACTTTAACAAGTGACTCAGCAATTTAATTCTAAACAAAATATTCATTATCATTATTAAGGTGAATGTATGCTTATCTAAGTGTAGCTGATAATGAACAGATATTAACTTAAAATAACTTGACATTTTGGCATAATTTCTATCAATGTTTTTCAATGGTTAAATTCTTAAAATGCTTTGGGCAGTCTTTTGATAGTATCACAAAACATTTTCAATTGTCAGTGATTGTTCAATCACCATTTTAATAGTCAATCTTTTAAAAAAAAATATATATATTACTTACTCAATTCGATAGCAAAAAGTGAGCATAATGCCTTGTTAAGCTTTATTGTTTTTAAAATGGTTTAAAATATTATAGTTTGTCAGCTTTAATAACACTACTAAATGCAGATCGAATGCATGTACTGATTTAATTCTTTCATAAGCGTTTTTAGCGTGATTTGTTAAAAATTAATAATTTAAAAGTACTGAAAAAGATGTAGCTACTTAGATTATTTAACAAAAATATAAGCTTATCACGAAATACTAAAACTAATAGTGCATGTTATCTTTTCATTACATCATCGCTGTTTAAATTATAAGATATTTGAATTTTTTGATATTATCTTTAAGAGGCATGATGCGCTAGGTGGATCTTTCTGTCTGCTGATACATTGCGTGATAAGGAAATATTTATGTGTCTAACACACGCACTAGTGTGAAATTA
Source organism: Ruditapes philippinarum (assembly GCF_026571515.1). NCBI lineage: Eukaryota > Metazoa > Mollusca > Bivalvia > Venerida > Veneridae > Ruditapes > Ruditapes philippinarum. The sequence goes on along the minus strand of NW_026856323.1, from coordinate 74,678 downwards.
AAACTAACATTTGCAGTGAAGTTTGCAAATTGTATCTTACGAAAATCAATAGAAAAAATTGCTAAAGCTCAAAATAAGCAACAGCATATTAAGAAATTTTGTTTTCATGTACATGTATACATTTTTAATATGAGTTTTGTTTCTTTTTTACTTAAGGCCTCTGTTAAATTACACAGTTGTTTAATCACGTATGGTATCTATAATGATGTAAGTAGTTGTTATATAAGAAAACACTTTAGTAAGAATTTGCTAAACTTATTTATATTTAGATACATCTCGGTAGTATAGTTGTTAATTAAACAAACGCACATTATGCTTTTTTTTTCTCAACCAAAAGGGGCAAAACAGTTTATAATCATGTTATGATTATGTATAAGTATTTAAAGTTATTGGAAGAAAACAAAACAATAGCATATTTGGAAATGGATAAGGGTTTTTAAAGTCAACATTAGTTTCTTTCTTTTAATTATTACTCTTGATATCTGACTCAGCTTATAAAACAAAAATTGATCTGTATGAACCTTTTATGTTTAAATTACGTAGCACGAAAACTCAAATTGACCACACATGCTTGCACTTTTTAATGTTTTGCCGCTAAATTTGTTTTATTTACCTACTCTGCTTAAAATCCATTGAAGTGTGAAAGGCCTCAGTAGAAAATTAAATGGAAGTCAAGGATTTATCAACCGTTACCTTAGTACCTAGTTAATTTTTAGCTTTATAGCTTAGTTGTCTTACAGGACAACCATTGGCAGTTATATGCAACCATGTAACCAAAACACTAACACACAAGTGGTTTGCCAATCTTTAGAAAACAATATATCTTTCTATGTATATAATTGATGTTCATATTTTTCAGTAACTTCTGCTCTAACAACACGTCAAACCATTCCAAAATTCCTACAAACACCTAATAACGTAACAGTGCACCGGGGAGAACTCGCAGAACTTATGTGTCACATACAAAACCTGGGACCGAAAACGGTAAGATTGTACGTTTATAACTACGCACATGTTTGCATTGCTTGTGTTCTGCTTACGTGTTCCATTGAATCATACAGTCGATACAATGATGAATTTTGATTTTCTACTTACCAACAGGGAATAAATGCTAACTTTAAACTATTTTCGTCAAACAATATGGCTGGGCTAAAACACAAAATGTACACGGAACGGAACGTGCCATTCAATATCTTAAAGAACATATACTGGAATTTGAATTAACGTGAATTGAACTTATTCTACCATCTGTTTCAGGTTGTATGGAGGAAGGCATCCGAGGAGAATCCATTGACACTGGGAACGACAATATTTCCACAGGCAATGGAAATCAGTATCAATCATGCAGACATTTCACCCATAGAAAGTAAATGGAATTTACTTATAAAAAACGTGCAACCAAAGCACGCTGGTGTTTACGAGTGTCAGATAAGCTCAACGGGCATATACACACGTTATGTTGCGCTTAATGTTTTAAGTAAGTACCAAACAGTATACCTCAATTTGCTGAACTGAAAGATGTAAAATATCGTTTCGGCAGTTGATTCGTAGTCTCTGTCGTTAATTTTGTTTATGGTCGCTTAAAATGTACACAATGTATAGGTTCAGTCAAACCGAACCTGCAACATTTTCAATATTGCCGCTGCTGTAGATTTTCTTTAGATACCCTATTTCTTTCAATGTTTAAATGAAAGTCTACGGCATTAAGTATAATTAAATATAAGCGTTAAACTAGGCTAAGCGTTATATTTATCAAAATAAAAAATATTCGTTTACCTCATTCCAAGAATTGCAAAAGTTTCTTCCAGGAAAATACAATTAATATCAGTTTTGTCTTACTGCTTTCGATTATCATTTTTATGATAGATGTATCATGTTAGTGTTTTTAAATCTAATATCGATTCTTGGGAAACCTTAATATTTGGAATGTTTTCAAAACGTAGGGTTTAGCTTCAAGCAAATCTTTTGATTGATTTGTATTGATATCAGAAGTAGCGTATAATAATTTTTTATAAAGACACCACAAGTAAGGTTATTCATTAGTAAATGTATCAGAAATGAACTTTTACAAAGTTGTATTCTAATGTATTGTTTGTCTTTCAGAAAGTCCAGTTGTCAGGAAACCAAGTAAGTACACAAACTACGGGTTAGAAAAACATTAATCCCTAATTCTTATACTACCATTTAGATTGTAGATGAAGAATGTAGATTCAAATATTCTATAAATATCTTTTTTTAATTGTCACTTATGAACGTTTAAGTAAATGTATGCTAATAATATAGTGTTATAATCTTTGAATTTTTTTTTGTAAGTTACTTTAAATTTATGATTGGTAAGCAAATGATCGATTTAGATAAAAAGTGATATTATTTGTTGACCAGACGTTTGAATTAAATAAGAATATGGTAAGATGCAGTCCGCCTTGAACTGATACTAATAGCGTTATATAATCTGTTGAGCAATCGTACTGTACAATTAAGAATTTTCTTCGTTTTTTACAATTTCTTTTTCATTATAGTCCTTACCTCAAATTGATTTTTAAAAAAGCCCTTAATACTATCAATTCTTAAGTATATGTATCTATCTGGCGTCGCATAAGCGCAAAGAAGGATACATACCTCAATTTGGAAAAAGGAAAAAAAGTAAAATAAATAAACTATCGCGTATTCTAGTAATATGACAATATTTGGCGCATCATCCCTAAAAATGTTTAGAATATTACATTTGTTCAATTATTTGCTTTTCAGAACTAACAATTACGGGTACGCAGTATGTAAACCGATATAATGATATACATTTAGTGTGTAACGCAACTGGTGTTAACAGAGCACCAGAAGATGTTGACTGGTTTTTTAATGGGAATAAAATTCATACTACACATCCACATTGGTATGGACGAATAGAAATAGTGAAACATCGGCCTCTCCCAGGACGATCTTATATCAGTGAATTAATTATACATCTCAGTACCATGGAAGATCAGGGAAATTATGTGTGTCGCAGTTCTGACTTAAACGTTAATAGTATGAATGTTCATATATTAAATGGTAAGTGACAAGCAATACAGTGTTTTAGGCCAAAGTTACCAAAAACAGCCAAGTAGATATATTTCGAACACCTCCAGATTTACCATTTCGGTATATCGTTTACCCTTAAAAAGCTGTTCAGAAAAGATTGCCAGGAATGATGCGTAAAACAAATGTATTTTAATGTTGTTGTTTTTTTGTTCAGGAAAGGTAGCGTATCCTGTAAACTGTTTCATAATGTTAATAATATTACCGTTATTCTTTACTTCATTTTTCTGATTGTTTTCAAGTCGATATATCAAATGTCCTTTTAATAACATCCAGTTCGTTTTATTCCAATGTGTCCCATCCTGTTTGCTGTGCTGGGCTCCAGGTCTTGAGTAGTTTGGGATGCGTTCATTGAGTTCATTCCCTTCCTTGTTGATCTTGCTTTCAATGTTTTGTTGCCAGTACATGACATTTTTTTTGTAACTATTCATATTAGTTTTAAATAGCAAACCTTTGAATTTATGTTTTCAGCAGATAAAGATACAGGCATAAAAATACGTGGTAAGTTTAATACTTTGAAACACATTTGAATAGTAAAAAACGTGACAATCACTGTAACTATCACAATCATTGCTTGCGGGTAAGAAACAAACATATTTTTAGTTATAAAGATTTTTGACAGGTGATATGACCCTACATAAACGGTTGTTTGGACACAGAACCCAATGCGATGGTTATATTGCAAACAACCATTTATATACGGTCATACAACCTGTCAGGAAGATATATAATGAATGTAATATACATTAAACTTCCCTTGCTAGAAAAAAGTAAGATTTCTTAAAAAAAATTACAGCAGCCGTGTATATGAAACTATATAAACGCCATGATTATCCAATTAAAAGCGACGTTACAAACATGCAGTATTATAAGACGTATTATGTTTTGGACCTTTTCCATTAAGATTTTGAAGATATAAAGTTAACATTCAAGATAAATACAGTGGTATGCAGAATAAAGTTTATGGTTGATTTTGGTGAACACTGCAAAATTTAATGATTAATTATACCTGTAACTAAATTTCCATGCGACATAGCTATGTCGGTATAATTTAATAGTTATGGTGGTGGAATGATTTACAAGGACATTTTAATGTGCAGATAAATATAAATCAATATCGATGAGATTAGTGTTAATGGTGTTCAGATAAATTTGACAACTTTGAAAAAAAAATATACGTGGTCAGTTCCATTTAAAAAAAACAGTGCATTTTATCTAACATCAAACCAGAACGCTCAATAAGAGCCATTGCTATCGCCCATAGTATGTTAAGAGTCTTGTTGCGTGCGTCGTTAGTAATCTACTTTTTCTATTGAGAGAAACTGCTTTGAAATTTATATTGTGTCAACACTTCTGAGTACTGTTTTTTTTTATTTGATAATCAGTTGACCTAGATTTTGGCCCTTTACTTTTCATTCATAGCTGACTTATCTAAAACGATCCATAATAGCTTCTTGTAATCATTTATAAATGATTTGTTAACACGATTTATGTGCATATCCTTTTATAGATATTGTTTTAAACAGCTTAAGATATAAATACCCATGAAGGATTACTTTTTTTCTGTTCCAGCACCAGGTGAGGAAAGTGAAAAGATGAAAACGGCTGAAACGGGTACCCGCAACAAGACGTCAAGGGCAGTTATATCATTAACATTATTTATCACACATTTGCTATTATTGTTTACTGCATTGACTTGAAAGACGTGTTTGACAAGCCAGCATAAACGGTGTAACGTTCTTAAAGCAAAAACAATTGCTAATTAAAATATTCCTTGCAAAGAAATAACTGCGGTTTGCAGTGGCACTTTATTCTTCATGAGTGTTTGAATACAAAGGAGGCGATAATGTTTATTGTTCTTAAGTGCGCGACGTTTACTTCTATGAGAGTATATGGCGTCCCTGTCTGGAAATGCGTTCCAAACCTGCTCTGAAATGAAGATCCGTGCCGACTGCATATGAAAATATTTAACATCAATTGTGTTTTATGACCGTCTACTTACAAACAGTTTTGAAGATGTGTATTTTATATTTTTGACAGTACTTATTATCTTCTGTGAATGGCTCGTAAACATATTGTTACTAAAGTAGAAAATAATAACGATCTAATAAAATAGTTATGTGCATAAACGTATAAGCGTATGGTTTGTTTACTAAGGAAATTTTAGTTAATATTCTGCACATTCAATAAAATGAATGATACACGAATCGAGGAACACGTTTTCAGCTTATGTTGTGTTATCAAATTGTTTTATATTCTTCATTCTGTGTCGATTTTTTTTAAACATTTAATCATTGCTTCAAACAATTTTTGTACATAGAGTATACAGTTATCACACAACTATAGATCAAATTGCAGAAACGTTGCACAACACCTTATCAAACATTATATTAAATATAATAGATAAGTTTTTCCATGAGTTTGAAATCAAGGTCCCTGTCATCAAGATTATCAACTGAAAATTTACTTTATATTGATTAATGGTACGTGTAAATATTTAATGGTCATGACATGTGTAGATTTAAAATATTTAAATAAGCTTACTGTCAAATATGCGTTCAGCTACATGGTCACGGGAACTCTATTATAGCTGTTATTTAAACAACAACAACAACAACAATTAAACCAAAGGAGGTTATAAAATTGACGTTATGCAGAAATACAGCAAAATTGTTTATCCGGAGTAACTGCTTCAGCTCGATTCTTTGTGATCGTGACATTACCGGGATAAAACACATGTACTTAGATCAATTACAAATACTAGTTTGTTTATGGTTTAAGGTATTGTGTTATTTTTTAACAAAAAGTATTTATATTACTAGAAAAAACAAGATCTGTCGTTGTGCCTTAATGTTGTAAATTAGTTTCATGGTTGGTAATCGTGGTTGTGACTGCAATGGATAAGCTTGTATGTAACATGATCAGATTGAGGTCAGGACCAATATTTTACTCCTTTAAATCGCCTCTTAAGAGAAGCAGTGGCATGAAGTTTAATATTATTCCTCTCAACCATTGAGCATAACATATAATTTGATAAAATATGAAAAGAATATTAAGTTAATGCCTTTCAGATTGCTCACATACCGATGTATTAGTAAAGTTGTTGATAGATTACTTATAAAGTACAAATAATTCAATTCATTTAAGTCAAACATTTTAATAATGCTTTTGATTACATTATTCATTTTAAAATATCTTTTCCGTGAATATTGTATAATATACATATAGTAATAGCGATTAAATTAGGAGATTTGATTTAAAAATTGAGAAGAGATTGATAAGATTGATTATGTACAACACGGAATTAAAACTACTCTCACTATCTTTGTTCATTTGAAATATTTCTGAAGGGCTTTGTAAATAATATATATTATACTTCAAACGATTGCCTTGATTTTTTTATTTAAAGTGACGGACGCTAAACGAATAATACGACGAAGTTTAAAGATACAGAAAGAAACTTATAGCTAAATTCTTTAACATTAATGAAAAATAAATAAATTCCGTTATATATGATTGTATGCATTTTTTTAAACTTTTTTTTCCAGTTTGTATTTTATTGATTTCTGCCGCACAAATAATGTTTGTTAGAATACTGAAGGATATCATTTTGGTCATAGTTGTTGAAAATCTTTAAAAAAAATATCGCTTTATTATTTTACATTCGATGAGAGAAAATGACACAAATATTAAAGTGGTCATTAAAAGGTTTACATTTTTGTGTGGACAAGTTTGTACAAGTATGTGTTATGTTAATACAGATTCCAACATTGTAGTACTAACTTTATGAATATCAACTTTACAGAAGGTGTTCCTGTCCGTATTAGTTGTTTTAGAACAAAAAGCCTAACATTTTTCTTATGTACAATTTCCACAGGTACATTTGTTACTTTTAAATATGACACATTGTTTCATATTTGTTATCATGTTAATAAAATGTTTATGCAATTATATGTGTCTTAATATATTTCTCCACCTTGTGGCATGCTTAATACTTATTGTGACCACGTCTGAAATGACGATGTTGTCTTCTAAAATTAATTGCATACCTTACGTTAAAGTAGGTTTGATAAAAGCTATATGAACATTTACAATAAGAATTTCAAGATAATTAAATTCACTCGTAATTAAATTATTGTTTTCCCAAAAGAGCTTCTTCTGTTATATCCATTATGTTGTTTTTGACATATTTACGTGTATAATGTTTCATTAAGTGTCATTGCATTCTAATAGAGTAGCATAAGTATTGAACAAATATAAAATGTGAAAACACTTCTGAAAGGACGATATCTATATCAGGATGAATTGTCTCAAATTACATGATTTGTAAATAATTGTAACCATGATTTCCTATGAAGTAATTGTCATGTCTAAAAGCTTTATTGTCATAGTATTGCCATTATTATGATTTTATCAAAAAGGTTCTAAAACTATAACTATCGAACGGAACTTGCACCGGGTGTTGCCTTTCTCTTATTGGTAAGATTAAAACATACCTAGGCGTAATGGTTGGTAAGCATGATTATTATGAAAAAAGCAATTATCATAGTTGCATACTGATGCTGTAAAGTTTTGGATAATTATAAGATAAAAAAATCATAATAGTTGCTCTTATGAAACAGAAATATATGTGACTAAGGTCATTCCAGATTTTGTTTGGAAAGCATTTTATACAGTTCAATTGATTGTGAAAACAATGTCAATTTACTGTTATTATGAGGCTAGTTGTGTTATAAACTATTGAAACTATCATAAAGGTCTATGCCGTAATAATTATTATAAAAATCGGTCCTATCAATCATCCAAATCCACAGAAAGTTTGAGACTTTTGGAGGAAGAGTGCTGAAAGAAGAGGTTAAGTAACAATTGTTACTCAAATCAAGTACAACCATTATATCTCATGTATCTATTTTTCTAATGTTTTTGTCTTACGTTTGAAATATCAAACACTATCACTTATTATATATTATAAAAAAAAATACGTACCATTTTTTTCAATGGACACGATCTATGATGAAAAAGCACCTTATCAATCGGTGGAATATGTATATAGCATACATTTCTCTACAATAGTTCGAAGTTAAGTATTGATTAAATCAAGACTACTTTTTGAGGCTTCATTATGAAAATCTAACAAATAACGGCTTGTAAGAAAGCAATTACCAGACAAAATGATGATGACCACCATTAATCAATGGTAGGGGAGATAATATTGACAGAACACAGGAATTTCAATTTACTTGGCAAAAGAAAAAAAAGAGATGTAATTGATAAGAAAACATCTCTAGAGGGCAGATTACTAGTATCAATGAATGTCCTGCTAACGTTTCTGAACCTTTGGGTCATGTAGCATTTAGATATTAAAACAAATCCATTATCGGGTTTTTGTTAATAGTAACATTGACGAGTAAAGGCTAAATGTAAAACAAGGATTTACCATGACACAATTTTACTCAAAGGTTTCACATTTTTTTAACTCCTCATTTTTTGTTTGTTTATTTTATGTCATCTCAAATATTAAATGTCAATTGTTTTGTCGAGAGAGTGGTAATATTTTGGTTTACTAAGGACATTTAAAAGTACACAAGTAAATATACATATAATATGCAAATATATCTGGCTATACACATCTTGTATCAAGTCAGTGTAAAACGAAACAAATATTATTAAGATACTTTTTATCACCTGAGAACTTAATATATTATCATATGTGTTTACTTTATTGATAATGCATTTCATTTTTATAATAAAATTGATTGATTTTTAAATGAAATTTTCACTGTAGCATAGATAATAAAATCGCATGATACAATATTATAGTGCCATGTTTAGAAATAATAAACAATGATTAAACAAAAATAACTAAATAAAGATAAAAATAATTTAAAAACAAAACTAAAAGTAAAATTTACGTTCAAGACATTTGGAAATTAACCAGGTCAATTGATCCATTATAGATTTTGCGAAAAACAAATTCGCGCGACTCTTTGCTTTGATCATTACAAAAAGTAACTTCAGTATCGGTATCCCAAAAACCCAATCCCTGCACATCACCATGTGCAGAAGTTTACACTGTCGGTTTCATTCTCCCTGTGCGGTACCCTTTTTATTATTACTATCAACAGGAACTACCGACATAAGTCACACGTTTAATACAATTTTAACTAAATTTTAAAGAAAGTAATGCCTCTTGACGATTTTTTAGCTCTTAGCAAAAGCTAATTCCTGTACTTTTAAACTGCCTCACTGATTGTTGAATTGCCTACGTAAATACCGAGTGGGCCGAAACTGTTCATGATGATAAAAACTATTGGATTGTATTCTGATTCCTGCAAATAAAACGAAAAATAGTGATTCATCGGAAGTATCAAACTTCAGATTCGGTTTGACTGACTATGTCTATGAGGGATAACGAAAAGGTGCAACATCCCTCACGGCCTCAGCACCGTGACCTCTCTACTTTTCGTATGTAATTATTCAAATACGTTACAAAACTCTGAGAACACATTAAAGAGTCGGCAAATATGTTTTATCTTTCCAATAAGATTTTTTCTTCATTTCGATCTACAAATATTCTACTATATTACCCTTGCCTGCAATAAATCAAGTGAGCAGATGTCTTTTCGCGATTATATGAAACAAATGAAAAGTACTATATTGTTTGTCAACGATTTAGAAGAAACTGACAGATGTGTAAAGCATAATTATTATGTCTCAGCTTGTCAATTTTAAATACCACGGCGTTATTGTCAGCGAAATGATGTGTGAAAGAATGACAATAGTCTTTAACAAATTTTTCCTGTACATGCAAATGACTTAAAATATTTCACCAGGCAGAAAACATGAGTCAAAATTGAAATAATATATCACTTTATATATATTGGACACGACAATTAAAAGTTTATTGGTCACTCCAGCGTTTGATAAAGCGTTGATTTTTTTTCGAATTTGTTTATTGTTGCTAGCAATTGTATGAACGCGCAACATTATTTAAATCATCTAGTCACATGACTCACATGTTTATTATAATTATCACTTGTTTCAAATTGCAGAAATACTACAAATGCTTTCATGTATAATTAATTATGTTTTGTTTCGGGTACTTTAAAGTACAAAATCAATGAATACATTTCGATTGTGTGTATGATTGCATAGTGTAATAATCCGGAAAAAAGAACACCTTTAAGTGATTTTCGAACATTTTTCATGTTTATAGCCTAAAACTAAATTCAATTGATTTGCATGAAAATGGCAACATGTTGTATACGATTTGTATACTCTCAACAAAACAACAAATTATATCAGTAATATTTGGTTGAAATCCATCAGTGGGAACTGCCAAGTTAAGATTTTCTTACGGCTAAGTGTGGTTTTGCTTCAATAAAATCAAGTAATCTGGGGTTAAATATCTTAGCAAATTCCATCGGATTAATCTTGAGCTTATTTTACTACTTTGTGGCGAATCACTTATGTCTAGCATTTAAGTGCACTTCACTTAAGTGTTAGGTTTATACACATACAATATTGCAATAATATCTTTGTTCGCCTGTTTGTAAAAACGTTTATAGTTCAACCCGATCGAGTAAAATGGTATCTAAATACGCTGTTCAATCTATCAATTAGAGAGAACCTCATAGTATGAAGTTTAATTGAGGTAATACTCACTTTTTATTTAACCGGCAAATACACTGAACCAAAAAAGAAACTTTCGCAAAGTATGTGCCATTTGTTCAAGGGTACCACTTAGATGAGCACACTTATATACATGTAGTAGCTTGTAAAACTCGTTTTGTTTGCAAAATCGGTGAGCTAATCCCCGTATAAAAGCCCGATTATGTTTATTCAACTTAAAAATCGAGTTTCAAAAGGATTGAAAAACTGTACTAACATATCTACATTCAAACTTGGAGAAAGTTTTCTTTTTTCAGTATATATTAGAGAGGATTATATAAGTGCCATCTATCAGACTCTTCCCTGTACTTATTTAAAAATAAATTGTTCGTCATGAAATTGATGACCTAGCTTGCAACTTGCATCTTTTTTGTTGTTTTTAAGTTACATAAATGAGCTGCGGCACATACAGCAGAAACAAATATGTGCATATAATTAAGAAATAAACTAAAACAATGAAGTTATTATTTTGTGCTATTATTAGCCCAAGTTTAGTGAATAGCAAGTGTCAACTGTTGGGCTTTGTCAAAAGGAATGGTCATTCTTAAAAATATGCAGTAAGTGAATGATTTGAAATGTTGCTCAACGTTAATTGGTCAGAACCTACGTCAAACTGAACATAAATATTGAACAATTATTTACAGTTCGTCATATCAACATAAATAAATAAATAAATAAAAATAAATAAATGAAAAATAATAAATAAATAAAAGAAAAATCAATTAAATCCATTACTAAATTGTGTAAAATATTATGCATGTATTGATGAAAATTAAATTTAATTGTAACGTGATCCAATTTGGTCTTTTTTTATTTAATGTGAGAGAATAAATATGAGCAAACTTGTTAAGAGACTACTTAAAAATGTTTAGGTAAGCTATATACTAGTTTATAATGTATCGCCTATTTAGCGTCTATAAATTATAGTAATTGGCAGTCGTCGATTAAAATTGGTATATTTAATTGATTACATTCATATTGAAGCATAAGTCGATTAAGATTAAGTTAAAATTATTGATACATTTGCAAAAGGTCCTTAATGTATTTGTATTCATCGTCTATATATTGTGTTTCGCGCATGCTAATAACGAAATTTGGCCGTGATTCCTAATTTGAAAATAGATGAACACATACTGTTTTTAAATTAAATAGCTTACTTGGTTTGCAGGTAAGAATTTATTAATTTTACAAGGCTATGAGCTCGAGCATGCAGGATGCCATATTGTCCCGCCCGCTTTCTAGCATATAACAGCCAAGTAACCGTTATGGGAAATTCCGAACAATTTATCGGTGGTTTAAAAATATATATAAATAGAATACGAATTGTTAATCGTTTGTAATTGTCCAAATATCATGGGCTTACATTTTTGTATTTTACGCTTTTCATATAGTTATTACCATAAATACGTGTCAAGGCTTGAAGTATCGTTTTGAAAATTTAGGTTTTATAAGTGCAGACATCTTAAATATACAGATTCATAACCTTCCTTCCAATAACGTGCTATAAATATATCAAAACTGTTCAAAAATATAGATTTACACATAGGATCAAATTCTGTTCCATGTGTGAAACTTCATTCGTCACTACAGCTCTTAAGAGCATATTATATCTGATGTAAAACATATGAAGGTTTCCCCACTAAAAATACATTCCATACACATTTTGAATTGTTTTACTTAATTTACGTAAACATATTAACGCGGTTATACAAAATTAAAAAAAGGTATTTTGTAGCAGAAACTTGCTGTTATCAAATTAATAAATAATTTACATCAGACATGCTTAGTTCAGTTTTTGTGATTCTATAGTATATGTACTATATAATGCTACGATAAATATGTATTTGAGGTTTGTACCAATTTTTGTGATAGAAATAACCTAGGAATAGTTTTCACTTTAATCATATACTAGGAAAGTAAGACAGTTTTATACTTCCAAGTAAATACAAAGTCTTCTAGCAGGAGCTAATATTACTTTTAAGCCCCTGTATTACTGTTTATGTAATTGCAAGGTCTTGAAAACCGATCAAAGCTAAATCTGTTACATCAATTGTTAATTCAGCGTTGATCTTTTTCCGTTCCAAACATTAGCCTAGATTATGGATTTCAAATAAGTAACTGAGACAGAAAATGTCAGCAGATATTTGTTGTTACATAACTCTTATTCAGACTAATCTTGACTTAACAGAGATCCCCAGATATCAATATAAAGATAAAAAATATACTCGGACAAGGTTAATTGAACCTGATCATGGATGACACTAGAATGCGATGGTCCATAAGTACACAAGGTTATATCTCACATACATCCCGTTACAAACTAAATATTGACAAGCCACGTTAATAAATTAATTTTTGATTCGTTTGAAATGCTTGTGTTCTAGCACTTTTTGCAAACATATTCTCTGATATAATTTCCATGATGTGTATATCTATCTCTATTGGTAATTTTTACTTATTGACAGAAGTTAGCTTTACTTTTGTCAAACATTTTTCAACAAATATTTTCTAGTATACTGAACAAGAAATGCAATCCTTCAAACGTGTGGTTTCTTTCCAGCTGATTAGAAGTATCTAATATTTTTGCAAGTGTTTTCTTTGTTTTCTTTTCACACTGACTTTATTAAGACTGCATAATAATATTTCTCTTTTACTCTAATAATGTTCGTAATGCTATAAAACATACATTGACATAGGCTTGTAAAACCATTATAAAGCGTTTGGGCTGAAGAAACAAAAATAGTTATATTGATTAAATGTCAACATGTCTGTGCAATATAACACTTTCCTTTATAATATTATCTTATAAAATGTCTGCATTACAATTTTATGTTTCGCAATACAGAAACGCCTGCTAAGACATGACATTAAACGTTATGTTACGCCAAATATTTGAACGTGGAAGCAATTATTTTCAGCTTATCTACAATGAAAATATAGCATTAAATGCGCGATAAGGGTAATAACTGTTTATACTGAAGCACTCACTTGTAAATTGTACCTTGAAGATTAAAACAACACTTAAATTAACAATTTTAAAAAAAATCATAAAAACTTTAAACATAATACAATCCATTAAAAGATGTATAATTATTGTAACAATGATATTCAATAGTTTCATTATTCATATTTTAAATGAACATGTTGTACTGGATATTTACACGTTTTTGAATCTCATTTTGATAATTAAAAACAGGAACAAGCCGATTTTATCTTATAAATTACATTAAACCAAATTAAATAATTTTTAAAATCGGATTAAGATTAAAACAATGAAGTGTTTTTGTTTATTTCAATAATGTTGGAATTTGGACATGGGAGTCCGCAAATATTACCATTTATTAACATTATCTGCATACCTCTGAACATTTACCCTCATCACTGGTTTCTCTATACACTTTAAAATATTTTTACCATATAGTATGAGAAAAGATCCGAGCGATTTTGATTGAAATATAAAAACCCTTTTCTTGTGTTGTTACACTTTCATTATGATATTAAAGTGTAAGTTTCATTTATTAATAACTATTGTTCAAACAACTTTTTGGGCATACATTTGTTTTGTTCGTTTTTTCGGCGCTCCACTAAAATTAAGAGCAATTATCGCCGAAATAGGAAATGTGATTTTGGCTAACCGCGACTGTTACAAACGGTACAGAAAAACACCAGCGCTCAAAACCACATCATATACTGGAACTAAGAGATGCATAGACTCCGGTGATTCTAACCCATTTAGTCGCCCCTTACGATCATACAGGGAAATGCGGTTGCTGCTTTCTGATGCCTCAACACGTAACGACAACACCTTAGTCAAAGGGGGGTTTAGAAATGCTTACAGTCACATTACACTTTATGAAATCCGCAAAACGATATCGGATATGAAGTCCAAGGACGGATATATTTTTTTCTATCTACTTGTTAAGAAAGAAAAAAGTTGATAGAGTCGACTTGAGGGAATTATATCGCTGTTTTGCTGTTCATTGCATCTACTTGTGAAATATATGTTTACTCATCGATCAAGCAAGCTGCCAAGTTGTTAAGAAAAACAGAAACAAAATAGGCTTAATAAATCGATTTATATTGTAAAGATATTATTGCATTAACAGTGGTGAATTATTCTTCTGAAGTTAATTCATTCTAAGGAGCCAGGTTTTGTTCCTACCGCGTTTATTGTTCTGAAGTGGGCAACGTTTATTTCTTTACATGCACATGGCGGCCACAATCTTCAAATGTAAATCCTTGTCGTCTATAAATCAATATACATCACATTAGTGGTATTTTATGGCAAATATATTTATATACACTTTTTAAGCTGTGTATTTAAACATTTTAGTACTAATTTTATATTAAACAACTTTACAGAAGGTTTTCCTGTCCTAACATTTGTGTTTCCACGGGTTCTTTTGTTACTGTTAAATATGACACGTTGTTTCATATTTGTTTTCAAATTAATAAAATGTTAATGCAATTATATGTGTTTCATATGGTTTTTCTACCTTCTGATTTGCTTCATAATTATAGTGACCAAGACTGGCGATGCTGTCTTCTTAAATTAAGTGCGTACCTTGCGTCAAAGAAGGTTTGATAAAAGCCGTATGAACAAAACTGCATTTATTTCTTAAATCAAAATTTCTCAATTTTACGATTAAAGAATGAGCACTATTTTAGCCGGTGTTTCTTGAAATAATGTATATACTATAAGGATAACAAGATATAAACTCATTATTCAAATATTATCATCCCCAATTAGTTTCTGTATATTTATTGTCCTTTGTTTCAACAATATATAATGTTTTTGTTTAGTTTCATAGCAATCATATTGAATACTTAAGTGTCGAACACATATAAAATCGCACAAACACACAAAATTTGGAAACACATCCGGTTCTTTTGAAAGCTATGGATACTTTGTATAACAGGATGATTATAGTTGTCTCAAATTGCTGAGAAATTGTAAATGGTTAACATAATTTCCTAAGAAGTAATTGTCAGTCGAAAAGCTCAATTGTTAATTAATGTCAAATTACTGTTATAATCAATTACTGTTATAATAACACTGGTGGTGTTAGTGATCAATTTAATTATTATCAAAAATAATATTAAAATATATTTTATAACAATTACTCTATGAAACAAACTAGTATGTGACTAAGTTCATGCACTTTTTTATTATTTGTTTTTTTTTTTTTTTTTTTTTTTTTTTTTTTTGGGGGGGGAAAACATTTTAGTACAGATATGTAAAATAACTTTTATTATGCGACTGGTGATAATAGACCATTTCTGGAAAGGATCATTAATCTGTGCCGTAATAGGATAATTATTATAAATGACTACGTTTTATTGGTCAATTTTGTTTATATACACTATCCGACATCAAGTACGGGCTGCTTTCTATAAATCATATGGACAAGCACACATTTTTCTTTTACGAAATAAACCACGAAATAAAAAGAAGTATGTTGTTTACCAATGTCAATGTACTAGTGGCAGCATAAGGTCTTTAGACGACAAAGAAGTCTTTCATACAACAAACGTTACCAAAAAAAAAAAGAAACAACAAAAACTTCATTCTTTATCTAGTTTACAAGAACATCAAAATTGTGTCAACAGATGCCTAATTCATATAATTGTGTTATGTTATTGCGAATGTTAATACTCAACTATACTTGTTTGTAGATTTGTACATTTGTACATTCGGTGTTGGTAGTTTACCCTCGTAATCACAGCAGGAAGTCAATTTTAATTAACCACCAGAGCAAAGTTCATCCACTGCATCGTTTTTTGGCATGCTGTCATGCAGTTAAGCACTATTAATGTATTGCGGTAGAATGACCGTAGAAAGGGTGTTATGATGAAAGTGACCGGCACCTTCCGGAAATCGAATCTAGCTTGCCCGATTGATAGTCCAACGCTTTACCTATTGGATCTACATGTCCTGTTATTTTAAGTACCACAGGAAAACGCAAATTAACAGCAATACATGTTCATTTTAGAGTAACATAGGAAAGAAGTGATTCTTTTACCTATTTTTCTATTTAAATAGGGTTTCATAATAGTCATAAGAAAGATAAACATTTGATATATTGTTAAGAACCGATTTACTCTTGGTAGTGATATGCATTATGTTTACTTTTAAATTAACATTTTTAATGCATTTTTAATAAAGAACTGGGAGCAAATACAATGAAAATTCACCAATTCATCAATATACCACAGTGTTCAATATTCCTCTGCTGATGATGTCAGAAACATTTGTGTGCGTTTTGATGAAGTTTATTTTCATAAGAATTATCTAAGTAGCTTTAAGTGCTAAAAAGAAAGAGCTAATAAAGGAATGTTATAGAGACACATGGGTCCTATCAATCATCTAAATTCCGGGATAGTTTGAGACTTTTGGAGGAAGAAAGGATAGAGAAGATTGCAGTACTCAAATCAAATACGACCATTCTATTTAGTTTTCTAACGCTCTCTTTGTTAATATCCAGTACTAGCATGTAATATATAAGATAAATAAAAATGTACATTTTTCAATGATTATAGAACTATTAAATGAAAAAGAAAACAAGCTAAAGAAACCTTACTAAGCGGTGCAATATGTATATAGCACAAATTTCCTTGCAGCCATTCAAAAAAAATACTGATGTTACCAAAGCTACTTTTTTGGCTTTATTAAGAATAGCTAACGGATAACGGCTTGTACGATGGCTGGCAATTACCAGACATAATGATGATGGTCAACATTAATCAATGGTAGGGGAGATAATATTGACAGAACACAGGAATTTCAATTACATTGGCAAAAGAAAACAAATGAGATGTAATTGATAAGAAAACCTCCCTAGAGGGCAGTTTACAAGTATCGACTGAATGTCCTGCTTAATTGCCTGAACCATTGTGTCATGTAGTATTTAAAACAAACCCATTAACGGGATTTTGTTAACAGTAATATTGACCAGTAAAGGTTTACTGTAAAACAATGATACAATTTCACTCAAAAGTTTCACTTTTTTAAAAACTTCTCAATTTCATTTGTTAAGTTTATATCATCTCAAATATTAAATGTCAATTTATTTTGGCAATTAGAAAAGAGTTTTGGCAATATACACTGAGAGAGTGGTAATAGTTTTGGTATACTTAACACATTTAAAAGTACACAAGTAAACATAATATGCAAAAATATCTTGCTTTGAATATTTTGTATCAAGTCAGTGTAAAACGAAACAAGTATTATTAAGATACGTCTTATCAGCTGAATACATAGTATATTATCATATGTGTTTTCTTTATTGATAAAGCATTTGATTTTTTTATAATTAAATTCATTGCTTTTTAATGAAATTTTTACTGATAAGCATAGATAATAAAATCACAGGATATAACTTTATAGTGCCACGCTCATAAATAATGTACGATGAATAAACAAATAAAAAATATACAAAACTTAATAACGATAGAAATAAAACAAAACAAAAAGCAAAATCTATGTTCAAGGCATTTGGAAATTACTCAGGTCAATTGATCCATAAGAAATGTTGCAAAACAAATGCGTGCGACTCTTTGCTTTGATCATTATAAGAAGTAACTTTCGTATCTGTATCCCAAAAACCCAATCCTATTAATAGCACCCTGCACATAAATATCTGCAGAAGTTTACGTTTACACTGTCGATTTCATTTAACCTTTGCGGTGCCCTCTTTATGATTACAACTTACAAGAACTACCGACACAATTCACACTTTTAATGCAATTTTAACAAAATTTGAAAGAAATAAATGCCTCTTGACGATATTTTAGCTCTGAATAAAAGTTATTTCCTCTATTTTTTAAACTGCCTAACTGATTGTTAAATTGCCTTCGTAAATCCCGAGTGCACCGGAACGTTTCATGATGATAAACACTATTGGATTGTATTCTCGTTCCTGCAAAAAAGAGAAAAAAAAACAGAGGAGACAAAAACCGCTATAAACATCGGATAGAAAATGATTGCCCTTAAGCATCACATTCAAACAGCAGACTCGGTTTAATTGAGTTTGTATATGAGAGATAATTAAAAGGTGCAACATCCCTCATGCCCCTGAGCAACGTGACTTCTTTTTACTTTTGACTACACACCCGGGTTTGGTGTCAAGTCATATGTATCCGTATGTAATTATTCAAATATGAACATTACCTTTACGTTACACAACTCTGATAACACATAAAAAGTATTTGTTAACTTTCCAATATGATTTTCTTTCTTTACTTCGTTATACAAATGTTTCCTTTATAACACTAGCCTGCAATAAATCAAGTGAGCAGATGTCTTTTCGTGATTATATTAAACAAATGAAAAGTACTATATTGTTTGTCAACGATTTAGAAGAAGATGACAGATGTGTAAACCATAATTATTTATGCGTCTGTCAATTCTTACCACCACGGTGATGTTGTCAAAGAAATAATTTGTTAAAGCATGACAATAGTTTTAAACGAGGATTTCTTGTATATATCAAAATAATCTAATGTGACATTGAAAGTAAATTGCTAGAAAGAAAGCATGTGTTATATTTAAATCAAGATATAGCTTGGACACGACAATTAAACAAGCACAATTTTGATTTCAATTATTGATTTATTTGCCACTTCCAATATTAATTTAACGACTAATTTGTTGCGTAATTCCTTAGTGTTGCTGGCAAATATATGAACGCGCAACATTATTGAAATAACTTAGAAACATGTTTGTTTTAATTATGACATGCTTTAGATTGCAGAAAAATTACAAATGCTTATATATAATATATGTATATAATTTATGTATTTCTGTATTGTGTGGAGTATTCTATGTTAATATCAAAACGTTGGAGGTAAATAGAAATAGCAGATGAGTTTTTATGTTAAGCAAATGACATGATTATACTGTGCATTTTAAAGTTAAAACTTTACTACAATCAATGATTACATTTTGATTTTGTGTATGATTACACCGTGTAATGATCCGAAAAATGAACCTTTGAGTAAACTTATAACTTGCAAGAGATTTTTAACAAAATTAACTTCGATTTGTTTGCATCAAAAGGCAAGTTGTTTTTAGACGATTTGTGTACTCTCAACAAGAAAACAAATTTTATCATTAATAGTTGGTTGATAATCATTAGTGAATTAGTGGGAACTGCCAAGTTAAGATTCTTTTGTACGACTAAGTGTGGTTTTGCATCAATAAAATCAAGTTATCTTGGGTTAAATATCTTAACAAATTCCATCGGATTAATCTCGGAATTAGTTTACTTCTTTGTGGCTAAACACTTATGTCTAGCATTTAAGTGCACATCACTTTAGTATTAGATTTCTACACATACATCGAAATTGTAATATTTATGAATATCTTTGTTCTTGTTCGTCTGTTTGGCAAAACGTTTATAGTACAACCCGATTGCGTAAAATGGTATTTACCTACGCTATTCTTACTACCAAGTAGAAAGAACCTCATAACATTAAGTTTAATTGAGTTATACTCACTTTTTATTTGACCAGAAAATATATTATAGAGGGTTATAACAGTGCCTATTTATCTCTTCCCTGTATGTGTTTAAAAATCATGATTTCGTCATGAAATTGATGACCAGACTCAATCAAACCTAGCTTGCAACTTGCATGTTATTTTGTTGTTTTTAAGTTACATAAATAAGCTGAGGTACATACAAAAGAACAAAATATGTGCATATAATTAGAAAATAAACTGAAACAATGAAGTTATTATTTTGTGCTATTATTAGCCCAATTTCAGTGAATAGAAAGTAAGTGTCAACTGCTTGACTTTTGCTCTATAAGAATGATCTTCTTGAAAATACGCGGTAAGCGAATGCTTTGAAATCTTGCACAACGTTTATTGGTCAGGACCTAGATCAACTGGAACATAAATCTCGAAAAATTATTTCAAGTTCGTCATATCAACATAGATAAATAAATAAATAAATAAATACGTAGATAAATAAATGATATTTTTGATATAATGTGATATAGTACACCATTCATAATAGGAGATGAATGGAAATATAAGAAACAAAAATGGGTTAATAAATTGATTCAAGCCTTTCAATTTAAAGATTGAAGTAATTGGTTACATTTAAAATAATATCCCTGCGATCTTTAGGTAAGCTATAGTATTAGTTTGAAATTAATAATATATTTGGCGCCTATGACATATAGTAATTGGCAATCGTAGAATAAAATGGGTATACTTAAATTATTACATTCATATTGAAGCATAAGTCAATTAAGATTAAGTTTCATTAAATAATTGATACATGTTATAATGTTTGTAAAGGTCCTTAACGTATTTTCCTTTTTTCTATATCAGAATTATTCTGTCACGGACATCAACTAGAAATAATTCCACGTTTACTCATTGTCATCCTGCCCCACCTCATTTTATCGTCTATATCTTTAAGTGTTTCGCGCATGTTTATATGGAAATGCGGCCGAGACACCTAATTTAAAAATAGCTAACCACATATTGTTTCCAGTAGCAAGCTTGGTTTGCGGGTAAGATTTTACTAATTTTACCAGGCTATGAGCTCGAGAATGTGGGAAGTCATATTTTAGCATGTAACGGCCAAGTAACCGTTATTGGAAATTCCAAAGAATTAATCGGTGATTTTGGAAACTGTTAAGTAGAATACAATTTGTTGATCGTTTTTGTTTGTCACAATATCTTTGGATTACAGTTTTGTATTTTACGCCATTCATATGGTATTTACCATAAATACGTGTAAAGGATCGTATCGTTTTGAAAATTTAGGTTTTATAAGTGCAGATACAAATTCATAACATGCCTTCCAATAATGTGCTATAAATATATCAAAACTGTTCAAAAATATAGATTTACACATAGGATCAAATTCTGTTCCATGTGTGAAACTTCATTTGTCGCCGAGCATATTATATCTGATGTAAAACATATGAAGGTTTCCCCCACTAAAATACATTATACGTACATTAAAAATTGTTTAATTTAAAGTACGTAAACACATTAACGTGGTTAAACAAAATTAAATACATTTATAGTATTTTGTAACAGAAGTGGAAACTTGCAGTTATTACATTAAATAATTGTTCAATTTTTGTGATTTCATAGTTACTGTACATTTACTTGATATTGTTATGATAAACATGTCTTTGAGGTGTGTACCTATTTATATGTTAGAAACAACCATTTAATAGTTTTCACTTAAATCATAAGTATTGTAGGCAAAAGAGACGGTTTCATACTTCCAAGTAAATCCAAAGCCTTCTAGCAGGAGCCTGTATTACTGTTAAGCCGCAATATAACTGTTTACGTAATACAAGTTCTTGAAAACCGATCAAAGCTAAAGCTGTTACATCAGTTGTTAATTCAGCGTTGATCCTTTCCGTTCCAAACATTAGCCTAGACAATGGATTTCAAATAAGTAACTGAGACAGAAAATGTCATCAGAAATTTGTTGTTACATAAGTTATTTAGACTAATCTTGACTTAACAGAAATCCCCCGATACCAGTAAAAAGATAGAAAGAAATATACTCGGACAAGGTTTAATTGAACCTGATCATAAATGGCAGTAGAATGCGATGGTCCATACATACAAAGGGTAATCTTTCACATCTATGAGTATGTAAGTTTCATGCATGTCTAAATTTCACCTTTACTATGACTGTTAATTGTCATTTTATTTGTTAACGTGGTTTAAGAAAATGTTTCACTGTCGGCAATGTTTGTTTATTGATAGAAGCTGGCTTTACTTGTGTCCATTATTTTTCAACAAATATTTTCTAGTGTACTAAACAAGAAATGCAATCCTTAAACATTGTGGTTTCATTTCAGCTGATTAGAAATATCTAATAGTTTTGGGAGTGTTTCCTTTGTTTTCGTATCACATTGACTTGATTTAGACTGCATCATTATATTTCCCGTTTACTTTAAAAATGTTCCTTATAGTCCAAAACATACATTTACACAGGCTTGTAAAACCGTTATAAAACGTTTTAGCTGAAGAAACAAAAATAGTAATATTGATTAAATGTCAACATGTCTGGCATAATAACACCTTTCTTTATTATATTATCTTATAAAATATCTGCATTACAATTTAACGTTTCGCAATACAAAAACGCCTGCTAAAACATGACATTAAACTATGCCACATATTAGAGCGTGGAAGCAATTATAATATACTATGAAATAATTTTGAGCTGATCTACAATAAAAATATAGCATTAAATGTGCGATAAGGATAATAACTGTTTATACTGAAGCACTAACTGGTACATTGTACATTGAATATTGAAACATAACAATTATTAACAATTTAAATAAATCAATAAAAAAAACTTTATAAATAACACAATTCATTAAAAGATGTAAAAGTGTAACAGTAATACTTAATATTTTCATTATTCAAATTTTAAGTCAACCTGTTGTACCGGATTTTTACATTTCTTTTGAATCTCATTTTGATAATAGAAATCAGGAATAAGTCGAAGTTCCTTTATTAATAGCATACAGTTTTATCAAGTTAGATAAGGTAACAAAACCGATTAAGAATAAACTGATTAAGAGATTTTTCAATACCAATGTTAGATTTTGTACGTAACTGCTGCAAATATCACTATTGCATATCATAATCTAATTATTACGGGGGGGGGGGGGGTGGCCTAGTGGTTAAGGTGTCTGCCTCTCAACCCAGAGATCACCGTTCGAGCCCTACTCGGGTCACGATCATGTTTCTTCATATGACACCAGTACTGGTTGGTTCCAGGAAGCTGATTCAAAAGTGATTAATATAAGTTGCAAGAACTTGTTTCGCAATCGAGCTTAAATATGTTTAAACCAATCTTGCAACACTTAAAATTTCATTCCTCTATATGTCTCGTTAATTAACAATATCAGATATAAAGTCCAACGACGGATCTATTTCTAATATCTCAATACATTTAGTAGGAATTATATCGCTGAATGGTTTGTTGTTTATTGCATTTACTTGTGAAAGATATGTTTACTCATTGATCATAAAAGCTGCCAAGTTTTTAAGATAAAGACACATACTTGAATACTATTTTATTGTAAAGAAAATATTGCATTTTCAGTGGTGAATTCTTCTTCTGAAGTTTATTCGTGTTAAGGAGCAAGGTTTTGTTCTTACCGTGTTTTTTGTTCTGAAGTGGGCAATTATAAATGTTTACTTCTTTACATGCGTATGGCGTCCACAGTCTTCAAATCTAAGTCAATATACTACACATTAGTGGTATTTTATGGCAAACATTTTTTTCAAGCTGTGTATTTTATAGTTAAGATACAATTTACTATCAATAGTAAAGGTATTGTTAATTAATTGTGCTACTCATTACAAATAGAAAAAAGGAATGAGATATTAAAGTATCGTAAGTTAGATTAATGTAAATAAGATAATGTTTTGATGAAACAACCGCATCATATATATCTAATAGCACAAAAGTAACAAAGGGGTATGCTTAATATGGTGTTTAAACATTGACAGCCACTTAATCCAAGACATGATGTAGAAAAACATTTTAATATTTTAAAAGGAATAACATAGTCTTAAAATAAATAATTTAAATTAATGTAAACTACACAAATATTTCCAATCGTAGGTATGTTTATAAATGAATGCCCATTTTCACTGGCTGTTATAATTTGTGTCAAGCATTCAAATTGCGTATTTTAAAAAATAAGATAGTTTGTACAATCCATACGAGTCCTCCCTCAGTTTACAACAATTATTTATTGTTTGCATTTCACTTTAAAGTTTCATTTTATTTTAAAGTCACGTATTTGCTTGGCATGTTAGGCTTGGCATGCTTGGAAGTACCAGCAAAAAGTACTGGAAATAAATGGTGTAGTCCTATTTATCATAAAGTATAACACAACATTAAAATAAATATTTTGAGAATAAAAGAAAATAGTTTGAGGTAAGTGCGACCTCTTTGTATAAAATTTTTTTTCAATGTCTCATGTCCACATTGCCAAGCGCAGAAATAGCAGGTGTTGATAATATCTACTGTAATGTTACGATGCGTACTTTGTAGAAGTTTTTTGGTGAGTTGTTAAGTTCCGTTGTTTCCAGCAGGGTATGAATCATTAATCATCAGAAATAGTGTTCCTGGGTGTGCTATTTGTTTTAAAATTTCTGACTACAAGATAAAGGCCTTACACATTTCGTATACATGTATATTACAAAAAGGTGCATTTGTTACTTTAAATTATGACAATATAACATGCTATGTCTTATTTGTTTTCATGTTATCAAAAATGTTTTGGAATTTATAAGTGTTTCATTTAACTCTTCTATCTTCTGACATACATTTTAGCAAGTGTGGTTATACCTGGAATCCCGTTTATAATGAAAATATTGCCGACTCAATCTTATTTCGTTTCTTAAATAAAAGAAGATTGATAGCTGCCGTATAAACACATCTGCAGACGTTCATTAAATAAAATTTTGCACTTATCATTACCGTCCCTGTGGCCGGCACCAGTTCATTGTGACTGCTAAAGTTTAAGTTTTAAAGAATTCTATACAGACAGCACATTTTTTGTAAATGGGCTTGAACTTTAACGGCTTATTTTATAGTAATTTTCAAAGTATATAAAAATAATATTATAAATAAGATATATACATTCGCAATTCAATTAACATATACTAAACGAACTTCCTCAGTCATACATTTCAACTAAAATGTATATGTTGTTTAGCTTCATTGCGTTTTATTTAAGTAGCTGAAGTGTTGAATACAAGAAATTGTAGAGACACTTTCGAACCTTTCTTGTTCTATGCCCAGAATGTTCATGAAGTCATCAGGTGTTTATAATAACATTGTGATTTTAGTTGTCCAATGGTGCTAAAAGTATTCCAATACCAAATTATTGCTAGTTAATGGTAAACATTTATTTACTAAAAAGGCTTTCCAGTCAATGCTTAAGATTCGGAATATTATTTTCGTTTTGCCATAGTTGTGATTTTATCGACATATTCTATAACTATTTAATTAAATACAAAACGGTACATACAAAAACAAACAACCTTAGTGGTTGCCTTTAAAACCACTGAGTCAGATTATAAATGCATAGGGGATTGGAAACATCATAAGTAAACATGTTTTTATAAATATATTATCATAAAGTGTTGTACATATAAATGTTACACGAACATATCATAACAATTGCGCTGATGTAACAAATTATATATCTAGTATAATTATGAACATATTTAGGTAAATTTTTTCTACAAGTATTGTTTTTAATTAGTTCTTTGACTGAAATGAAAAAATATCGAAGCTACTGTTTATATATGTTCTTATTTACTGCGATTGAATGTGTTATCAATATAAATGGATTTTTTTGTAACAGGATAAATACCATAAGCGATTTATAAGTTAGTTCTTATTCATAAATTGACAAATACGATAGAAATCATGAATGGAAATGTAGTGTATGTTGTGTCAATATTAAATTGATATATATATACTCGTATGTATACACGTACAATATAAAATATTCATTATTTTTACCTCAGTAGAGCTCCCTTTAATAACTTTATACTCACTTTATTTCACAATATCAACACTCATTTTAAAAGACTGAAGGCTTCTGAAATTGATGCAAGAAGTATCTTAAAAGGAACATATTATGTTCTGTAATCCTCTCCCGATGATATTACAATCATGATTTCTTTTATGTGAAGACGTTAATTCTCATAACATTTATTTAAGTAGTTTTAAGTGCTACAAAGAAAGAGCTACTAGAGGAAAGATATAGAGACACATGGGTTCTATCGATCATTTAAATCCCTAGATAATTTGAGACTTATGAAGGCGGAGAATAGAGAAGAGGTTTAAAACAAACCATTACCCATTACTTGAATGAAAAACAACTGCTTGAGTTTCTCATTCTCTTTTTTATCGTTGCCATTGTACCAATTCATGAGTACTGTTTATATAGTATATACATACGTAATTTGTAGAGCAACGTGTTTTATCTTTAGCCCGAATCCCAAATACTTCAATACAAATATTTTATATTTATTGCACGAAATTTGATGCAATATATCAAGCCGAAAGTTAAATATTGCTTCAAAAAGACGACTTTTGAAGAGTCATTATTTAGATTATCTAAGGATCTAAGGGGGAACGTGTGTGTTCATGAGGGCAATTACCAGACAAAATTATGATGACCATCATTAATCAATCGTTAGAGAGAAAATATTGACAGAACATGTAATTTTCAATTATCTTGGCAAGAAAAGTATTAATTGATTAGACATCCTTAAACAAGGGAGTACACTAGTATTGATTCCATGTCTTGCTTAAGGTAGAACACCCCTAATGGGCACTATAAGGAACTGTAAAATTGACAACATAGGACAGTTATATGCCTTAAATGTCACCTGTATGCAAAATTTAAACAAACTTTACCGTGTGGTTTATGAGTTATGGATATTTTTCTGAACTAAAACTTTGTCATTAGAAGGGTTTTTTCAGAAATGAGGAAACTCTAAATAATCTATAATATTTTCATTATGAAAAATATTTTCCTATTGCTCATTGTTTAGAAACAAATAATGATATTTAGGTAACAAAATAAACAAGCAAAATGAATGTTTTTAAACTAAATGTTTTTAATATGTATAAAAATGTAACTCTACCCCACCCACTTTTAACACTTATTTGCCCATTTCCATATGTAAAAAGCCTTATTTAAAATATCCCTAAAATTTTCCACATTGAGGGGCAGTTTTCAAAGTTTGCCTTAATTTTCTTTAATGTATATTGGTTGGTCTTGCAAAATATAAAATACAAAATTACCGTGTAGTTTTTATTTTATTAAACTTTGAAAATATCTGGTATCATATTTGCTATGAAAGTTTGGCATTATTTAGTAAATAAATACCTACAATAATTATATAATTAAAATGAAACATTTTTTTTCATCCATTAGTTATCTGAGAGATTAATAAAAAATGTTAAAAAGAAAAAAAAAGTTGCCGCTTCTGGGGTTTGAAACCACGCCCCTCAGTTTCAACACACTTTACAGTAATAATATATTTCCTTTTTCACAATGCGTTTACTGCAATTATGTTCTTAGTTTTCTAAAACATACATTTACATAGGCTTGTAAAACTGTCATAAAACATTTGGCTGAAGTATTAAAAAAATAGTACTATTGATTAAATGTCAACCTGTCTGGCACAAAAATACATTCCTATATAAAATTATCTTATAAAATGTCTGCATTACAATTGAAGTTTTCGTAATACAGAAACGCCTGCTTAGACATGACATTAAACTTTATGCTATGCCAAATAGTTGATCGTGAATACACTATGTCCCGCTTATCGTTAATGGAAATATAGCATTAAATGAATGTTTACACAATTGAAGAAACATAAAGATACATCTAATAAAACACTATAAATCATGGATAAAATACTACAAATCTTAGTACGAAATATAACAATAATTACAATCATTGTCCTTATTTATATTGTAAGTGTACATGTACATGTACATTTGTACCACGTTTTAATATATTTAAAACAGAAAAAGTTGACGTTTTCTTATAACTACTAAATTTATTTACTTATAATTTCTAAATTGAAAACGTTGCGAGATCGATATGACTTAGTGTTTTTAACGAATTTGAAAGATAAGATAAAACTTTCGTTTCTAACTATCTTTTGAAAGATACAATATCGTCAACATCAATTTTGCACACAAGTTGCATCTTTAGCCGTAGAAGCAAATACGGTTATTCTGTATTTACAGCATGTTACGGGTTATTTAAATACGAGCTGCAAAAAGAATTTGAAACACAAGACAATGTAACTTTAATATCCTTATTAGCTTCCCTTCCGTTGACTCCGTATTTCTTTGTTGTTTGTTTTATTTTTGTTCCTTATGTTTCACGAAAATTATCCCCTAGGCATTTAATGAGGTACTAGCAAAGAGTTAGAAAATAAATGTTGCAGAGACACTTTAGGTCCTATCCATCATGTAATCTCCAAGACATTTGAGACTTTAGAAGTACATGAAACAACTGAAAGGAAGCATATTAGTTGTCTTAAAGTGCTATTGTATCGTTAAGATACTTTTTTAGAGGTACTAGATTCTTTTTCCCGTTAACACGGAGAACCACATTTTGTCGTGACTTATAATTAGAATACGAGTTAAGTACTGGAAACTTTTGTACAGGCACAACTTATTTCTAAAATTATTAACAAAGGTTTTGAATTGGCAAATAAAAAAATGAAAAGACAAAATAGTTCGTTATATTTTGTTGTCTATACTAGGAAGTGTACACTTTTCAGTTTACCAACCAATCAAGATAATAGAGAATTATAAAAATGTACGATCATGATGACCAACGTGTATTAATAATTTGATTTATAAAGAATTAATTTTTTTCGATTGTGTAGGAAGCGAAAAGCTTATAGACACATTTTCGAATCCGTTCCTGGAACTAACCAGTACTGCCCAATGATTGTAAAGTTTCTTGTTCAAAGAAAAAAAGACTTGCCTCCTGACGGGGTTTGATACCATGCGGCTAGCCATTATTAGATTACTAGTCTGGCCGGGTCACCACTCGGCCTTGCCGCCAATAAATTTATCAATGATTTGTGCTATCATATTCACAGTTCATAATAAAATGTTGATCAATGTAATAACCACTGGAAGATATTCTCCCCGGAGGGCATTTTGGCAAAGAATTGATTGGAAATAATGATCAGGCTACAGGAGCTTTGCATCATTTTACTTAAATTTCGAAGCTGATGCAATATATATTGCTTATTAGAGTAAAGGATTAAATATGATGGTAGAAATTTATAAGCAATTTAGGCAGTAATTGCTTCATTGTAATTGCATGAAGATGATTGACGTCAAATACGGACATTAACTATGTGCAATCTTAAAGAACATCAACTGGAAATTCTTTTATTCAATTGTATGCCATACATTGTTTGTAATATTTGGTTTTAAAAATATTCAATACTCACCTAACGCTGCCTGCTTTATTGAGGTATAAAATTTTAGTAACATAATAATATTTCTTCCACATAATGATTTCTCAAAATTGTTTGTTTCTAAATAAATGCTTTTTCGAAACAAAGTAGAATAAATCAATATATATAGTAACAATGGTGAATGATTTAATATTTCATCTGTCATGTTGAGGGTTTTCACTGACACAATTCCCATTGTACGATAATCATATGTTATAACTGTTAAGGTACATTGTCCTGAAAATTAATGCAAAACATGTATTAAAGCGATAATAGAAAATTTATGTAAGTATTTATTTCAAGTCTCTTTTTCTTTCTTTATGATAGAAAATCAAAATATATTGTTGATAAAACCAACAAAGACATAATATTTGTGTCTGTCTACGCACATCACACAAAAAGTAAAAATTATCTTCATTACCTGAAGGAAATAACGTAAATAACAACCTGAATAAAATAGTAATTATTATAGTAAGTTATAATAAAAGGCCTTCTAATAAAAGTACTGAATAGAAGTATTCCGATTCTTTTCATTTAAAAAATTGATAAATAAACGCATGGAAATTGTTTTAACAGGTCTTTAAATATCAATAAATAATTTATTTTTGAAAAAAAATGTGTTGGTCAAACTAATGGTAACGCAAGTTTAGCTAGAATAACTGATTGAGTGTGGCTTTAAATACATTATGCTCTTGTTTAACGTTAAGCCCTTACAAACCAGGGTGAAATTTAGTTTGTCTGAAGGAAGGTACAATTTTTTTTAAATTAATTATCATATTATCATATTTGGAATGATATGTGAACATTTTTGAAAAGATATAAAGAGATGTCACTTGCAAGTTTACATTGATATTTAGGAGTTATGTTTTGTTGATGTTTATAGAATTAAATACACACAATATGTATAATCATTGATCAATGGATAATTTATAATACGGAAAGACAATAAGAATGTTATGAATGAATGCTTGATACATTGTTATAATAAGTTGGCGGGTGAAGAAATCAGCAGTCAAAAATGTCGTGAATTATTATTTTGTTATGTATTTATTTAACACTTACAGAGCCTTTAGATAGCAAGGCTGGCATAAATCCAAATATATCTAGGAATATTTAAACTTCAGTCTGCGTATGTTATCTACAGGAGTCATCAACTAATAACTTACAGCATACGTTCAGTGAAATCACATCGGAAAACACGCTAACATTATTGTTATAGCTTTCTCTTTGGATGAGAAGAACAAATACTGGAATGTCAATACGTCTAATGTAGCCGATTGTTTTTGACAAATTCCTAAGATAAATAGCATATATATGTTTATATCCATTTCTTTCTTGAAATGTATTAAAACGCAA
Source organism: Ruditapes philippinarum (assembly GCF_026571515.1). Classification (NCBI taxonomy): domain Eukaryota; kingdom Metazoa; phylum Mollusca; class Bivalvia; order Venerida; family Veneridae; genus Ruditapes; species Ruditapes philippinarum. Next base: position 43,543 of record NW_026856323.1, on the reverse strand, counting down.
CCAAAAAAAAGCATTTGTTATGTCTTTATAATTTCATGAAAAAGCGAGGCAGACTTTTTTAAAACATTAAACAAATTACAACATTAAACGCGCAAAGTTCAAGAAGTTTGATATCAGTAATATATTATATTCTGTTCATTATAATGACACACATGTAAATGAAAATAGTGCATTTGACATAACCATAAGCTCCATCGATGCAATACGAACTTAAGAAGTATTTACGGAAAAGAACAAAGGCATTTGACAAAAGCACAATCAGACAACCAACATATATCATGCATGCAACGGATACGAGCTGGACTTCAAGCCGACAGGCTTAACGATCGGCCGGCAGAGATAAAGACCGCCCGCTTATTTTTATGAAGAGGATATAACAATAGTGAGAAGAAATTCAAATAAAAATATAAATATGACACTTTATTGGCATAAAAAAAAACCCAAAAAACATTATCAAATTGCTATTTTTTATCATAAGATTCAAACAATAATACAACAAATCAACCAAATATTTCAATCGTTTGTAATAGCATTGAACACAATGCAGTTCCATCACATGATTTTTTGTTATTTTTACAGAAATGACGTTGTGGGACATTGGTGATGTTTAAAATACAAACACCTTTTTATACCATGTTCAAACTTAAGATAAACACACTGCTTAATCATACAACATAATTTTGAATCATACCTATTTTGTTGAACACTTTTATTGGCGCAAACTTTTCAGACCAAATTGATAAAAAAAAAACATTTAAACAGAAAATTATAACAAAGAAACAAAACAATTTTTGAAAAAATGTATTCCTGGTTACCATACTCAAAGATTTATCATTTTATAGTTCCTTTTCGGCGCTTTTGGTACTGACATTAAAACTATTAGTTGCAAACACTTCTTATCCAAAATAGAAATTACGGCAAAAATGATGCTTATTTATATTCATAAATCTCTTGCTGTCTTAATTTTACTAAATGATTGTGATAAAGTATGCAGAATTATACAGTAAGGATGATTTGGTTTTGATTTATATGCAATAATTCTGTGATATTGGTTTCACATTCAATTTGTTTATTTATAAAATATTGTCATGTGTGCTAAAATACATTGCAATAATTTACATTTTTTAAAAATATTTTATCAAAAACGTCAGAATGATGTTTATAGAATGTATTTTAGTCAATTATTTGATAGTCATCATACGCATGAAACATTTTAATTATATATGACCGTATGGAGAGATATCGTTAAACAAAAGGTTTATTCCGGAATTATTCTACGATAAAATAGACTCCGTGTTTTTCGTTAAGTAAATTTGCAATTAAAGTGTTTTTTCATCTGTATATATATCTCAATCAACTTGGAAAATCATCATTTATTTACATACATAATCATCATTTATTTATGTCATTCCATCTCCCAATTGGTATTCCACTTGATACAATGGGAAGATTTTTTTATTTGAACTTAGGTTTGCGAGTCGTTATATTTTGAAATGAGTATAAGGGGTTATATTGACCTTCGATACTGTAAAATCCTTTGTATTATACAACGATAGTGATAAATTGCACACCTTCTGCTAGCCAGTTGAAACATTCCAAAGAAGGATTACACCCCTCCGTGTGTTGACAGAAGCAACAGCTTAACTTTTGTATTCGATCTGATAGTGCAAGTGAGACTTTATTACAGACAAAAAAAATAATCAGAATACGGTCCTTAATATTAGTTTCAGTCATTCAGAACGTGTAATTTTTTTAAGTACATTCATTGGTAATCACAAGTTCATGCAAATGTTATTATAAAACAAGAACACAAATAAAGTGTAGCCATTTGTTTAACATAAGCGATATTATCGACTTGAATGAATCCAGACAATTGTTATTTCAATACTGCTAGCATATAAAATACAGAATCTTTATAAAATTAAATAATGCTTAATGTTAACTAAGTAGTTATCATGCTTGTCTTAGAATATCAGAGTCAAACAAATAAACCCATTTTTAATAATGATCAGTAACAATAAAAATGTATCAACTGTTTCACACATTATCAAAAAGAAACATTTCTGCGACGTGTTATTATATAAAATAACAAACAGATGAAGATTTTCTTTATATTTATACTTGGCAATACAAAACGAAAAATCATTATGCTTTATATGTCTGTTTTGTAAGATAGATATATAAACATAATGTTGCAAACCAAATGTCATTTATACATATGGATCAATATCGAAACTATTTATTCAAATATTCAAATATCAAAATAACATTCTAAATATCCAGACACTAACTCCATTGCCAATTTTCATACAAACAAAAGTGATCACTGCAAAAATATAAACAATAATTTACGCGAGTTTTGATATACTGAACATAAGATAGACATTGATATTCATGCATATTATGTTGCAACTGCTTATCGCTTCTACCTAATACTTTCCTTCTAGCTAGGGAAATTTACGAAGGTCTTTAAGAGATATATTTAGTTGACTATTATATCACACTGTCGTTCACTTCAACGTAATACTTTTGAAAGCATTTAAAGTAATCTGCATCAAGTTCCAAGAAACTTAGATTGATTGTAACAGCTAAGAGTTTGTTCTTAAAGCTAACTTTGTGGATGCACAGCCGAAATCTTCATATTTAACGCGGTTAAGATATAATAATACTAGTATACAATAAATCCGATCTGAACACCTTTTATACAGACAACTGTCCGTTCTATTGTTTGATTCAATATTTGAAATAAAATGTGTTCATTGTAGACCAATCAACTTCAAGTAAAATAACAGTAAGATAATCGATTGATTCAATAATCCATCCAAACCACTTATTCCTTTTTCAATAAATCTCGATGACACATTTCTATATGTTTTCATTATAAAGTTCCCGCTTTACACAGATAAAACACCGTGTACAGAAAGGGTGCACTTTACTTTAAAACTGCCTAGTTTATCGTATCAATTCATTGTATAAGTGATTTATTTATAAAAAGAAATTACAACTGACGTTTGTCAAAAACATACTTATGTCATAATATTATGCTACTTTTCATGTGTAAAAATTGAAATGAAGAATGTGTAAATTCTTCAATTGGAAATACTAATCTAAAGTTAGTTTCCTTAACATTTTAGAACTTCCCAAGATTCCATTCGACACATTTTAAAGATCATACCTTAATAATACAGTTCTGTAGAAAATGTTAGCTGTAAACTCTAGAAGCGTAATGATGCAAGTATCAAAGTTTTAAGTATTAACATTTCTTAGTTTTGCATAGTTCCTGATCATCAATCAAGTATTGTTAACAGGACTCCATTGATTTTTTCTGGCATGATAGACTGGTAATGTTTTACCCGCATTTTTTTGTACAATTTGATGAAGGTCTGAACTTATAACTTGTGTCCAAATTTTCACATCACCTCAACTCGTTTTTTTGTCAGAATAATCATTTTCATTTTGTGCAAAAATACCCCAATTTGAAAAGTGTTGCTACGCTTTACTAAGAATTGCAGTCACTAAAATAATTGTTTTTATTAGTATTTTTATTTTTAAATATCTAATTCTCTTTCGAGAAAGATAATTCGAAAGATAGAAGAACGAAACACATTAACTTTTAAATCTATCAAATAATGCAACAATTTGAAATAGTGTTCGTATAAATTTGTGTTGAATTTGCAAAACCTGACATGGCAATAAGAAATAATTGTATCAAAGAGTTTGATGAAGTACGGTCAAGTGAATATTTGAAACTAGTTTTTTATATGGACAGTTTACCGTTAAAATGTTAAAGGCCGAAATAGTGAAACAGAAAGAAAACGTGTAGACATGTACAGCAGGAAAAGTTCTAATTTGTTTTGTTTCAAATGCATTTAGTAATACTTTGAAGTATGTTTATATTTGCATGCAATTGTTATAGCTATTTACATTGTTTCTTAAACCTTATTTTATTAAATTTACTGTATTATATAAATATAGATAACTCTTTCTGAGACATCCTTAAAGTTTAAGGAAAGCTTTAAATACAAAATCAGTGTTTTGTTTGATTCTGCTTTCATTGAATGTACACAAACTAATAAACAGAGTTAAAATAAAAAAACTTTCATGACCTATTATAATAATTAAAACCATAATCACCGTGTTTGAGTCTTCCTTTATGACAGTAATTTGAATCTCGGCCACATATGGTGTCACATTTTTGTCTAAATATATGTGTGGAAATCCCCAAAAGAGTACGAATGGATGAAAATAGACCTAATAACACATTCCCACTGTTCTAAATAGAATGGTCAATGTCTGAATCAATGAAATGTTGCAACTAGGGCGTTTAAAGCTCTTATTGCTTGTTTTAAAGGAGCATTTTGGTTATTGCCTTTTATGAAGACAATGTATATAATAGAAACGGAACAATATCTTTAGGAATAAGAGTGATGTATTAGGAACAGATATTTTAAAAAATAGAATGCGTACAATTTCCGCAGCAAACAAATATCCATGAACATGATATCATATTTTGTTCACTATTGCCATGCAAAATGTGAAAAGAGAACCTTATAAATTCCTCTTCAAAACATCCCAAGCTTTATAGTATTGCTTTCAATGTCACATGCAAACATAAGACAAAACATTATCGAACAAGTTTACGGTATTTACATGGATGCTCTAGTTGTTCATAATATTCAGAAATATGTTTTTTGCTCTGTAATGTTAAAATTGAGTGTTAAATGTAATTTTATAACTTATATTAAAAACCATCATCAAGGTAATTGCTTTTGAGGTAAAGAAATGCAAAATGAGAATTAAGAAAGGGGTACTTCAAAGTATATTCATATTTTTATTTAAAACTGCAAACAACATTATTTAATGACACCGAACGCATTTAAGGCGACAATTAGTAGATCAGGAAATACACAGGCATTACTAGCAAGCAAATTTGATGTGTTTGATGAAAATATAATTACTCATGCCATATCTGACTCATGTCTGCTTGTTGGCATTAAATTTAACTTAAATGTATCTAAAATTTGAGTGCGCTTCTAAGTCTTTTATGAACTAATATCAGCCGATATCTTCTTTGAATGTATATCCGTAAAGGACAATACATTATAAATATTTTTCTATTTTCGCGTCATCTATGAGAAGTCATATTTAAAACCCTTAAAGGGCAAATGTCAGGTAGCTTTATAAAAGGTAATATTTGTTACGAACCATGACATAAAGGTTACCACTTTACTATAATTGTAGTTTGTCACATTCAAAACAAATTCATTTGGTACTCTTTACTCTAATCCTTTCATTTTCTTATTTTGCATTTGTATAGATAAGACGATCATGTAACAGTTTTATGCAAATCATTATGTGAACTAAATAATATAAAATGTAGCATTAATTGTTTTTACTTAAGTCAGAGTAATATACACATCGCGTTAACAATTGACCTTTCGCTAATTAAAGAACAACAAAAAAGGTTGTTCTGAATATCTATAATTTCAAATAAAATGAGCACAAGGGAGAATATCTGCATTTCTTTCATATATATAACTGTAGTATACTAGCCTGTTTAAGAGATTCTGTAAAAAATGTGGATCAACATAATTTTTTACATTTCGTCTACAATTAAATACGGCAATTCCCAAAAGAGAACGGATTCTCGATATCAAACCAAATTACACACAATATGTTCACAGACAGGATGGTCAATGTCTAAATCAGAGACACAATTTGTAACTTTGTAACAACTAGTATATCAGCTGTAGCTGGATTAGTCTAACGAATATTTAGAAGAAGAAAATGGCGAACATAAATCTTTTTTAAAATCGTAACATAATGCTATTTTTTTTTGTAAATAATTGTTATTGTTAAAGAAGAGTTAAGTTTTCTTTGATACTGCAATCATGTAGTCAAATGGAACAAGCATATTGAAAGAAATTATATATAAAGTTGTTATGGTTAAAGCTTATCTACGTTACGGCATCATCTTTCAAACAGCTTGAAAGTATCCTTGCTTGACTGAATCAGATGTGAAAAGGAGTCAGCAAAGTCGAACCCACAGTCGTGAAGGGGTAAGTGTTTCGAGATCACTCCACCACGATGGTCTTCGGTATGGTATATTTTTGGTAGCGTTCAACCCGCTTCAAAATTTTCAAATATTGACTTCTGTTATCATTATTTGTTTTCAATATCAAAATTTACAACATGTCTATGGCATGCAAAATATATAGCTGAACAAATTTTCTTTAGGATTTGCGAGAAAAGAGTAATAAAGTGTATGGAAAACGAAATGGTATCAATTTGTTGCCGATGTCGTGTGGAACTCTATATTTATAGTTCACTTTAAATGAAAAAAGTATTTTATTATTTCATGGTTATAAAGAGCCTTGAAATAGATAAATACAAACCTGTATTTCCTTTCTGTGTTATTTATACGATAAAATTGCTAATAATTTTTGGAAAATGTAATATTGTATATCTATCTATTAAGATTTGATACGCATTTTGTTTGCAAACATTTTTGTTCTCTCATGTATTCCATTTTTGATAAGTAAACAACAAGGCATTCACCTTGTTTTGCAAAGGTCCCATGATTATCATCTATATGCCAGAATAATTATTGTCATGTTCATTTAGCAAAAGTGAAATGTTATCAGGTAAAGAGATAGTTGTGGTGCGGCATTGTTATCATTAATTCATCACGAACGTTAGATATGGGTATTCTTATGACATATACCGACTCTGGCCATTAACGTTATCGAAGAAAATGTAATTTTAGAAACATTCACTTGAAGGCAGAGTTGTTTCTGTGTTCTTCATTAATAAACAAACACAATTTTGATAAAAGATGTGTATTCAAAAGTGCAACTAGTTTTAATGGGATTCAACAATAGTAGATTGTTGTTAATTTTAGTTTGACATAGATTTAGATAACATCACAAGGATTAAATATTCACTTTTATCAATACAAGTTATCAATAAAGGGTTCAAAATTAGGCCATATTGTATTGGCGCGAAATAGGTAACATATTATGGGCACATGAACAAATCAAAAGGCACAGTATCGGACCTGGTAAAAAAATATGACCACATTGAAAAAAGGTGAAATATGAGCCCCCTTAAAATATACAGTAAGTTTAGAGAAGGTGTTCATTTCCCAGGGGACGTTCTGAAAACAATTGTCCAGACAAAACTAACAAAACTATTTCACATTAACATTTGTATTAAGCTTCCAAATGAGACTCATCTTGTTTGTCGTGTTTATTATCTAGTATAAATAAAAAGGGATTGTAAAACGCTGGTATAAAAATCAATCTTAATATGTTTTTGAGGTTACATTAAGTCAATGTAATATTACAGCATTTATCATTAAAATATTACTGTAACAGTCATGCTGTTGCAAATGAAAAATGCTTACTATTTTTGTCTTTTCAGCATTTATATATATCATATTGTCAAAGGGCAGACGAGCATGGACCGTTCTTTCCACAAAAGAACCTACGGGATTTGGTTCTGGCATAAATCTAAGACATGAATAGGCAAGATCGTAAAAATATTCTTCATAACCATTCAATATAGTGTTTAACAGGAACGTCCTAGAGAACAGGAACTTTATTTTTAGCAAGTATTGTCTCGATAAATTTACAAAGCGCATTTAGCTGAATTGCGTTTGATATAGTAACAATATGTACGTTACGAAAGTATTCTTTGCAAAACCATATATACATGCTTAAGATGTACTCACAAAGACAAAATGTTATCATTAAGATAACTATTAATGAGGTATTTGATATGAAATTTTAGGTACGCTAAATCATAATAAATTAAACCAGGCTAAGTAAAAGGAACATTGTATTTAACAATTATGATTGAGCTTCAGGCAACGATTGTTGTATACAGCTTCTTGTTGATAATGACCGGCAACGATATGTAGACTGTTAAAACGAATGGTGTGATAGTCGATCGGGCACTGGTTGACCTTTCTTCAAGGTAATTGCTATATGTTTAAAGTGACATTATGCTATGTAAAGGTTTATAGTGAGTGAACAGGTGAGAGTCAAAATAAATTTTCATTTTGCCATAATTCCTTTTGATTTAATGATTAACTTCGCATGAACAATAAATAACCACTGGATTCAAATGAAATTTCAGTAAATATTATTTACAAATTTACCTGTAACGTTCAATTTATAAAAAGAGTGGAGCAGTCTTTTTATATTTTAGACAAACTTTATCCTAAACATTTTTCAATATAATCTAATCTTATCTAAACATCAAGTCATTCAGCACATCTTGACAATGAAAATATAAGCATAATTTCACTTTAATATTTAAAAAGGACAAGCAGACCGTTTCATTTAATAAAAAAAGTTATCAAAATATGATCTATCTGTCATATCTCCTAACATGTGGCCAAAAGCTGATTAAAGTTATGCTGAGTAAATCAAAAGCAAAACAAAGTTTTAGTTCTGTTGGTCTGTAATAAGGACAGGAACTTAATCTTATTAAACGATCTGCGTTTCAAAAAGTATACAAAGCTTATAAACCGCTGATGGCTTTACATAGGAGCCTGTTTATTCCTTGATTAATGCACAGAGGGGCTAAACGGTCTTAATTCTTCGTAAAGATTAGAAATTACGTCCATTTTATCTTTGGGAAGACGTAAAACATACAAAAAGTATAACTGTATTAAAGAAAACAAAATCGTATTCGATACTGTATAAACGATTCTGACTGCAGCATTACCACATGCATGCCATATTCAACATTCTGTTGACATGGTGAGTTAGCGTTTCGCTTCTAGAATATTTCAAACAATCTTTCCATATCAATTTCACTGAACTTCTTGATACGACACAAACTATTCTTTCAAACTTTACAAATGCATTTTTTACATGTTACCTTTTAAACAAAACTTTGTATAATCAAATCTATAAATGTAGCAACAGTAATCAATAAAAAGTTATTCATGATATATTTCTTAAGATTATAAGCCCAAGTAACAGAATTGCTTATCAGGTTTGCCCGAATAAAAGTACTTCGAATCAGAGGCAATTCCCACGGGGACAAAAATAACCTAATTACATATGCGACTGTTCAAGAATAGGATGGTTAATGTCTGAATCAATGAGACAGTAGAAAAGAAAACCTATCAAATAAAATATTAAGAATGGTTCAGTAACTACACGATAAGGATCGCAACTTAAAACTTTGATAAATACCCTTATAGGTAGCAGATTAAAAAATCATATTATTGTGTTTAACAAATTATAGTGCGGTTCATAAGTAATTGAATTAAACAATTTTATAGTGATATTCATAATACCGGAGTTTAAACTTGCTGTTCTGTGTTCTGTTTTAATACGATTAAAATGCCATGGAATATGTAAAAATGTATATATATATATATATATATATATATATATATATATAATATATATATATATATATATATATATATATATATATATATATATATATATATATATTTTCGTAACTTCGGCAACACAAATTACAGTAAACATTTAATTGTATTGGTGACAGCATAAAGCTTGTCAAACTTTGAAAAAGTTTCAATATTTATTAAGTAAAACAATATAAACTTTATAAATATCTGATGTTAAGCAGGGACTTGTTTATTGAATGGCGTTTTCCCCTGTCGATCTTTGTATTCATAATTAAGTCATAAGTTTATAAAAAAAAAACCACATCTGTTGAAAAAGCATTTTTTGAGTTGCTTTTTTCACCTTTATTATACAAAATATTTCTATTGATACAAAATGTGTGTTTGAAGTAACATCAGCTTTAAAATGTTAAAGCATTATATCTGATGCAACAATTATTGTTTGAATTATAAAAATGAATACTTCAAAATGTCTAATTAAATAAAATATGTTTGAAAATTGTATTAAAAGTGAATGGCGCATGCATGGATCATTGCCTAACTGATAAAACGTTACTTAAAATAGCAGAATAGTAATTTGTTCCGGAATATTTTATTCTGTTTGAATAAGAGAGATATCTAATGTTACAATTCTTTCGAGATATAACTTTATTCTATTGGAAAATTGGTAATCTGTATGGTCTGCATACATTTCGCCAAAAGATATGATAAGAACAATAGTATTAAATACACATTTCTATGAATAAAAATGGTAAGGGTCTTATAAGGAGCCTAATTACAATTGAGATGATTAAAGAAAATATTGAAATTAACACCAAGGAGGATACCTAGTTTGCTTCCTTTAGAGATAGTTATCTATTATGGGGAGAAACTTCATTCAGTAAGATAATAACGCTCACACATATATTACAACAGAAAACCGATATAACTGTTTTACACCGAGCATGGGATTACAAGGTAAAACATACGTATTCACAAACTGCTTTTTGATTTTGTTCTTGTTTGCTTTCGTTGAAAATTTAGTACTAAAACAAAATAAAATACTTTATGAATACTTTTTATCACAAAGAATAACGTTTACAAATTTCTATAATTGTGACAGAAGTTTAGAATTACATGATTTATTACGAGATAATAGAGATGATATGCAAGCTATTTCAGTAACCATTGTAAAATTCTGTAATAAATATTTTGTTCTCGGGATGCTTTCAATACTTTGTTTAGTAAATGTGTATTATGACTAGTTATGCATTATATTTATAACTTATCTTTATGCTACATTTTCTACGATTCACAATTGATATTTTTTGTGTTTCGTGTGTGACGTCTATAATTGAAACATCGTAGATGTATAAGCTTTTTGTCACTGTCTAGTGCCCTTGAGGATTTGACATTAACATTTATTTAACATGCTTTGTGAAATTGCACACGAATCATCAACGTACAATTATGTCAAAATAAGGTAAATACTCATATTCGTGATAGGGAGTCACCTATATCACAAACTGATAATCAAAATTTACAATCAGCCTTAGAGCATCCACGAATTTGATTAATTACCTGGATGTCTGCTACTTTTTCATAGTAATACAAACATTTTTTATATCGTTATAACACAACTGAACAGCCAGGCGATGAATTTGCTGTTGTTACAATGTTTTACTATAACGGTAATCTATCTCAGTAATAATAGCCTTAATAGCGTTCCACTCTCAATGTCTTTTACTTGTTATAATTATAAAACCAGAACTTGGTATTGATGACATAAGGAAACATGATCTTGACCTATGTAGGGCTCGTACTTACAAACCCTTTGTTGAAAAGCAGACAAATTAACGGCTAGTCTTGGATACAATTCATCTGGCATGCGCAGGCTTTAAGATAGCTTGTCTGTAAATGAATTTTGAGTTATTGATCTCGTCTAAAAGATGGAATCGCTTTAAAACTCTTCTTCTTTTTTTGTTTTTTTTTATAATAAATAAGGTTCATATAACGAATACGGAATTTCATATTTTATCACTTATATAGGGTCACCCGTGCACTTCATATATACGGCATATTGTTTAGTATACAGTCTCTCACATCTTCCTATCAAGAAATAACAAAATTATTGCTATTGTTATTTATTATAGTATTCCATTATTCAAATGTCACATAATAAGATATGAAAGAAATAAACATGTCCGTGTGATCATCCCACACAGCGAATTTTATTGATTTAAACAAGAATGGCGCTACCATAGTATTGACCTTTTGCAATTACTTTTGGTGTAATAGCGACGCGTAGGACACTGATACAATCTATATATATATCAAGTTGCAATTAAATATAATTTAATTTATCGAAATTTATCAAATCGCATTGGCCCATTGAGAATATTAATAACTAAATCAATCTTTAAACCCATTCATACTCAGGATTTGCCAATGTATGTTTGCATCATTTATAAACATTAATATGAATACATAATTGAGTTGTTATTTTTCAATGGTTTATATTACTATAATTAAGGTGTGTGGTTACATAGTTTCCTTCAATTAGTTTATTAATTTTGTAATCTTAAAACAAACGAAAGGAAAGAAAACGACATTGGTGTCCAAAACAATAGGATCTAAATTGCAAGATTTGTGATACCCGATAAGTATCATGAGCGAAATTAAATAAATAAAGTCATCTGTTGATATTTAAATGAGTAACAAACCACTACACCCGATTAGAGGTTTGCTTTTACATGACGTCATTAAAGCGTATTTCATAAATAAACTGCGTTAAATGACGTCATTTTGGCGAATTTATTGCAGTTTAAATGACGCCATTTTGGCGCATTTTAGAATGAAACTATGTCTCTGTTTTGACTCATTTCAACATTTTGAATGAAGATTTAAATGCATTTGCTACTGTAACGAAAATGTAAATTAATGTTCATGAGCAATTCAATTATTGGGGTAAACCAGTTTAATATGGTAGAATTGTAATAAACATTGTGCCTAAGATGACGTCATTTTCGACGTTATGAATAAAGTTGTAAATTCATAAGCTACTGAATAAAAAACATAAAATAAAGAAATTACAATGATGTCCGTGATTTACTGAAGTATTCCATTTTAAGTAAAGTAAAATATTTTGGTTGAATATGCAATAACATGGATATAAAATACATTCGCGGTTCAGATAGGAATACCTGTCCCTCTGGTACCCCTCCCCCGTTTATTACAGAACCGTGAAAATTAACGAAAACTTAGCAGATAAATATTTATAAAACATATTTTAGACGTCAAATGTCATATATTTTGTATGTATTCCTGTTTTTAATGCTTCAAAGAGTTTGAAAAGGCTTTTCTAATTATATGTTACTGTAAAATATTGACAGAAAATCGAAGCCATTCATTATAGTCCTTACATGTATAAATAATGATGGGATGATAAAACATCGTCAATAAAGTTTATGTAAATAAGCGACTGTTTTGATGGAAAAAGCATCATGTTTATTCATGTACCACATGTACAAAGGGGTGTGCTTCATGTCTGTTTCATAATTTTGATATTTATATGTTGACTACTGTTACCGATGCCATTTGGAGTGGATGGCAAAGTGCATTTTCCATTACAGGTTCAATAAATCTGAGCTTGCAATATTTTCAACTTTGCTATAGTAAATAAGCGTTCATTTCGAATTTCTTCAAATGGTTTTTCCAATTTTTCATATAAATTGTGCAAAATGACCGCTCAGACCGAGCTAAGAACCGCACAAAACATTTATTATTAATTCAATTCTAAGAATATTTCTTTATTATCCTTCTTCATTTTTTCCTCTTTTTTTGTAGTATTTTACATGTTCTATGTACATTTGTTTTCAAATCCTATCTTTTAGGCTTTTCGACCTCAGTGGAGCTCCTTTTAAGACTTTATTCTTACTTGAAGTAACAAAAATTTCATAACAATTATTTAAAAGGACCAAAGGCTTTTAATGCACAAAACTGATACATTTAAAGGATCATGTTTTGTTTTATCATCTTCTGCTGATGATATTACAATCTTGTTTTCTTTTGTTTGGATACGTTCATTCTCATAACACTTATTTAAGTAGTTTTAAGTGCTACAAAGAAAGAGCTACTAGAGTAATGATATAGAGACACATGGGTCCTATCGATCATTTAAATCCCTAGATAGTTTGAGAAATATGAAGGAGGTGATAATTAAGAAGAGGTTTAATACAAACCATTTCTTGAAAGAAGAACACCTGTTTGGGTTTCTCATTCTCTGTTTCTTTTATCGTTGAAAATATTGAGTATTAATATATATCTTGTAGGTTCAAGTGTTTTATATATTTTCCACTTTTCAAATAGTTCAATACGATTATTTATATTTACAACATGGAATTTGATGCAATATATCACAGTTTAAGTTAAATATGATATACAAAAGACGACCTTTGAGGCTTTTTTTAGATTAACGTTTGTATGAGAGCAATTACCAGAGAGGATTATGATGACCATCATTAATCAATGGTAAGAGAGAAAATATTGACATAACATAGGAATTTTAGATCACCCTGGCAAGAAAAATAGTAATTGATAAGACCAACTTTATCGTAGGTAGTTCACTAGTATTGATTGGATGTCTTGCTAAAGTTACGTTATTTCTTTGTATCATTAAAATATATTGACACCAATCAATAATCGGCTTTTCGTGAAAAGTATTGATTTCCAGTGGGCGATAATACGGTGTTAAAGTGACACTATGCTCATATTTTTATTGTCAAATTGAGCTGAATTCACAATATTTTTCAAAAGATTGACTGTTATAAATGTGATTGACCAACAGTTGATTCTGGATTATGTTTAGGATGTAATATAAATCTGCCTAAAGTATAAAAAGACTGCACCACTTTTTTATAAATAAAACGTTACAGGTATATTGCGATGGATATTCATTTCAGTTTCCTTTGGCCACTTGAGTTATTTATCGTTTTTTATGACGTAAATTATAAAATTGAATGGAATATGGCAGGATGTAAATTTATTTTGACTTTCACTTGTCTTCTCACTAGGTACCCTTAAATGTATCATAATTATATTCAAATGTCACTGATTTTATAAACTTTCTCATTTGTATAACATCTCAAATTAAAAAAACGACAATTGTTTTTATAACAATACAATTAATGGCTTTATTGTAAGTAAAATAATTGCTTGTCATCACACGTAGGAGCTTTTTTTAAGTCTTCTGATGTCTTGAAAATAAATAAATAAAGGTTCCCTGCTTAAAAAATGGGCAAGCAGGAGTTTTATGAAACTCACATAAAGGTTGAAGAGCATTTTCGACGATTTTCGCATGACGATAGTACCGTCAAATGTGAAAGAATATGCCATGAAAAAGCAAAATATAAACAAATTAATAGTTTGGCTTTGAAACAAACACTAAATTACTATTTATGTACTACTTACCAAACAGCAACAGAAAAAATAAAAGGTGGAACAATTAGTTGGCCAATGAGTACCTGATTACCTTTTTGGAAACTGTCAAGAGAAATCAAAAATGAAAAACGCTTTTCGAAGAAAAACAAAAAGCACTAAAAAAAGTTTGGCCTTTAAGCGGATAAACAGTTACACTATAACCGTCGATTTAATGGCAGCATTGCTCATTTCTTTAACCTGCTACCTCTAGGAAACACATACATTAACCTGACGCCGACAGAATAATGATATATTTCCTTTTTCATAATGCGTTTGCTCTTATTATTTTCTTAGTTTTCTACATGTTCTAAGGCATGCATTTACATAGGCTTGAAAAACCATCTTACAAGGTTTTGGCTGAAGTAATAAAAATAGTAATATTGATAAAATGTCAACATGTCTGGCACAATAACACCTTCCTTTATAATATTATCTTATAAATGTCTGCATTACAATTTAATGTTTCGCAATACAAAAACGCCTGCTAAGACATGGCATTAAACTTTATGCTATGCCAAATATTTGAGCGTAGATATATTTATTTTACGCTTATCTTTAATGGGAATGAAGCACTAAATGAATGATAAGTGTAAAAACTGTTCAAACTGAAGCACTCACTGGCAAATTGTAACTCAAAAATGAAAACATAAAACTTATAATAACAATTCTAAATGTTTTATTCAATTGTAAAAACGTTAAGCTAGATCTAATGAAACACTATAAATCTTTGGTAAAATATTACAAATCTTAGTAAGAAATACATGTATAATAAAAATTATTAATAATGTCCTTATTTGTTTATTAAGTTTACATCTGTATGTCGTACCAGTTGTTTAAATGTTTAATCACATTTTAATATTCATAAAAGAAAAAGTTTTCTTATAATTACTAAATTTATTTACTTATAATTTCTAAACTGAAAACGTTGCGAGCTCGATATGACTTGGTTTTTTTTTTTAAAAATACGAAAAATGATACTTTTGTTTCTATCTTTTGAAAGAAAAAACTAATGAATACAATAGCGTCAGCAGCAGTTACATCTTTAGCCGTCTTGAAGCAAGTACGGTTATTCTACATTAACGTCATATTAATGGTTATGTAGATACGTACTGCAAATAGAATTCGAAGCACAAGCAAATGTACAATATTTATATGTGTTTTCCCTCCGTTAACCCCGTATATCTTTACTGTTTGTATCATTTTTGTTTCGTTTTGTTTTAAAAAAACATTCTCTAGTCATTTAACCCATTACTTCATGAGCATTTTGTGAAAAATGGCTGTTTGCATTGAAAAGTCTCCCGTTACAAGTTCAAATTGCTATAATACTATAAAAACTGCTTCAACACTAATCAAACTTGGCACAAATGTTGACTGGACCATTGCCCTTGCAACAACATGCTCAGGCTTAAATTTTCTGTTACAATGGCAACGAGGGGACATCTCAAAATTGCCAAAAATCACTATTTTGCGTTGATTTTTTCCATCAAAATTGATTTCAAAGTGCTGCAACTTCTCAATGGATTGAGATAGAGTCAGATGCTTTTCAGCGTTGGTTACACGTTACCTTATGATCAATCTGGGGTCATTTATAGCCTCTCACAGGTCCAAAATTTTCTTGGCGATGAGGGGGACTACGCCCCCCTTCAAACCCCCCAAACAGAAGGGGGCACATCCCACTTCTGGCAAGCCTCAGTCTTATCAATCATGTAATTCCCAAGATATTTGAGACTTTAAAGGTACATGAAACCACATGAAAGAAACATTTTAGTTGTCTTAAAATGCGATTTTATCGTTAGATGATTTTCTTTAGAGGCCAAAGATCCTTTATCCGTACCACGGGGTGACTTATCTTTACACAGTTTAATGATATGAATACGCAAGTACTAGGAACTTTAGAACAGCCACAACTTATCTCTACAATTATGAGCAAATGATTTGCATTGGCAAAAAAACGACAAATAAATAAATAAAATAAAACAAATAAAAAATACAGAAAGAAAAAAAAAGTTTCGTCATGTTTCGTTGTCTTAACCAGGGAAAGTACGCTCTCTAGTTTTTAGATCAATCAATTTACTTAGTGACTCTCTGTAAAATAGCATTTTCAAGTTTACGTAAATGCAACAGAATTTGGCATGATAATAAGTAGAAAATGATAACAATGCACGATGATGATGACCAACGTGTATAAATGATTTGGTTTATACAGAATTACTTAGTTCGATTGAATGATATATTTCGATTGTGTAGGAAGCAAAAAGCTAATAAACACACTTTCGAATCTGTTCTTGGAACCAACCAGTATTGAGCCATGATTGCAAAGTTTCTTGCTCAAAGAAATTGACGGGGTTTGAATCCGTGCAGCTAGCAATTATTATATTACTAGTCCGACGCGTTAACCACTCGGCCATGTCGCCACTAATTTATATCATATTCAAGGTTAATAGCAATATGTTGAACAAAGTAATAACGCACACGAATATATGGTTCCTGGAGGTAATTTTGCAATAATGCCCAGGCTACAGGAGCTTTGCATCAGTTTACTAAAATGTCTAAGCTGATGCAATACATATTGCTAATTAGAGTAAAGGATTAAATATGATAATAAAAAATTATAAGCGATTTACGAAGACATGGCTTCATTGGTAATTGCATGAAATGCTTGACGTCAAATAACGGACCTTGGTTATATGCACTTTTAAAGAGAATCAACTGGAAATTCATTCAATCAATTGTATGCCAATATTGTTGATATATTGTTGATATACACAGCTTTGAAATTTTTCAATACAAACCTACACTTACCTGTTCTATTTCGGTAGCAAATGTTAGTAATATAATAATAATAATATTTCTTCTTCAACATAATGATTCATCACATTTTTGTTTCTAATGCTATCTCGTCACAAAGTAGAATAAATCAATATATATGATAACAAAGGTAAATGTTATAATATTTCATCTGTCCTGATGTGGTGGTTTTCTTTTTACTGATACAATTGTCATTGTACGTTAATCATATAGCCATAACTGTTAAGGTGTACTGTTCTGCAAATTTACTGCTTAACATGTATTTAAAAGGCGATAAATTAATACAAAATTAATGTACAGTATGTATTTCAGGTCTGGTTCTTTTTTTCTATATGACCGATTAATTGATGATAAAACAAAAAAAACAGACATAACATTTGTATCTGCCTACGTATGTCACGGACAAAGTGAAGATTATTTTAATTACCTGAAGCGAATAAGCATATGCTAACCTGAATGAACTAATAATTATTATAATAGTAAGTTATAATAAAAGGACTTCTAAGAATAAAAATGCTGAATACAAGTATTCCGATATTTTCATTAAGAAAATTAAGAAACGCACTTAATTTGCAATATCAAACTTTTTTACACCTATTAAGTATTTTTTCTTCGCAAAATATCAATACGTATCTATTTTTAAAAAATATTCTTTGCGCAACCTAATGCTAACGCACATTAAATTAGAATAATTGATTATTTGTGGCTTTAAATACATTATGCTCTTGTTTAGGGAAAATACGCTAACATTAACCCTCACAAATCAGGGTGCATTTGTTTGTGTAAACATGCTAAAAAAAACGTACACTTTTTTATTTTTTTAATGAATTATCATTTGGTGGGAATATATTTGAACATTTTTGAAAAGATATAAAAAAATGTCGTTTGCAAAATTAATGTTAATTTATATTTACAGGTTGTGTCTTTCTTGAGGATTTTTACAGAACTATATACAGACAATATATGCAAACATTGATCAATGATTAATCTAAGAGAACACAATTCGATTATTAAGATTCAATGTTTTTACAATGTTGTTATAATTTGGCGAGTGAAGTAAACAGCAGTCAAAATGTCGTGAATTATTGCTTTGTTATGTATTTATTTAACACTTACAGAGCATTTCGATAGCAAGGCTGGCATTAATCCAAATGATTATCTGGGAATTTTTTAACTTCAGTCTGCGTATGTTATCTACAGAAGTCATCAACTAATAATTTACAGCATACGTTCAGTGAAATCACATCGGAAAACACGCTAACATTACTATTTAAGCTTTGTCTTTGCATGCGACGAACACATACTGTGATGTCCATACGGCTTATGTTGCCGATCGTTTTTTCGACAAATGCTTAAGATAAATATGATATACATGTGCGAATCCTTTTTTTAAATGTATTAAAACGCAAAGTAAAATATACACGTTTACAAATTACAAAGAAACAAGAAAATCATTGTAAAAATGTATTCCTGTTTATCATCGAACATTACTCATTTTATAATTCCTTTCCGATACTTTTTGTACTTCCATTAAACATTATATGCAATCCTTCCTTAACCAAAATGATAATTACGACAAAAATGATGCTTATTTATATTCATTTATCTCTTGCTGTCTTAATTTTACTAATTTATTGTGATAAAGTATGCAGAATTATACAGTAAGGATTTGGTTTTAATTAATATGCAATAATTCCGTGAAATCAGATTCAAATTGGTTATTTATGAAATATTTTCAAGTGTACTAAATAAAACAATGTATTTGCCTTCAGATTTAACATGATCTCCAAAGCACTATTTATGGCATATATTTTAATCAATTATTTAAAATTCATTATAAACATGAAACATTTTAAATAAATATGACTATGAGGAGAGATATCCTTAAATAAAAATTTTATTCCGAATTGTTCTATGACACAAATAGAATCCATTCTTTTCGTTTCGTTAATTTGCCAATAAAGTGTTCTTTCCTCTGTATATACACTGTATCCCAATCAACTTAGAAGATCATCATAATTTTTCGATACATCATCATCATCATTTATTTATGTGATTCCATATACCATATGGATTTCCATTTAAAACAATTGGATAGATATTTTTGTTTGTTTTGTTTTAATCTTAACTAAGGTTTCCGAGTCGTTATATTTTCAAATGATTATATAAATGGAATGTAGAACTTTATGTCAATCCCTATGTACACCGTTTGCTAGATTTGTACTTTTTGGTGGTAGACTTTGGCCCTTCATACTGTAAAATCCTTTGTATTATACAAAAATAGTGAAATATCGTACGCCTTCTGCTTGCCAGTTGATACATTCTAGAGAAGGATTACACGCCTCCGTGTGTTGACAGAAGAGCTTAACCTTTTTTATAACATAAACCGCGGCGCAGGAGAGTAATAAAGCCATTTTATAAAAACGATATTACACAAATGTAATAACACTTTGACGTGACGTCATTTGTGCTATATATATAAACATAGCGTTAAAGCGCGCTAATGTAAGCGTAACACTATGGGCGCGTCATTGAAAAAATACTCATTTTAACAGTTTACTGTTCTTATTTTATATATGTGATAAATAGAATATTATATTCGTGTAGATTCAATACTAAATTTATTGAACTCGTTGAATAAAACAATATTATGCTCGCCAGAGGCTCGCATAATATGATTTTATTCAACTCGTTCAATAAATTTAGTATTAAACTACACTCATTCAATATCCTCTATGTATTCGATCTGATAATGAAAGTGAGACGTTATAATTACAGACAAAATAAACACTACGAATACGGTCATCAATATGTTAAAACATTGACAACGTGTCTTTAACACAAATGCAAAAAAAATTTAACAAATAATTTTATCTGTTTTGTAAGAAATATTCATAAACACAATGTTGCAATCAAAATGTCATTTATACTTATGAAACAATTATTGAAAATATTGTTTCAAATATTCAAATATCTAAATGGCATTCTAAACAACAAAACACTAACCCCATGCCAATGTTTATACAAACAACAGTTTCCACTACAATAAAATATAAACAATAATGTATGGGAGTTTTGATATACGGAACAAAAGATAGGAAGATGTGAGAGACGGTACACTCAACAATATGCCGTATATATGAATTGCACGGGTTACTCTATATATGTGATAAAATATAAAATTCCGTATTCTTTATATGTACTTAGTTCAAACAATTAAATGGAAAAGATTTAAAGCGATTTCAATTTTTTTTTGAACAAGATCAATAACTCAAAGTTCATTTACAGACAAGCTTTTATAAACCCTGCGCATGCCAGATAAATGGTAACTCAGACAAGCGGCTGATTTCCAACAAAGGGTTTGTTAGTTCGAACATAGGCCACGATCATTTTTCCTCATAACATCAATACCAAGTTCTGGTTTTATAATTATAATATTAAGTAAAAGACATTGAGATTGGAACAAGAAAGCTATTACGACTATTATTTCTATGATAGAAAAACATTGTAACAATAGCAAATTCATCACCTAACTGTGTTATAAAGGAGTAAAGAATGTTTGTATTGTTGAAAAATAGCAGACGTCATGTGGTTTATCAAATCCCTGGATGTTCGAAGGCTGATTGTTAATTTTGCTTGCCATTTTTATATATTATTCAATCAAATAGGTGACTCCCTATCACGAATATGAGTATTTTCCTTATGTTCACATAATTGTACGTTAACTTAATGATTCGTGTGTCATTTTACAAAGCTTGTTAAGCATATGTTAATGTCAAATCCTCAATAGCACCATACTTTGACAAAACGTTGATAAATCTATAACCGTTACGATGTTTCAATTACAGACGTCACACACGAAACTCAAAAAAATATCTAATGTCAATCGTAAAAAAAACATAATGTTATATAATGTTTAGTTTATAAACATAATGCATAACAAAGAAAAAGAAAAACAGAATCCTAAAGTACATAATACACATTTACTAAAACATAGTATTGAAAGCATCCTGAGATCAAAATATTTATTACATAATTTTACAATGATTACTGAAATAGCTTGCATATCATCTCTATTATCTCGTAATAAATCCTGTACTTAGTCTACCAAACTCCCGTCACAATTATAGAAATTTGTAAACGTTATTCTTTGTGATAAAAAGTATTCATAAAGTATTTTATTCTGTTTAAGTACTAAATTTTCAACGAAAAAAACAAGAACAAAAACAAAAAGCAGTTTGTGAATATGTATGTTTTACCTTGTAATCCCATGCTCGGTGTAAAACAGTTATATCAGTTTTCTGTTGTATTATATGTGTGAGCGTTATTATCTTACTGACTGAAGTTTCTTCCCTTAATAGATAAATATCTCTATATGAAGCAAAAATGTTTCCCTCCTTGACGTTAATTTTAATATTTCTTTAATTATCTCATTTGTAATTAAGGTCCTTGTAACACCCTTAACAATTTTATATATAGAAATGTGTATTTACTACTATTGTTCTTATCATATATTTTGGCGAAATGTATGCAGATTACCAATTTTCCAATAAAATAAAGTTATATTTTAATTTGGTTTTTAACATTGTGGTCGTTTCTCGAAAGAATTGTAACATTAGATATGTCTCATATTAAAACAGAATAAAATATTCCGGAACAAATTATTATTCTGCTATTTTAAGTAACGTTTTTTTCAGTTAAGCAATGATTCGTGCATGCGCAATTCACTTTTAAGACAATTTACAAAAATATTCATTTAATTAGACATTTTGAAGTATTCATTTTTATCATTCAAACAATAATTGTTGCATCAGATATAATGCTTTATCATTTTAAAGCTGTTGTTACTTCAAACACACATTTTGTATCAATAATAATATATTTTGTATAATAAAGGTAAAAAAGCAACTCAACAAATGCATTTTCAACAGATGTGTTTTTTTAGCTCACCTGAGCATGCTCAGGGTGAGCTTTTAGGATCGATGAATGTCCGTCGTCCGTCCGTCGTCCGTCCGTTCACATTTTGTTGTTAACACTCTAGCGGTCGCATTTTTGCCTCAATCATCATCAAACTTGGTCAGGATGCTTATCTAGTTGATAGCTCGGATGAGTTCGAACATGGGTCATCTCGGATGAAAAACTAGGTCACAAGAGCTAAAAATAGAAAAACCTTGTTAACACTCAAGAGGTCACATTTTTGCCTCAATCATCATTAAACTTAGTCAGGATGTTTGTCTAGGTGATAGCTCGGATGAGTTCGAACATGGGCCATCTCGGATGAAAAAGTAGGTCACAGGAGCTAAAAATAGAAAAACCTTTTTAACACTCCAGCGGTCACAATTTTGCCTCAATCATCATCAAACTTGGTCAGGATGCTTATCTAGTTGATAGCTAGGATGAGTTCGAACATGGGTCATCTCGGATGAAAAAGTAGGTCACAAGAGCTAAAAATAGAAAAACCTTGTTAACACTCTAGCGGTCACAATTTTGCCTCAATCATCATCAAACTTGGTCAGGATGTTTGTCTAGGTGATAGCTTGGATGAGTTCGAACATGGGTCATCTCGGATGAAAAACTAGGTCACAAGAGCTAAAAATAGAAAAACCTTGTTAACACTCAAGCGGTCACATTTTGGCATCAATCATCATCAAACTTGGTCAGGATGCTTATCTAGTTGATAGCTCGGATGAGTTCGAACATGGGTCATCTCGGATGAAAAACTAGGTCACAAGAGCTAAAAATAGAAAAACCTTGTTAACACTCAAGAGGTCACATTTTTGCCTCAATCATCATTAAACTTAGTCAGGATGTTTGTCTAGGTGATAGCTCGGATGAGTTCGAACATGGGCCATCTCGGATGAAAAAGTAGGTCACAGGAGCTAAAAATAGAAAAACCTTGTTAACACTCCAGCGGTCACAATTTTGCCTCAATCATCATCAAACTTGGTCAGGATGCTTATCTAGTTGATAGCTAGGATGAGTTCGAACATGGGTCATCTCGGATGAAAAAGTAGGTCACAAGAGCTAAAAATAGAAAAACCTTGTTAACACTCTAGCGGTCACAATTTTGCCTCAATCATCATCAAACTTGGTCAGGATGTTTGTCTAGGTGATAGCTTGGATGAGTTCGAACATGGGTCATCTCGGATGAAAAACTAGGTCACAAGAGCTAAAAATAGAAAAACCTTGTTAACACTCTAGCGGTCACATTTTGGCATCAATCATCATCAAACTTTGTCAGGAAGCTTGTCTAGGTGATAGCTTGGATGAGTTCGAACATGGGTCTCGGATGAAAAAGTAGGTCACCGGAGCTAAAAATAGAAAAACATTGTTAACACACTAGCGGTCACATTTTTGCCTCAATCATCATCAAACTTGGTCAGGATGCTTGTCTAGGTGACAGCTTGGATGAGTTCGAACATGGGTCATCTCAGAAGAAAAAGTAGGTCACCGGAGCTAAAAATAGAAAAACCTTGTTAACACTCCAGCGGTCACATTTTTGCCTCAATCATCATCAAACTTGGTCAGGATGCTTGTGTATTTGATAGCTCGGATGAGTTCGAACATGGGTCATCTCGGATGAAAAACTAGGTCACAAGAGCTAAAAATAGAAAAACCTTGTTAACACTCTAGCGGTCACAATTTTGCCTGAATCATCATCAAACTTGGTCAGGATGTTTGTCTAGGTGATAGCTTGGATGAGTTCGAACATGGGT
This sequence comes from Ruditapes philippinarum, assembly GCF_026571515.1. Lineage (NCBI taxonomy): Eukaryota > Metazoa > Mollusca > Bivalvia > Venerida > Veneridae > Ruditapes > Ruditapes philippinarum. Next base: position 19,171 of record NW_026856323.1, on the reverse strand, counting down.
CATCTCGGATGAAAAGCTAGGTCACAAGAGCTAAAAATAGAAAAACCTTGTTAACACTCTAGCGGTCACATTTTGGCATCAATCATCATCAAACTTTGTCAGGAAGCTTGTCTAGGTGATAGCTTGGATGAGTTCGAACATGGGTCTCGGATGAAAAAGTAGGTCACCGAAGCTAAAAATAGAAAAACTTTGTTAACACACTAGCGGTCACATTTTTGCCTCAATCATCATCAAACTTGGTCAGGATGCTTGTCTAGGTGATAGCTTGGATGAGTTCGAACATTGGTCATCTCGGATGAAAAACTAGGTCACAGGAGCTAAAAATAGAAAAATCTTGTTAACACTCTAGTGGCTACTGTTTTTATCCAAATATCCTGTAAATTGGTCTGAAAGTTTGTTTTGATGATTTCTAAGTCAAGTTCGAACATGGGTCATCTTGGATGAAAAACTAGGTCACACCGCCAAAATATTGAAAAACCTTGTTAACATTCTAGTGGTCACATTTTCGACTCAATTATCATCAAACTTAGTCAGGATGCTTGTCTAGGTAATTGCTCGGATGAGTTCGAAATCGCATGTGAAACTAGGTCACCGGAGCTAAAAATAGAAAAATCTTGTTAACTCTCTAGTTGCTAATGTTTTGATCCAAGATATTTATAAACTTAAGTATATATTGTTTTTAATAATACTGAAACTTTTTGCCGTTTCACAAGTTTGACAAGCTTAATACTGTCACCAATACAATTAAATGTTTACTGTAATTTGTGTTTCCGAAGTTGTTTGTATAACTTTGAGGACACAAACTCACATCGTCTGCAATCATAAATCTATAAACTGTTTTCCCAACTTCGAAGTTAGCTTTGAAGTTTCTGAAAATACCTTTTTTTCAGGGATCACATCAAATGTCAGATTCCTTAAAGATATTGAAAGCGACACATTCAATGATATCAATGAATTACATAACAACCGCTATAGATATCTAACAACTGATAATATTTCTTCTTTTTTTTAATGAACGTACGAAGAAATATTCTGGCATAGGTGATAAACCTAGGCCGTATATAAATGCAAAACAATGTGAACCTCGTTGATTACTTATCAAAAACAGGTGAAGAATACCTGACAGTATACAAATATTGCCAAATATTAAATCACGTTACACAACTTTATACACAGAAGATAAATATACATTTTTACATATTCCAGAAATGCATGGCATTTTAATCGTATTAAAACAGAACACAGAACAGCAATATAGATTTATCTAATCATATCAAGGTTATACATGGTTTAAACTCCGGTATTATGAATATCACTATAAAATTGTTAAATTTGTTTATTTATGAACCACACTATAATTTGTTAAACACAATAATATGATTTTTAATCTGCTACCTATAAGGTATTTATCAAAGTTTTAAGTTGCAAACCTAATCGTGTAGTTACTGAACCATTCTTAATATTTTATTTGATAGGTTTTCTTTTCTACTGTCTCATTGATTCAGACATTAACCATCCTATTCTTGAACAGTCGCATATGTAATTAGGTTATTTTTGTCCCCGTGGGAATTGCCTCTGATTCGAAGTACTTTTATTCGGGCAAACCTGATAAGCAATTCTGTTACTTGGGCTTATAATCTTAAGAAACACTTCATGAATAACGTTTTATGGATTACTGTTGCTGCATTTAAAGATTTGATTATACATAGTTTTGTATTAAAGGTTATATGTAAAAAATGCATTAATTTTGTAAAGTTTGAAAGAATAGTTTGAGTCGTATCAAGAAGTTCAGTGAAATTGATATGGAAAGATTGTTTGAAATACTCTCTAGAGTCCCAAACGCTAACTCACCATGTCAACGAAAGGTTGAATATGCCAAAGATAAAATGGACGTAATTTCTGAGCTTTACGGATGAATCAAGACCGTGTTTGCCCCTCCGTGCATTAATCAAGGAACAAACAGGCTCCTAAGTAAAGCCATCGACGGTTCATAAGCTTTGTATACATTTTGAAACGCAGATTGTTCATAAATTTAGTGATGTTCCTTATTACAGACCAAGCAAAAACTAAAACTTTGTTTTTGCTTTTAATTTACTTCAGCATAACTTTAAATCAGCTTTTTGGCCACATGTTAGGAGATATGACAGATAGATCATATTTTGATGATAAACTTTTTTTATTAAACATGAAACGGTCTGCTTATCCTTTTTAATCTTAAAGTGACATTATGCTCATGTTTTTCATTGTCAAGTTGTGCAGAATTGACTTGATGTTTAGATAAGATTAGATATATTGGACAAATTTTAGAATAAAAGTTTAAAAATCTGTCTAAAATATAAAAGAACTGCCCCACTCGTTTTATAAATTGAACGTTATAGGTAAATTCTAAATAATTTTACTGAAAATTTCATTTGAATTCCGTGGTAAATCTTATTGTTTATGGCGAAGTAAATCATTAAAAATCAAAAGGAATTTATGGCAAAATAAAATTTATTTTGAAACTCTCACCTTTCCTCACTATTATAATATCTTTACATGGGCTTAAATTGTAATTTTAAACTAATAGCAAATTACCTTGAAGAAAACAACCCAGTCCCTACGACTTCACACCATTCAATTCTTTAACGGTCTATATAATCGTTGCCATCATTATCAACAGAAGATGTATAGAAAAAATCGTCTGCCTAACTCTAACCACGATTATAAATACCCAATGTTCTTTTTCACAAGCCTTTTAATTATTATCATTAAACGTACCTAAAATTTTCATATCAAATGCCTCATTAATAGTTATCTTAAATTAATAACATTTATGTCATTGATAGATCTTAAGCAGGTAATAAGTTAAAACAGTGGTTTTTGCAAAGAATACTTTCGATAAACGTACACATTGTTACTATATAAACGCAATTCAGCTGAAATAAATCTACCGAGACAGTTAGTTACTGAAACATGTAAAAGTTCCTTTTCCCGTAGGGAGTTCCTGTTAAAAACCATATTGGATGGTTATGACGATTATTTTTTACGATCTTGTCTATAGTGTGATTTATGTCTTAGATGTATGCCAGAACCAAATCCCGTAGGTATTATCCTGAAACAAACTTGTCGTTTCTTTTGTGGAAAGCCCGTCTGCTCTTTGACAATATGACCATTATATATATAATATATATATATATTGCTGAAAAGACAAAATAGTAAACGCATTTTTCATTTGGCAAACAGCATGACTGTTACAGTAATATTTTTAATGATACATGCTTGAATATTACACATTGACTTAATGTAACCTCAAATACATTTTAAGATTGATTTTTATACCAGCGTTATACAATCCCTTTTTATACTAGATAATAAACACGACAAACAAGATGAGTCTCATTCGGAAGCTTCATACAAATGTGAAATAGTGATAATAGTTTTGTTTTGATAACCTGGACAATTGTTTTCAAAACGTCCCCCGGGAAATGAACACCTTCTCTTAACTCTCTGAATATTTTTAAGGGGTCTCATATTTCACCTTTTTTTGATTTTTGACACATTTTAGATATACACATAGGATTTTTTTTATCAATGTGGTCGTTTTTTCATACAAGGTCCGATACTCGTGCCTGTCTTTTTTCATGTGCCAATATGTTACCTATTTCGCGCCAATACAATATGGCCTAATTTTTGAACCCTTTACTGATAACTTGTATTGATAAAAATGATATTTAATCCTTGTGATGTTATCTTAACCTCTGTCAAAACTAAAATTCAACAACATTCTACTATTGTTGAATACCATTAAAATTAGTTCACTATAAATACAAAACTCTTTTATCAAAATTGTTTTTTTTATTACGAAGAGCACAGCAATAACTCTGCTTCAAAGTGAAATGTTTCTAGAATTACATTTTCTTCGATTACGTCCCATGGCCAGAGTCGTTACTATGTCATTAGAATACCCATCTATCTAACGTCCGAGATGAATTAATTATTACAATGACGCACCGCAACTATTCCTATACCTGATAACATTTCACTTTTGCGAAAAAAGAACTTGACGATAATTATTCTGACATATAGATAATAATCATGGGGACCTTCGCAAAACAAGGTGAATGCCTCGTTGTTTCACTTATCAAAATAAAAAAGGGGGGGGGAGGAATACATGAGAGAACGACCAATGTTTGCAAATAAATAATTGCGTATTAAATCTTTATAACTCAATAGATCAGATATACATATATTACATTTTCCAGAAATTGATAGCAATTTTAATCGTATAAATAACACAGAAAGGAAATACAGGTTTGTATTTATCTATAATCAAGGCTCTTTATAACAATGAACAATAAAATACTTTTTTCATTTAATAGTGAACCATGAATATAGAATCCACACGACATCGGCAACAAAATGATACCATTTCGTTTGCCATACACTTTATTACTTTTTTCCTCGCAAATCCTAAAGAAAATCTGTTCAGGTATATATTCCGCACTGCCATAGACATGTTGAAATTTTGAGCAATTTGATATTTAAAAAAATAATGATAACACAAATAAATATTTGAAAATCTGTGAAGCGTTTGAACGCTAACCAAAAAATACCCATACCCGTAGACCATCGTTGCGGAATGACCTCGAAACACTTCCCCTCATGGTTGTGGGCTCGACTTTATCGACTCCTTTTCACATCTGATTCCAGTCAAGCAAGGATACTTTCAAGCTGTTTGAAAGATGATGCCGTAAGTAAATAACTTTAACCATAACCTTTATATATAAATTTCTTTCAAAATGCCTTGTTCCATTTGACTACAATGATTGCAGTATCAAAGAAAACTTATACTCTTCTTTAAAACAATAACATAATTTACAAAATAGCATTTAGTTACGATTTTTAAAAAAGATTTATGTTCGCCATTCTTCTTTTTCTAAATATCGTTAGACTAAATCCCAGCTAAAGCTGATGTACTACTTGTCTACAAAGTTACAAATTATGTCCTTGATTTAGACATACACCATCCTGTCTGTGAAACATATGTGTGTAATGGTTTGATAATCGAGAATCGTTCTCTTTTGGGAATTGCCGTATGTATGTAGACGACATGTAAAAATATCATGTTATATCGCGATTTTTACAAAATCTTTTTGAACAGACTAGAATACTACAGTAATGTTATATATTTGAAAAGAAATAATTAAATAATGCAACAAGCAGCCATGAGTCAGATATGCAAATGATTAATTATATTTTATCAAACCATCAAATTTGTTTGCTAGTAATGGCTGTTTATTTCCTGATTCTACTATTGTCGCTTTTCATGTTTCGTTGTCATTAAAACTGTTTAAATAAAAAATATTAATATAACTTTAAGTACAAACTTCTCTTAATTCCTCGTTTGCATTTCTTTACCTTAAGAAAGCAATTACATTAATGATGGTTTAATATAAAGTTATAAAATTAACATTTAACAACTCAATTTTAAGCAGTACAGAGCAAAAGAATATATTTCTGAATATTTAACAAACGGAAAGAACCATAACACATCCCGTTAATTCCTGCATACATAGCAATGCTCACACTAAACTATTTTTTCCACTTTCAAAAGAAATTTATAACTACATTAAAAAAGAACTGACCTATGAGTAACACAGGTGACCAAACATAACACTGATAAAATTATTACGGAAACAAGTTTCGATGTTTCGTTTAAAAACTAAACTTTTAAAAATCAATGAATCTATCAGAAGTTAGCTTTTATTTAGCTTTGATTATCTTACAATAAAGTGTAATTTAGAAGCATTGACGTGTACACTACAGCTTGGGATGTTTTGAAGAAGAATTTATTAGGTTTTCTTTTCACATTTGCGTGGGCAATAGTGAATGAAATATGATATCATGTCATGGATTTTTGTTTGCTTAGGGAGTTGTACGCATTCTATTTCTTTTAACATATCATGTTTCCTAAAACATCACTCTTTTCCCAACGTTAAATGTTGTGTGGCTAAATGAGACCACCTACTTAATCTCTTGATATGTGACAAACTAAATAACGTCTATCCTACAAAAATATTGTTCCGTTCCATATACATGTCTTCGTAAAAGGCAAATAACTAAAATCCTTCTATACAAACACAGCAAATAAACAGCATTAAACGCCCTAGTTGCAAAACATCTCATTGATTCAACCAACATTGACCATTCTATTTAAGAAATGAACTGTGTAATTAGGTTTATTTCTTCATTCATCTTACTCTTTGGGATCTTCCACACATATTTTAGAACAATTGTGACACATAGGTTAGTTGAATTCAAATCCATCATTATAAAGCACCGAACACGGTGATTATGAATTTGTTAATTATATAATAAGTAGAAAAAGCTTTATTTTGTTTAACTCCATTCAATTTTTACACTTGAATCAAAAGCCACAGGCTGAAACAAAATATAATTATAACTGATTTTGTAATTAAAGCTTTCTCCTTAAATTTAAGGATGACTAAATCCACCTAGCAGAAAAGTTCTAACCTAAAAAAAATAAGAAAGTTAAGAAGCAATGTAAGTACTATATCATCATATGCAACAAAACTCCTTCCTCTATGCATGTTACAGCTTCCCTGACTTAGCTTGTCTCTATCTACATATCGTAAACGTTCCATCGTAACGAAACTATTACAAAATGTTTTAATTTAATCACATGATAAATCAAAGTAATACTATCTTTTCAATTTAACCGTTATTAAGAAACTTGGTAATAGAATAATCCGAAAGTGCATAATGGAACAAATATGATTAAGGGTAATTCTTCTTTTATAAAAATACAATGTATGTAACATTAAAACTATTGTTTGTCTGAACTATAATAATCAGGATTGAAAACTATCGACCTGTTGTTAAAAAACATAGTTTTACACTAACATTGCCATTAATGATCATTAATGATTTTCTGAAAGCAATATCAGATAATTGTAATATGTTACTGAACCTGAGCCTTCGCAATCTAATTTCGTTATAGTTGTAAAGAATTGTTTCTTCTGAAGCCTTCAAGCATAATCGGAAACGAAGTAACACATGCCCTTATTGCTATTTTGATAACAATTGGCCTACTTGTAGAATAAGCAAATGAATATCCACATGACACATAATTGCTACAATGCTGCTAATGAAACCAAAACGCGACATGCCATTATTTGACAAATTAATAATACACACATGAACACATTAGAATTCATTCACATATCGGTGAGCAGTAATAAAACATTCATTTTAATCTGATAACGAGATATAGACTAATAAAGGAAGCTTTAGAATTGAAAGCGAATAAGCAAGGTTATGAATGTTATTTAACAATAAAAGAGGATCTAAAATTTGCTTAATTCTCAATACTGTGATGCCCAAGATTAGAGTGGGTTATGCAAATAATGGAATTTTTTAGGTTCTAAGTCACAACCAGTTTTTTAATCGTAACAAGCACGACATTTTGAATATCATGTACTGGATTCAATTTGTCTGATTTGTAAAGAACCTCTGAAATAGATATAGTGCTGTTAACTGTATGTTATCAGATTCAAGGCATTGCCCGTCCGTAGTTTTTAAGCAGTCAACTATATGTACATGTAGTATTTAGGTCGCCCGCTGAATAACCTTGATGCATTTTTTTTTATACTAATAGCTCGGCTTTGTCCTGATATGTTTTGTTTAGAGCAAAGTTGATCTAATTTGATAAATTAGCAGAAAGAAAGGTAACTTTCAATCGTTCCAATCATTGGTTTAAAAGCAATGTTAAAAAACAACAAAACACGCAACAAACGCAGATGATGTGAGGAAAATTATTGGAATTAAAATTAAAAACAAAATGTAAAAAAAAAAAAACAATATTTAAGCAAATCTTAGTAAAAAGCTCGTAGCAACACTTTTCATATTATAGGGGTATTTTGCCAAAATTAAAAATGAAATTATTCTGACAAAAAAACGAAAAAACCCTCTTTAAATGTACAAAAAATCGGATAAAATCATTGCCAGTCTAACTGCTAAAAAAAAACTCAATGGAGCCGTTAACATTACTTGGTTTTAAAAATGAATAAAAGATGATCAGGAACATGCAAAACTTTAAAAAAGTTAATACTATAAGACTTTAAAACGTGCACATTACGCTTCTAGAGTTTACAGCCGAACATTTTGTCAAATAATGATTGTTAAGGGTATATCGTTTGTAAAAAAACTTCGTAGGAATTTTTGGGGGTTTAAATGTAAAAAAACTAACTTAAATTATATTAATTAAAGGTTTTAAAACTTCTCATTCAATTTTTTTTCACATGAAAAGTAGCAAAAGATAAAGAAAAGAAAAAAGAAATTAAGTAGTTTTTTTGCACAAACGTCAGTTGTAATTTTCTTTTATAAATAAATTATTCAAAAAAATGAATGTCTAGGATTAAGTAGCCAGTTTGAAAGTAAAGTGCATATTCTGTTACGGGTTTTATCTGTGTAAAGCGGGAACTTATAATGACATATAAAGAATGTGTCATCATGATCTGGATTTATTAAAAGGAATATTGAGACGTGTTTTTGATGGATTCATTGATCGATCGATACAGGTTTCGATTTAACAGTTGTGTTACTTGAAACGATTGGTCACAATGAGTCACATCTTTTTCAAATAATGAAACAACGAAGTAGAACTGTGTGATTGTGACATTTTCATATCAAATATTTCTGCATAAAAAAGCTAGTAACAGCTGGTAGAGAGTGGAGGAATAGAGATGAGCTATCGTGCTACATATGCTGGAAGTGATATCTGCTCTAAGACTAGAACATTGAGTGAATCGTGAGAGAGTGTGATGTAGATGGCGGTGTCATTGTATTCTCACAGTTCGTAAGGAGCAGCACAAATAGCAGTGTAGTTTATTCCATTTGCGTCGCCGTATGATAACTCAGTAATTCTAACATTATATTATCATTATGGAACAGGACTTTGCCATTTATGGACAAAGTCCATAAACGTACTTTACCAACAAATTAGTGTCTCGTTTTATCAAACAACTAAAAAACAGAATTTGTTTTATTGTATTGGTAATAGTATTAAGTCTAGTTTCACATTCTGTTCGAGGCATATTAGGAGTCTAGTACGCTTCAATGAATAAATATGTTTTTTGAATATTATAATGACGATAAATTCTCGATTGTTCATTGACAGTCATACAAATCTATTGAAAGGATAGCTGTCTGTATAAAAAGGTGTTCAGATAGGATTAAAGAAAACATCAACTTTCATTTGTTGAAGCACTGTTGTTCACTTTTTATATTCTCATATTTAAGTTTCAAAAAAGAATCAGAAAGTTTTAAAAAATCGGGGGTCATTAAACAGAACAATCTTACTCAAGGGCAGGTTACTCTATATCAAACCCAAATTCCCTTTCATTTAGACTATTTCGGGTATATTTATGTAACATGGCATAATGAAAGAGCAAGTTATGTTAATATACATTTTTGTTCTCGTATTTGTCTTTATACAAGAGTATCATACTCCTTTTTTACATGTATACATATCAGGGCAGTCTTCATTTTTGTGTCGTTTATATTACTACATTTCTTTTAAATAATCTGTTAGATAATATTTTGTTAACTGGTTGCAGTTGATATAACGTTGACTGTTACTGATATTTAAATGGTTTTAACTGGTTACTCTGGATATTCTAGAGACAATTATGCACATAATGAATAAAAAGGTAAAGCTGCGCCTTCTGTCACACACCGATCGAGTGGTCCATCCTTTTGGAAAATGTACAACTGGCTAGCAGAGAGTTTGCGTTGTTCACGATCATTGTAAATCTATACAAAGGAATTGTAACAGTACTGAAGGTCAATGTCTACCACAAAAGTGTACAAAGCTGTCAAACTGTGTACACATTGTTCCAGGATGGACATAATTCAAAAATCTTTTTTTTTTTAAATCGAGTCCTACACCCATAAGATTTTTCCAAAATAAAAAATATTAGCCTCGCAAACCTAAGTTAGATTAAAAGCAAAGAACCAATTCATCCTATTGTCCAAATGGAAATCTCATAAGGAATGGAAATGTTAATAAATAGAATGATAACATAAAAACCATATGTACTAAGTAAATGAGATCTCCCCGTTTAAAAATTATACAATACTCAAACAAACACTAATAGCGAATATAAAAAATGCATGGATTCTATTTTTTGTCAAAATATAATTCCGGATAATACCTTTTAGTTAGGATAACTCCCTCCTATAAATTAATTGTTCATGTGTGATAATGGAATTTCAAAATATTGAAATTAATAAACATTCTTGTTAAAGACTGTTTGGAGATTAAAAATGCTCCAAATGGAAGGCAATTACATTGTTTATTAGTACATATAAAATACGTTTTTATGAATAATACATTGCAAACCAAGTCAACACAATTTATTGTATGTATTTAAACCATCTATGGCTTCTCTGCGGTATATTACAGCGTTACAACACAATCAACTTAAAAAGAAAATAGACATGCAAGATATTAATGATATAAATTTTGTAGTTATTATCATTTTGGAATTATAAGAATCTTAACACTCGGTCAGTAATCGATGTAACTGTTTACGGCTGGAAACGAAGGCTCTGCCGAGTTTCCGCCTCAAACAGTTACCCGAGAGCTAGATCATTCCCGTCTGAACTCAAAGCCGGTGCTTGATTCTTTTTCTTGCATATTACATATCAATTATTTTCAAAACAGAAATTACGAAAACTGATATTATCATTACGCACTATAAAAAAAGCATGTGATAGAACCGCAGTGTGCTCATTGCTTTTACGAATGATTGTAAAGGTTTGTATTATTGCGTAAGGATTTATGATGAAAATGAGCGATTAAGTAAAATGTTTTGGATGTCCAGAAAGTTCTTTTTTTTCATTATTGTTAAACCATCTTCATAAATGAAGGAGTATCTAACTTGGCATCTATTGGTGTCGGTCGGTCTTTTTCTCTGCGGGCCAATCGAGCAATTAGTATGTCGGTCGACTGCGCATCAAATTCCTTTCCGTTGAATAGAATGCATAATAGATAGTGCTTAGATAATTTGTCAAATGCCTTTCTTCTTTTTCTTTTCCATAAAATTAATATTTGATTAATTTCGTTTTGCATCTAGGTAGAGTATGTATGTTACGACTGTATGTGTTGTAATTGGTTTGATTTTCTGAAAATGTTGCATCTCCTTTGCGTTTTACGATATTATAAAAACATAACTAGTGGTGTTTGTTAAAAACATTTCAAAAAGGAAAGATAATATAATGCTATCTAAAGAATTTGTCGAGAAAACGATCGGCTACATCAGACGTAGGCGTATGAACATTACAGTATTTGTTCTTCGCATGCAAAGAAAAAACTATAGTAATGAAAGCAGATTTTCTGTTGTTTTTTCACTGAAAGTGTGGAGTAAATTATTGGTTGATGACTTCTGTAGAAAACATACGCAGACCGAAGTTAAAATATTCCTGGATAATCATTTGGATTTTTGCCAGTCTTGCTATCGAAAGGTTCTGTAAGTGTTAAATAAATACATAGCAAAACAATAATTCATGACATTTTGACTGCTGTATTCTTCACTCGCCAAATTATTATAACAATATATCAAACATTCAGTCATAGCATTCTTATTGTGTTTTCCCTAATAAATTTTCATTTACAATTTTTTCATTTTCCTTTTTTTTAATTTGTAAAAAAACAACCATTTACATAAAACCATTAAATTTTTTTAAAAAGCAAAAAAGAATTTAGCCTGTTCATGGACGGGAAGTCAGGGGAAACTCCCTTTTACGCCCCCCAAACGGGGTTTTTGCAGAATTTTTAAATTTAAATAAACTGGTACCATTTTAACAGATGTGTTCATATATCGGTTATCATGGAACCTTCAATGTGACACTTAAGTGCCATTCCATGAAATTAAAGCGGAATATGGCACCAGAGTAGAACAATGCGTGTGCCATAATCATGTAATCCATAAAACAATGTGCGGAACTAAATAAAATGGAATTTTGAAAGGGGATCAGAGGTTATGAAGCCTGCATATCACAGATAAGGCGTCAAAAACAAATTAAAAGCAGGCAACATATCCTAAGGGTGATTCAACATTATTCAAGCGAGGAATACTTGAACCAAATTTGAAAGTGACATCTTTGTTATCAAAAATGTTCACAAATCATCCAACGAAATGACAATTTATTTTTAAAATTGTTTAAAACTTTGTTACATTCCTTACGACAAACAATTTAAAACGCGCCATTCTTTGTAGAGGTTACTTTTTGCCTTAAAACTAGGATAATGCAATTAATTAAAGCTACACAAAGTCAGTTAATCTAACTTATCGTTCTTTACCACTAGTTTGAACAAAACATAATTTTCAAAAATGAATTATTATAGTAATTAGTTTATACACATTTATTTAAGTTCCATTGTGTTGGAAGCTATAAGCTTATTGAAACAATCTCGAATCCGTTCCTGGAATTTATTTATTGATATTTTACATAGAAAATTAGATGTAAAAACAGTTTCCTATTGCAAATTACAAGCGCTTCTTAATCAACTGTCTTAATTCAAAGAATCGGAATACTTTTATTTTGCATTTTTATTCTTAGAATTCCTTTCATTATAACTTACGATAATTATTATTTTATTCTGGTTGGTATATTATTCACTTCAGGTAATTAAAATAATCTTTATTTTTGTGCGTGGCATGCGTAGACTGACACATATGGTATGTCATTTTTGGTTTTATCAACAACCGGTCATATAGAAAAACAAAAGGTCTGAAATAAATACTGTACATTAATTTTGTATTATTGCTTCAATATATATTTTGCAGTAATTTTTCAGGACAGTGTACCTCAACAGTTATGACATATGATTTGTGTACAATGAGAAATTTGTTAGGAAAAGAATAACCTCCACAACAGGACATATGAAATATTAAAACACTTACCTTTGTTACCATATATATTGATTTATTCTACTTTGTGACGAAAAAGCATGATAAACAAACATTTTTGAGAATGATTATGTGGAAGAAATACTATTATTACGTTACTGAAATATAATACCTATTTTTAATTTTGGAAATAAATAGAACAGGGTAATGTGCGTATTGAATAATTTCAAAGCGGAATATTTGAAAAAATCTCCCACAATTGATTTATTTAATTTCCAGTTGATCCCCTTTAAGAGTGCTTATAATTGAAGTCCGTATTTTACGTGAAACATAACATGCAATAACAAAGAAGCATTTACTGCCTAAGTCCCTTTTAATTTTCTACTATGATATAATCCTTTATTCTAAAAAGCAATAAGTATTGCATCAGCTTCGACATTTAGTAAACTGATGCAAAGCTCCTGTAGCCTGGATATTATTGCCAACAAATACGACCAAAACGCCTTCAAGGGACAATATCTTCTTGTGCGTAAGTATAATTTTCAACATATTGTTATAAACTGTATGTTTTCCCAAAACATTAATACACTTAAGGCATCATCAGCGTACACTGTTGTGTATAATTCTGTTTCAAAATGTAAACTGCTAAAATATGCTATCATGCAGAGTGTAACTAAGTAAATTGAATGATTTGTAAACTCGAAATTATTTACTTCCTGATATAGTCAGGCAAACGTCACAGAACTTGAAGATTTATCAATTTTGATTCTGCAATGTTCGCATCGTATTACAAAAACAATCTCAGTTATTACTTAATCTTGCTACTTCTACGCTGTAACTGTTTTCACAATGCAAAAAAAAAAAACAACAACAAAAACATTTGACTGTTCATTTTTAAAGAAATAAATTGTGCCTATTCAAAAGTTGTGGGTACTTAAAGCGTATTCTTATTATTAAACTGTCAATATAAGTCACGAAAAAAATGTGTTTCTCCGTGTTACGGGAGAAAGGCTATAGTGCATATAAAGAAAATCATCTTAACGATAAAATCGCACTTTAAGACAGCTAATATGCTTCCTTTCAGTTGTTTCATGTACCTCTTAAGTCTAAAATGTCTTGGGAATTATATGATGGATAGGACCTTAAGTGTCTCTGCAACATTTTTTTGTTCTAACTCTTTGCTAGTATATGATTAAATGCATAGAGTCTAATTTTCTTTAAACAAAATGAAACACAAATAATACAAAAAAATACGGAGTTAACAGAGGGGAACACAAAGGGATACTTTAACTTGGCCTGTGCTTTTAATTCCTTTTGCGGTACGTATCTTAATAACCCATAACAAAATTTAAATAACCGCACTTGATGTTACCCGTGTGCAAAATTGATGCTGTCCCTAAAGTGTACATAAAGTGTCTAACGTGACCATATTAGTGTTTGTTTTTCTGTCAAAAGATTGTTAGAAAAGAATTATGTCTCGAATTCGTTAAAGATACCGAGTCATACCGAGCCCGCAACGTTTTCAATTTAGCAATTATAAGTATTAATAAATAAATATAGTAATTATAAGATAACGTCAGTTCTTTTCTGTAAATATTAAAATGTGATAAAATAAAACATTTAAACAACTGGTACAACATGTACTTATACACTTTAAATGTAAATTAGGACAATGATAATAATCATTATTATAGTTCGTACTAAGACTTGTAGTATTTTACTTAAGATCTATGATGTTTCAGCAGATGAAGGTTAACGTGTCTTCAATTGAATAAAACTCTTACAATTGTATTTTAAGTTGTATGTTTTGTTTTCATTTCCATTAAAAATAAGCGGGACATAATTGTATCCACGCTCAAATATTTTGGCGTAGCATAAAGTTTTATGTCATGCATTAGCAGGCGTTTCTGTATTGCGAAACATTAAATTGTAAAGCAGATATTATATAAGATAATATTATAAAGGAAGGTGATATTGTGCCAGACAGGTTGACATTTAATCAATATGACTAGTCTTATTACTTCAGCCCAAACGTTTTATAATAGTTTTACAATTATGTAAATGTATGCTTTCAAAAACTAAAAACATTATTAGAGTTAATGCATTGTAAAATATATAATTATTCAGTCGGTGTAAGGTTAATGTAAAACACTTTGTTTTCTAGAGCTAGCAGGTTATGTTATAACAATGATAAATGCTGCGGAATTGCGGATCCACGGAAAATAGTAAAGTATTATCGGCTTAAAGGCCATCTTCTTTTTTGAGTGTGTTTTTTTTGTTCTTGTTCATAAAGCTTTTTTTCATTTTTTATATCCCTTTGCAGTTTCAAAAAAAGTTGTACACTAACTGCTCCATCTTTTGCTTTGGTAAGTAGTATATTATCTATAGTGATTTAATATTTTGAATGGAAGTCAAGATAGTACTTTGTTTGTAATTTGCTTTTTTATGGCAAATACTTTCACATTTTACGATACTTTCGTCATGAGATAAGCATCTAAAATGCTCTTAAACCATTATCTAAATTTCATAAAACTCCTGTTGCACTTTAAAAAGGAGGGAACATTTTTTTTTATTATTTTTAAGGCGTAAGAGGGTTTTAAGGAATGCTCCTACGTGTGATGACAAGAAATTAGTTTACTTACAATAAAGCAATTGTCTTATTATCAAACCAATTCTTGTTTTTTATTATTTGTGATATTATAATCCAAAATTCAAAAATGTATAAAATCAGGGACTTTTGAATATAATGATACAACCTTAAAACGTAATATCGCTCACTGGATCTTATTTAATTATAAAAGTAGATAGTAAATACACATTTTTCCATAGCTATATGTTTGTTTGTTTGTTTGATTGATTGATTGATTGATTGATTGATTGATTGCATGTTTGTGTGTTGCTATGAAACTATTGTATACGTAAAATGTGATATCCTTACTTTGTTTGTTAATTTTCATGCAGCTATTACATATGTGAATATAATGTATTGTAGATGATGTACTATGTACAAGTCTTAATAAAATTTCTGTTCTGTTCTGTTCTGTTCTGGTAATACGATTGGTTTTAATATTTTGATGATAAACAGAACTAACGCAACTAAAGCAACATATGCAACCAATAGTCTAGTAAACTACCCCTGTTAAAGGCTGTCTTATCAATTTCTATTTCTCTTGCATGGGTAATTTAAAATTATTATGTTATGTCAATATTTTCTATCTAACCATTGATTAATGATGGCCATCATAATCTTCTCTGGTAATTGCTCTCATACAAATGTTAATCTAATAGTAGCCTCAAAGGTCGCCGTTTGGGTATCAATATTCAACTTAAACTTTGATATATTGCATCAAATTTTGTGCTGTAAATATAAATAATCTTATTGAAGTATTTGAAAAGTGGGAAATATATAAAACACTTGAACCTACAAATTATATATTAATATAGAAAATACTCAATATTTTCAACGATAAAAAAGAAACAAAGAATGAGAAACTCAAACAGTTGTTTTTCTTTCAAGAAATGGTTTGTATTAAAGCTCTTCTTTAGCATCTTCTCCTTCAAACGTCTCAAACTATCTAGGGATTTAAATGATCGATAGAACACAAGTCTCTCTATATCATTCTTTTAGTAGCTCTTTCTTTGTAGCTCTTAAAACTACTAAAATAAGTATTATGAGAATAAACGTCTCCAAACAAAAGAAAAATATCGCAATATCATCAGCAGATGATTATTAAACATCACATAATCCTACATAATGATACTTTGTGCAGTAATAGCCTTTAGTCCTTTTATATGATTGTTATGCAATTACTGTAAATTCATAGAAGAATGAAGTCTTTAAAAGGAGCTACTACACTGAGGTCGAAAAGCCTTAAAAATAAGATTTGAAAAAAATGTACATAGAACATGTAAAGCACTACAAAAAAAGAAAGAACATTAAGAAGGATATTAAAGAAATATTCTCAGAATTGAATTAATAATAAATGTTTTTGTGCGATTCCTAGCCCGATCTTAGCGGTCATTTTGCACAATTAATATGAAAAATTGGAAAACCATTTGATGAAATTCCAAATGATCGCTTATCTACAGTAACTATAGCAAAGTTGAAAATGTTGTAGGCTCAGATTTATTGAACCTTTGTAATTGATAGTGCACTTTGCCATCCACACCAAATGGCATCGGAAACAGTAGTCAACATATAAACATCAAAATTAAGAAACAGACATGAAGCATACCCCTGTGTACCAATGGTACATGAATATAGATGATGCTTTTTTCCATCAAAACAGTCGCTTATTTACATATTAAACTTTATTGACGATGATTTATCATCCCATCATTATTTGTACTTGTAAGGACTATAATGAATGGCTTCAATTTTCTGTCAATATTTTACAGTAACATATAATTAGAAAACCCTTATCAACTCTCTGAAGCGTTAAAAATGGGAATGCATATAAAATATATGAAATTTGACGTTAACAATATGTATTCACATCTAAAATCTGTTTTTTATAATCAGTTATCTGCTAAGTTTTTTTTTAATTTACACCTTTCTGTAATTAAAAGGGGGGAGGGGGAACCAGAGGGACAGATATTCCTATCTGAACCGCGAAGGTATTTTATATAGTTACATGTAATTTTATATTCGATCAAAATAATTGACTTTTCTTAAAATGGAATACCTCAGTAAATCACGGACATCAATGTTATTCTTTATTTTATGTTTTTTTATTACAGTACCTTACTTGTATAAATGTATAACTTTATTCATAACGTCGAAATGACGTCATCTTAGGCACAAGGTTCATTACAATTCTACCATATTAAACTGGTTTACCCCAAACATTGAATTGCTCATGAACATCAATTTACGTTTTCGTGACAGTAGCAAATGGATTTAAATCTCCATTCAAAATGGTGAAATGAGTCAAAGGAGAGACATAGTTTCATTCTAAAATGCGCCGAAATGGCGTCATTTAAACCGCAATAAATTCGACAAAATGAAGTCATTTTACGCAGTTAATTTATGAAATATGCTTTGATGACGTCATGTTAAAGCAAACGTCTAATCGGGTGTAGTGGTTTGTTACTCATTTAAATACCCACAGATGACTAAATTTTTATAATTTCGCTCATGATACTTATCGGGTATCACAAATCTTGCAATTTGGATCCTATTTTTTGGCCACCAATGTCGTTTTCTTTCCTTTCGTTTGTTTTAAGATTACAAAAATTATACACTAATTAAAGGAAACACATAATTATGTTAATTATAGTAATATAAACCATTTAAAAATAACAACTGAATTATGTATTCATATAAATGTTTATAAATGATGCAAACGTAAATTGGCAAATCCTGAGTATGAATACTAGAAGTAACAATGGTATTATATGGTATAATGTATTTGAATGCTATTTTATAGGCAAGAATACATTGAAAATTTGCAAAGAGGCCAACAAGGAAATAAAGATGGACTATTTTTATTTGGTGCTAGGGGGCATGAGGGATGTTGCGATGTTTCATCATCCCTCATGCACAGACACAATCAAACCGGGTCTGAAATGTTCATGTAATCTTGTTGTTTTTAATGCTTCCTATAGATCAATTTTTTTCCAGATATCTATTTGTTTAGAAAGGGTAACCTAAAACGAAATAATAAAGCAACATAAAAACATAAGATAATCTGCTTCAGCCATTAGTGTATGAATTTATTGACACGTGCATATTATGACACTATTATGAGTGCACAAACGTAATTTATGTATGGTCTGTAATTTCTTTGTGGTTGTACAATTATATGAACCTAGGTAATAATACTTCCACAATCAGATGTAATCATATAACTCCTGCGTCGTTTGTTTCCCTATTCAAAGAAGATCAATCAATGATCAATATGGTTAGGTAATGTTATTGCATGACACTTAACTTCATCTGATGATGACTTGAAATATGATTGTATTGACTTGGATATTTGTTCTAAAGGTATAGGTGTATAGATACACTCGTCGAGTCAACTCTATTTCTTTTACATTGTTTAAGTGCATAAATGTCGAAACTTAACACTATTCCTGAATTAGATGGACTAAATAAACAATGATTTGTATTATAACATTTAGCATGAGTAATCTCTGTTTTACTCTGAATGAGCATTAAATTGACAAGAGAAAGATAATAAAGTACCTCTGGCGAGAATATTTTACCACCTCATGGATAGTTTACTATGGTAAAGTAGTGTTTCGGAAAAGCCCAA